>NC_090206.1:22584746-22936413 GCF_033026475.1 Channa argus
GCATACCCAGTATCCCAATGTCTGTTTGTTGCCATAATATGCAACCAGCTGACATACACTAACAATCGTTTCTACACAGCTGAGGAAAAAACAGCAGAGACCATATATTTGTCTCCACACACCCTGTCAGGACATGTTACAGTCTTCAGACTTTACTCACAGCATCATCCTATGAGAAACATTCTCCACATACAGTACATGTAACAGACTGCAAACAGCGTTATGTGTCCATTTTGATTGCAATTAGCCACAACCCGCTCCTTTTAGGATCTCCGAGGGAATCTGTCAAACACTTTCACCCATTGCTTGTTTCTTTCAAAACAACATAGATAAAAACAAACACAATCCTGGCAGAGAACAAATCCATGTTGTCTGGATGACAACTGAAAAACTGCAAATCACACACTTTCACAAATATAATCAAAATTTTGACTCGGAACAAGTTTCATCAAAGCATGTGTTTCTCTAAACCTCAAACTTCAGAATTCCTCCAGATGTTAAATATGCAAAGTACATTTTTAGACAGAACGAGGGCCATAAACTATGGTATTCATTTCTTACAGTGTAATCACCTTCCAGATCGAAATATCTGTGAAAGCTCTCAAACTACTTCTGTAATAACGTCGATCCACACTGTGTTTTGGACCTGAGCTAACCGTACATTCTGTGAATGAGTTGTGAATATGGTTCTTACACTCCAAACTAACAGCAGCTTCTTGTTGGCCTGCTCAGATCAGCTGTTGCTGTGTACTTCTAATTCCATGGCAGAACTTAAACTGCTGAGAAGCCATATTGAAACAGTTGTTTGGGCTTACATGCTTTCTGAAAGTTAGTGGAGAAACAGGTTTCTGCATTGCACTGCTGTGCATGAAACAAAGATCTTTTGAGGCAAGATGCATTACTCTGCTAAACATTTAGGGTGGACTGTTTCTGTTCTCACAGAATGTCTCATCTGATCAGCTGCCAGTCAAAATGTTTATATTTATACTGGCCATCTGTGGTACAAACATCAGTTATACTAACAAATTCACTTCCGCTTTCAGGTTGGATGAATAATTCGGTGCCATTTTTTTGTCTTTGGAGACACCAATGCAACTAAAAATTAACAAATAAACCATTTACTATCTACAATTAAGGTGCAAATTATTCACAAGGACATAGTTCTTTATAGATCTAATGCACCCAGCCCCCCACAGGGTTCAAAGTCTGCCAACCACAGTCTCACAGAATCCTGTTGGAAAGGAAAACCTGGGTAGACAAAATAAAATAAACATCTGTCATTTTAAGGAAATATTGCTTAAAAACTACTAAATACTCAAACACCTACAAAGGATATAGAGTATTCATCGCCTGACTATATAATTACATTTAAGTATATAGTATTATATACAAACACTACAATAATATAATAAAGTATAAATATAAATAGTAATAAATAATAATGCTATTAATATTGCCAAAATATAAATATACTATAGTGTGATGTTAAAGCAAATAAAAAGACATTGATAATAATTTAGTAATGTAGCATCATTGTATATCAATCTAAGCAACAACAATGTAAATGTTACCATTTATTATTACTACTATTAGTACTAAAAATAATATTAATAGTAAATAGTAATAGTAATAGTAGTAATTACTAGTAGTAAAAATAGTAGTAAAAATAATACTGTGTAACTGTGGACAAGAGACAGGTTATTGCTTGTGTAATGTGAAATATTAAAACCAAACAGAGGTTTTGTTGTCATGTAACATGTAATTTGTGTGTTCCAATTAGACTTTTTAAAATAATACCAATAATAGGCCTATTTTCAAGAGGGGGATGGTTTATCATCGAACAAAACTCTTTCTGTGTGTACTTATTGTAATCTCAGTTGTTTGAATAGCTAAAGAAATGCACTACTGCAGAAAGAGTGAGAACATTATACCACATTTATCAACATTTCAGTCAAAACAGCAGAGTAGCAGCTCTGCATTCAGGTTTTTTTCTTTTTTTTGGAGCTATCAAGCTTCTATTTATTCTTTTTTCTTTCTTTTTTTTTTAGCAGTGGAGCACGTGACCAAGGAGGGTGGGTTGGGGTGGGGGGTGAGGAGGAGGGGGGTAGGAGGTTGTAATGTTGTGGTGGTGGGGGAAGGGGGGTGCAGTATGGCCGCTAGCCTCTTTCTTGTTGATCCTCAGGAGACCATCTGCGCTGGGGGCATTGATTAGAGTGTGTCTGGTGGGATTACATCTTTGCCGTTGCCATGCCAACTAATCAGCTGATTTCCCCCCCCCCCCCCCTCTATGCCTGTCTCTCCATTTCTCTTTCTCTCCTCTCTCTCCCTGGTTGTCACAGCAACAAAATACAGGAGAAGCGCAAGGGCCTCGGCAAGCGCTGAATTCAGCTAAAGGGGCAAAAATGTTTTTCCCCTCACCATCTCTCTCCCTCTCTCTCTCCCTCTGTCTTTCTCTCTCTCTATCCATCTTATCACCCACTCTTCTGTTTTTCTCTCTTTCTCTCTCTCTCTCTCTCTCTCTCTCTCTCTCTCTCTCTCTCCCTCTCCCTCCCCCTCTCTCTCTCTCTCTCTCTTCTAATTGGCAACTCTCTCTGACCTGAAGTTCTTTTGTCTCTGGCGTAAACACACCCCTCTCCAGATTACATTTATTTTCACATTTTAGAAATAGCTAGATGGTTGAGAGGCCCAAGGACAGATGCTCTGAATGAGGGAAGCAAGCAGAGTAAATATTGGGAGCATAATAGCTCGCTCCATGCTACAAAGTCCTTGAACAAATTCCAAAACGGAGACGAAACCCTTCCAGCATTTTTTTTTTTATCTAAATCACGGCTGGCCAATAAACAGTGTTTTAATTTTTGTCTCCATCCAAATCAGCTGATGGTTCCCTGCCAGCTGGTTAAAGATTACTGAAAGCGATATCAGACGTAGGAGAAATGTAAAATAACACTAACTTTGTGATCTTTATCCAGGTTTGCACAGAGGGTCGTTTGATATTGGAGTTTGCCTTTGATGATCTGATGAGAATCAAAACGTGGCACTTTACCATCCGACAGTATAGAGAGCTTATCCCCCGCAGCATCCTGGCCATGCACGTGAGTATGACATCATTTACAGGCGACAACAATACTCAGATTGCTCACTTTAGGTGTCACTTTTTGAATTCTAACGAGGGACTATCCACTCTGCCAAGCCACTTTTTACAAGCTGTTCATGAGCATATGAAATTTAAACGCCAACAAAGCAGTTTGGAGGGATTTTTGCAAACCAATTTATTTGCAGACATCAAAGGCCACAGAGGATAAAAAGGGGGAAAAAAAACAAGGTCGAATGAATAATCTGCTTAATTCCACTAAGTGTAACACACATTTAGTCACCGGAACCGTAGTAGGAGTAAAGCTAGAGCTAGAGAATGTCTTCTGTTTTCTAAGGATTTTAAACAGAAAATTTACAATACATCTCTGCTGTTAATTTTTCATAAAAAGAACAAGTCATCACTTTGCAAAAATAGTGCATAAACATGTTTCCCAATATTTGCACATCACTCCTAAGCCCCAATCAGACAACCACTTTTGTGACTTTGATTGATGTTGGACAGTATGGAGACACAGGAAGGATATAACATGCTGGGCTGGGACTCAGTGCTGCAGTTATGCGGCACGAGAATGACTAAGTTTTGTCATTCTCATGTCCAAACTATGTACCAATTTATTTGAGCCAAACTTATGTTGTAATAAAGCTTGTGCTCATGTCAAACACATCTATAATTTTTGTTGGCTTACTGTGTGAGTGACAGATAAGTTTTTAAAAAGACACACAAATACAGTTCTTCTGAGACCAACTGTCTCCCTTAATACATTTTTAACTTTAAACTTATAAGAATATCCAGCAAAACACTTAATATGATGCTTGTGAGCAAAACAACTTGTCATTCTTTGCCTGTGCACTGGACTGTGATGGATTAATAAATGATAAAATTCATTTGAAAATGTATTAGGAGAGTCACTACAGGAGAAGTGGGGGCGAGTATCTGTTGCACTCACAGTGGTCATTAATTAAAGCTTCGGTGACAAAATCTATTAGCGATGCAGCACGTGAGAGAAAACAACATTTTTCTTCCTTCATATAATTAAACTTGTCGACTTGCCACTCTTTTGCAACAGTTGGTATATCCGATGTTAAATATTGGGACTGCATGTGGCACTGCTGGTAAATGTCCTGTCATGTTTGAATAAAGGATAATTTACTGTATGTCAAAGTCACCTGCAACTGATTGACAAAAACGATTTCTTTAACATATAGACAGTAACAATGTCAACAATGTCACATAATCCATGTTTGAAAATGGCTTTGCTAAGAAAATGACAAGTAATGGCTGCTTAAATTAGCTTTAGCAGAAAAATGCGATATTGCTTCTATACATGCACCCCCTCCCATTTCCTTGACAAATAAAATTAGATTGCTGCCTTCAACATTTTCTATTTACCCCCATGAACCTAAAGGTGTGTCTCAAAGGCAGCGTAGCCTGTACAGCCAGCTTCTTTTTTGGCCAAATCTTCATATGAAATTCACTCACCAATAAATTGGCCCCTCTGGGCATTCACACTAATTCCTGGAGAGTGGAATATTGTAGGGTATTGTGGGTCCTGGCCAGATCTTGAGTGATTTGTGTGCAAGTGTGAGCACACTCTTTTGATCGTTGCCTGGACTAATGAAAGCAGATACAGACACACGGGAGTCAGAATGAGAAAGTTAAAACTACACATACCAGTACAGATGTAGCCACTGTGGAAAGGCCAGTTTTTGAAGTGAGATGAACTACTGCTGCACTTTTTACCCTCTCCCATGAGGAACTGTTTGGAAAAAGTTTGTTCTTATTTTAGTGTGCAGAAGTTTATAAAGAATGGGCCTGAAAGCAGTATTAACCATTACTGACTGACTCATCAAATCAGTTGTGTGTTTGCGGGATGAGAAAATAAAAATATCCCTTTATAAGTAAAGGGACAGGAATTTACAGAACAAGAATAACCGCAACAACATGGTGTAAAAACATACTAACAAAGAGCATATTTCAACTAAATGTGAAATGTAACTGATGCGAAATCTACGGAGGAACCTGCTGTTTTTCATATGAGCACAGGAAGACAGTTTATGTTTGTGCATAAACAAAGTGCGGAAAGAATGCACTGAAATCAGCAGTGTCTAATAACTGTTGATTCATGGAAGTGTAAATTGATGAAAAGTATGCTCCATTTTATTTCTCCTTTGGCCGATTTGAGTTTAGCCACTGTTTAAAGTCAATAAAAGCACTTAAGTAGCTTACCATGATTTCTCAAATAAAGGCTGGTACTGTATTCCAATAATAGCAGGGACTCGAGCAACAGCTGTGTCACTAAACATCTCTGTATACTGTATGTGAAGCATGCAGTTTAGTGATGCTAGCTAATTAGCTCACACATTTAAAGATTCATAATATAGTATAAGTAATGAATATAAATAAGTCCCAAGTGTCAGCTGAAGTCTTGCTGTAAAGTATCAAAGCTGAGTGGTGGAGCCAAAGTCAAATTTGTGCTGTTCCTGTGGTGTCCACTAGATGCTGACTTTAGAAACTCATCTGTATTGAATTTACTGATATTTATAAAAATTGTGAACGCACAAAAACAAATCTGGGCTCGGCAGTTATTTTTAATCATTGTAAACTGTGATGATTTGGGTAATCATTGCCCTATTACAAAGGCCTGAAGAGATAATTTGGGGCTTGTTTGCTCTATTGTGTTTCAATATACATGATCTTCCTCAGGTCTTTTTGTTCCAAGATGGCAACCATGCTCTGAACCTTTTTCTTAATACGCCCCTTCATTGTTGGCTGTACTGTATCAGAGATTGTAGATTTTAGTGAAGCAAACATAGCAGTGCAACTGTGTAGACATGCTCCCTGCACGTGAAAGCCTGGGATCATACTCGGGTAAAAGTACACACGGCAGAAGTACAAAAAAACAATCAGCCTTTATCAGTCATTTATAGAGAAATATGCATGTCATAGTGTTTTGTCTATATCATTATATACAATCACTATTTTACACTAGTTTACATTGTGCAACTGCTTAAGTAAACTAAACTGGTTGATATAGTATATTGTTGCTGGAATGTTTAGCAAATAACCATAAATTAAAGCTTTGAGCATGAGAATAATGTATATCATATTGTTTAATATTACTGTGTAGTGTTTTCTATTTACTGAAATAAATGGAGTAGCCTTATGGTTATTGTGCATGACACGTAATCCCAGTGTCCTGGGTTTGAGTCCCCCTGGGGAGCTTTTGCTGCATGTTATACCACCGGTCTTCTCACCAGTTCACGTCTTTACTAACTATCTAAGGCAAATGTAACATGTAACATTAGTAGCGCTGCTCATTCTATCTACAAAGACAGGTTACCACATAAATAAATAAATAAATAATATGCCAAGTAATCACTATGTAAATGATGTGAAAGAAAAAAAATTTATTATAATAAAACATATGCTACCTCAAACAGTCCAAAACATTTACAGTATTTATTCCTTCAAGGCTGAGCAGCATCCTTTCTCTCACCATTAACTCTGTACGCTACATGCCCGCTGACATTGTCTCTGCCATTTAAGCGTCTCATTCAGAACACTGGCATATATCTTGAATTCTGAGTGGGCATTTCTACAGTTTCTACTCCATTGCTTATCTGACTTTGGCCCTTGAACTGAGTGTGTTGTTTCTGTAGCGTATGTGCTGCTATTTACCCCTGTTACATCAAATTGCTGATAAATCATTGCACCTTTGCTACCAAGACAAATTCCTGTACCGTATGTTTAGCCTAATTGTACCTGATGAGCAAAGTAACTGGTCCGCTGACAGTACAGAAGAACTTCCTTGCTTCCCTTTTGACTTTCTCCACATAGAAATGTGACTGGAGATAGAATTATGCATTTTTCATGAGGTAGTGAATGCAAGTGTGCTCACTGCTTCTCCTCAGTCTGGGCTATGTTTTGCTCTGTCAATACCTACAGCTTTTTATGATTTGACTGCTTATTCTTGGAGCCGTAAACAAGCTTAGTGAATAATCATGTGTCTTCATGAGGATTTTTCTTCAGTCAGATGCCATTCTATAATTGCTATCTTACCCTTTTTTTTGCTTTGTTATTTAAGATTTTCTTTACTCCTACACAATGTATAAAAAACAGGGTTTCAGAGCATTTTCATCTAAGACGATTTTCAGTTCTTAATCATTTGGGTGAATAATGCAACTGTCAACTTGACCACATCTCTCTGGAGCTATTTATACCTCACATAAACAAAAAACAGTGCATAAAAAGAAGGGTGGGTGACGTCTGCAGATTATTATTTTTTTTGGCTGGTTTAAAGGTAATTTAACATTGTTAAATTCTCTGTTGTTTCCTCTGCAGACATTGAACAAATAAGATTAAAAAAAAAAAGGAATATGTGTTGAAATAAAGGTGAGATGAAAACGTTATATTAATTAGCCCACAGTTTGACTTTAAGTGTGAAATTGATGGCCAGAAATACTTCAGTAGCATAACTGCAATAACAATGTTAAGTAGTTGCATTTATGACTTTAGAGTGTGAATGTGTCACTTGTGCATATGTGATAAACACCAATTAGCCTAATTGCGTGTAGATAATTAGTTTTGTCGTAGTCAGTTGAATGCAAACATAACAAAACTGATATGTCACACATGTAGTCATATACACACAAATATATGTATGTATGATATATTTGTAATTTTCATTTTTTCGTTGTCATTCCCCTGCTGCTGACTGTAGGCACAAGACCCTCAGGTGCTGGAACAACTGTCCAAAAACATCACTCGCATGGGTTTGACCAACTTCACCCTCAACTACCTCAGGGTAAGGACTGTGTGTGTGTGTGTGTGCATGTGTGCGCGCATATTTCTGACAGTGTCTATAACAGAAATTCTTCTTCTGGTTTTGTTCTCATCTTCCTACACCAGATGAGAAAGTAAAAAACATTCTTGTCCATTCTCAAACTCTTCAAATTCTTATTAAAATAAATATTTATTTACTGTGACAGTTATTGTGGTCTATGCAGTGTTATATTCATAATTTTACTCTAAATGTTATGATCAGTCTATGAATATTCAAGTTTAACTTGTGTTTAGTTTCCAGATATGTTTTTCTACTTTCTCACATCCACTCTTTAGTTTATTTAAGGTCATATCGTGACTGTAAATGTAACTATTTTTCTCTGTCTTACTGGAAGGGAAAGCTTATGCTGTTATTTATGTGCTGAACACGTTTTATGACTCTTGGGCGTTTGAAACCTGAGTGTATAATTTCAGAAGTGCATGGCATCAAAACAAAAAATAAGCACTTATTTTTTCTTTACTCTCTGCATATACATGTTTTTCTACCTGACCGCAGCAATATAATTTACAGAAATGGGAAGTATAAGCTGGCTGAATACATTAGTGATTATTTCACAGGGTTTTGTTTGTGTTTTTCAACGCCACAGTTGACTGACAGCTACTATTTCCAAATGGGAGAACAAGAGCGAGCAGGAGAGAGACAGAGAGAGAGAAGAATTAATTGGATACAGAAAATTAGCATAACATTAATGAACGCTCCCTGTTGAGACTCATAATTGTGAAATGGCGCGCGAATCGGGGAATGGCACCTCTGCTGCTTATAATAACTGAGTGAAGAAAGGCACACAGAGAGGGAGAGAGAGAGAGAGAGAGTGGGAGCAGGGTGGCTGTTTTTGTTTTCCAATAACAATGATTTTCTATACAGAAAGCAACTGTAATGCGACTGAAAGAGAAAACACATAATTCAAGTATCTGTAATTACACACTAAAGATTTAGCTTGTGTTGATTTTTTGTTGTGGAGATTCATATGGTCAGTGCTCAGCAAATAAAACAATAAAACAGTGAGCACGCCTTGTTTTCTGTTTGCTGACAACATGCATTTTATGGAAAAGGTTAAGTTGTTTGTGTCTCGACAGTCCCAACTTTGCTTTTCAAGAGTTTGCTGAAATTGTCCTCTAAACCGGAAATGTTTCACATAAATCCCTCTGTGTTGCGTAAATTCGGAATTGGCACACTTGGCCAGAGCACAATGTGGTTTTGTTTTGAATGATACAGAAACTATTTTTCTTAACAACGGATTTAACCTTGTTTGGAAGTTTTATTTTATTTCAGTAATGGTGGAGACATCTTTTACTACACAGAATTGGTTTTTATTTTATTAAATATTCATTTTAAAAGTGTTAGTTTTGCCAAATTGTCAGCGTTACAATTTTACTTTGTCTTAAAAAGCAGTGTCTTTTTTCGCTTTTCACCATTAATACAATAATCTTTGATTTGATTGTCTCTGGCCAAACTGCTCACTGCTCAGTTGTTAATGTCCCTTTAGTAGTAATATTTGGAAGTTATTGTAAAGCCTGATGAGAAATAGTATACATTATTGCATAGCAAGGTCTGAAATCAAACACTTTTTTTGTAACAGAATTTTGTTTTTTATATGTCCTGACCTAGTAATTATCTTACAATTCCTTCTGGAGGTCCCAGTCCCCGGTTTGGGACCCACTGCTCTGTAGTCACTGTTATTCAATATGTCACAGAATTTGCAAATGATCTTTTCCCATGCTGTTATCATATGGTGTCAAGGTAAAATACACCCTTTCCTCACATTAAACTGGCAATAATGTGACTTTCCCAGCATTTATCAGTCCTTCAGAAAGAGACTGACAGTTTCCTGGCTAAGGGTCACAACCGGCTTTTCTCTCACTCTCAGAAACACACACACACACACTCACTTTCTCTCTCTCTCTCTCTCTTTTTATATATATTTTTTGTTTCATTTGGAGTATTTAAGCCTTTCCATGTATTGGAGCTGCTGGCTTCCTACTATTCAGCCTGAAAATAGCCCTTGTTTTCAGGCTGAGAGCCAGGGCTTGTTGGCTGAGCTGGGAAGGAATATTACTGTGTCAGGAGGGAACTATCAGAGGAGAACACGGGATTAGTGTGCTACAGGGATGTTCACTTTACCTCGAGCCGAATGGCATCAAAACACTGCTGTCCTAACAGAGGGAGTAGCAGCTGACATTACTGTTTATGTGGGGTAATTTTGCGGTAGCAGCTGAGTCTACAGTTGTTTGAATAACTAGTTTGAAACCCCTGACTAGTGAACATCCATGGTGTCCATCATTCAAAGCAATTTTTTGTAAGGATTACTGGTGTTGTCAGCTTTCAAACCTGTTTAAGACTTACACATAATATTACACGTGATACAGTCTCCTTATATTATTCCATTCTTTTTTCTGTTTTAGCTTTAAAAGTGCTGTACAGTATGGCTGAAGACAGGATGAGCATGTTGATTAGTACTGAATTCAGAAACGCAGAGGTGGTGGCATGCTGAAGGTCAGATGAGATCATTTGAGCATGCAGTAAATGATTAGCAGTCGCCTTTCTCTCAGTAACGATGGTCAAAGTGCCCTTGAGCAAGTTAGAAATCCACACATGCATTCAATTTACTAATTTGGAACTTAGAGCACACTCTTTTTGGGAGAACGGCAACTACAGTGGCTAGTCAGCAATACCATGTCGCTACATCAGCCAGGATCTGGGTGTCCCACACCTGTTTATGATCCTTTCACTGTAATAGCTTATGTAATGTAATAGTTTATTCTTCAAATCTTCCACAACACTGAAATTGGGTGTTACATCAAAGTTACTGTAGGGACATCTTTACATTCATGTTATAAAGCCCTGTTAAAGTCTGGATTTGTCTCCTTTTAGTGGGAGCAAAGGAGGAAATGTGTAGGGGGCTTACATTATGGATTGTTTTGAATATATTTTATTATTTTATATTTTATTTTTATTTTATTCTGTTCATAATTATTTTGGTTATATAGGTTGTTGTTCAGTTGATAAAATCCCAAAGACAAAGTGTGATGTGTTTAGACTGATCAGACTAATATGCTTAAGACAAGTTTTACTTTTTAAATATGAACATGCTCAGATTTGAAAAACTGAACAAATATATTTCAGTTTTTGGTAAGTAACAATACTAAAAGGATAATTTCAATATTTGGTTCATTTATATAATTGTTGTAGGTGTTGATGTGTCCTTGCTATACTGAACGGCACCGACAACAAATGACCAGTAAACAAAACATATGTCTTTGACACAGGCCGGATATATACAGTATGTATATGTGTTTGAGGTGCTAGTTCTTCATAAGTTCTTATAAGCATTGTACTGTTGCAATAAGAGTAAAGCAATCTGCAATATAACTTAGCTCATTTGCGTTTTGATTGTTTGGGGTTCAGCAAATAGCTACTTCCTAAACCAGTTCTTATATCAAAAAATAAAGTAGGATCTAGTGTCTCACTTAGTAAGATGAAGATACACAGTGGTACTGTATATTTCATGAAGGCAGCGTGACAGAAGAAAGGACGTGAATCCAAATCTCCTGTGTTAGGCATATGTAACCTTCCATCTTGACCTCCCCACTCTGACATTTTGCAGCTATTTTTCCCTGCTTTGATACCAAACATAACACAAGCTGTTTAAAGCTCTTAGAACAAAAAAGCTATTGTTTCACTAAACAGCCTCTTCACAGTAATGCTTTCTGTATGTTTCTTACGTTCTACCCTTAACAAAAACCCTGTGCTTCTTTAAGTAGTTTTAAATATTCCATCTTCAACTAGTGAGAAAAATAAGGGAGGAAGGAGAAGGCCACATACACTGGTCCCCAGTTTAGTTTTTGACAGTATAGGGTTTGAGTTTGCACATAAACACATATTATTCATAACTTCCATCAGGAGACATGGCATTGCTGGAGAAGTTACAGAATAGGTTTTGTTTCCCAGTTTCCCAGTGTCACCTTGAGGACCCAATGAGGACATGTGTGTGACTGTGCATCACTGTCCTCTGAGTGCACTGACAGGCATACGGGTGGGTGCTGGTGTTGAGGAAGGCAGACGAGCTTATAATGTTATCCAGATGTTGTCTGGATAAGCAAAGCCTGATGTATTAAAGATGACAGTCTGACCCCTGCTTCATCTCACTGCAGATCACCAGAGATTTACAGTTTTCTCCAGACTGAATATTGTACTTAAGGTCTCTTGACTGGAGTATATTGTTAGAGCACTGTGTGGGAACAAGAGACTGTACTGTGTCCATTGTGTCCAAAGAGGGAATAGTGTGCATCTAAGTATGCATGCAGAAATACACATTGCAAACCACTTATCAAAGGCTGCTCATATTAAACTGTATCGTGCTGGTCATATTTCTTTCTTCACCTCTTCGTGTTCTTGTCTTTGAAGCTCTTGACAATAAACCTGTATTTTAAGGCACTTTATTAATAGTGTCTATAAAAAGTAGATTTACAGCACAATTAATCAGTCAATGTCAATCTGCAGGTGATTAATTGAGTAACGAACTCAGTGTTTTTATGGATGTTGTTTTGCTTTACCTTGACAAGAGGCTGCGGCAGTGAAGAGGACAAAGTTTGGTCATCAACTGTTAAATAAATCTGTTTTAACTGAACTTGTCCTGTTGTGTCTGCAGTTGTGTGTTATCCTGGAGCCCATGCAGGAGCTCATGTCAAGGCACAAGACCTACAACCTCAGCCCCAGAGACTGTCTCAAGACATGCCTATTTCAAAAATGGCAGAGAATGGTAGCCCCACCAGGTAACTACCAACTACACAATGCAGAAATGCAAATCTGTTTTTTTCAGTAGCCTGTTCAAAAAAGCAGGTCTGGATAATGTGTTTTTAGTAACGCCTACAAATATGCAACATGGATGAATATGAAAAGAGCACAGGATAAAGCTGCCTTTTAATTAATTAATCAATCAATTAATTAATTGATTAATTTACTGTTGATGTCTCAAATGGCATCAGGTACGGAGATTATAGATCCAGTTTTCTTTACAGACATTCTAAGTTGTTTTCTTTCACTTGTAAGTCTGTGCCATCACTCTCGTTGTAGAAATAGGAATGTTTTCTCCCAGACTGTGTTTTTATTGCATCATTTATGTTTCGAAATTTGCCATTATATGTTTTAATCCCATAAATATGTTTTGCCTGTCAGGTATGTGAAATTAATCAGAATTCAGGGTCGCTTCTCAAATCCCAACCTCGCCAATCTTAACGGGCCTCTCAGCTTTCTATGATTGATGTTTTAAGGGTGGTTTCTGAAAAGTACCAGGCTTAATTTGACTGTGTGGTCTTAAGCCGAGAGAGAGTGACTAAGCCAAGTTTTTTGGACACATCGGAGTGGCTGCAAATTACAGCAATGCTTAGCGAGGCGTGACAAGATGTCTTTAAAAACCAACACCAGTCAAAAAGCCTTTGACTCTGACCTGTGTAACTTTAATTAAGAGTGCCGAGTGTAATCAAACTAGTAGATCCAACTCCCCAGCCAGCGGCTCCCGAGTGTCGACGACGTTCTTCAAAGCAAAGAAATAAAACAACCAAAAAGAAAAAAATGATTTTATGAATATAAAGTCCATGGGAGAATAAAAGACTCTTGATGGATAATAGTACTCATGGAAAGGGTGCAGAGCTGTATATGAAATCCTTTATGGGTGATGCAATTTGATATCATACAGTGTTTATACGTAGCACTTGTATATATTTAATATTTTATGCAGCTTCACTGTGTTGTTTGGTTTAATTATCTGGCTTTAAACGAAAAGCCTCCCTCCCCCGGAACAAAGTACTAATAGATATAGAAATAGAATAGAAAATGTTGTATTTTTCAGGGTCATTTCATGTCATATGTCTATATTTTGAGATGCAGTTTGCCTGATACTTGCAGTTTAGCTAGAATCGCTGTTTTCCTCATTGGTGGTGTGTCATTCCTTTTTTCCTGCAATTCTTATTCAGCTTGGAAACTGGTTGGGATTTAGCCAGGAAGGAAGCCACAGGCACATTTATGTTCTGATAAGTCCTTTTGGTGGAAATGGAAGTGATTTTAGTGCGTCACCAGTTTAGCATTGAAGGAAACCAGTTGGATAACAAAAATGATTGTCTTTGACAATAGGCCTACTTTTTTTTGCACACGTCTGTCAGAGTCAGGAATCAGAAGAGAAAAGACACTGTAAATCCCCTTATTGTTTTGCTTTTGATTTATAGTTTCAGTTTTGTTTATATCATGAGTCGCTGCTTGTTGTAACTGAATATGAAAGCATCTCCCTTGGTGTGATTAGTAAGAACCTCGAAAAATGTATTTCATTATCAGACATCTGATTAAAGATCACAGCAGTGTTTTCTTGTATCTCTTGAGATTAAAAGGGAAAAATGTTTTCTAACAAATGTTGGCAGAATTTGCAAAAGCATGTATTCATAAATTATGCATTATACAAATTATTTTGTAAATACTAGAAACACTGAGATCTCTATAAACCTGTGTCATTAATCTATATCTACCTAATAATTATGATGAATTACTTTAACTTGTGGTTTAATTTTAACTTTAACAATTATGAGTAGTTCATAATTGGAAAACAAAAAGCATAAGTAACCCAGTGGTGGTAAAAAGCATCTGAATGGCATTTATTGTTCAGTTCTTTCTCTCCCTTTTTCTGTGTTGTCATCTCTGGTCTGGTTCTCTCTTAAATTGTTTAAGAAATTTTTCCCCCACTGAATAAAATAAAACTGATTTTGGCTCCGGTTTCAGCTGGACACCCACAGAACTTCAAAACGGAAATATTTCCCACAAATCACAAAAAAGGTATCTTCTCTCTTACAATGTTAATTGTCTGTGGTCTTATACAAAAACAGCATTGTAGTGCTTGCTGCAATGCCATGAAATACATTTTTGTGTGCAAGGTTTGTTGTGGACGCTTAATTGCATGTTTGAAAATCGTACTAACACCTGCACTAGTTACAACTACAGTTTTCACACTGTACGTCATTTTAATGAAATATTTCTCAAGTAGTGACTACAAATAATAACCAAAATAATAGCTGAGCATATCTACAGAAATGCAACAAATGTGCAAGAATGGACACACTATAGAAGTATATTCAGTAAGACAAACACCAGTGGGTTTTCTGCCTCTGCAGAGCAGTTTTAATCGTGTGCATGCTATTGAAGAACATTTCAATCGGTGCAGCACCGTAATCATTAACAAATTTACATTACACTGCGCATCAAGGTCCATTGTTGAACATTTATGCAAATGAAACAGGTTCTTTCTTACTGGTGCATGTCTTGGGAGATGTTAACGCTCATGCGGTTTCACCTCTGAAGAAAACAAAGCATGAATCATTGTATTCTAGTCACTTGTTTCTGTGTAATTTGTGTTCGTGTGTGTGTTCTCTCTTTGCATGCATGCATGTATGCAGGCATTTAATATTATACTGTAAGTGGAAGCATATTTACCTGTGTGCACGCCTTTGTTTCAACGCACATATTACTGTCTGTCAAAGCCACTGCTATATGACCTTACACACACTTCACACTGCACACAGCCTACACCTTGTCTCCGTCTGTATGCATTATGTTCTTGGCATGGCCTCTGTTTCTCTTTGCTGGTCGCGCCAAAGCTGAGCCTGCCCGACAGACAACCACGAAGAGGAGGAAACGGAAGAACTCAGCCAGCAGCGCCAACAGCAGTGTGGGCACCACTGCAAGCAAGAAACGCAGCCCTGCCACCAACTTCAGCCTCTCCAGTCAGGTACCTGTAAGCATCAGCTCCACTCGGTTTGCCTAATTTTTTTATTTTCCTTCTATCTCCACATGCATGTTTGCAGGATTACACACAGGCATTAAAAATTCCTAATGGTATTGCAGCTACTAGGCTTATTTTATTTCTACGTGTGAAAGGAAAATCACCAGGAGGAAATGGGGGGGGGACTCAAACCTGTTCAGTGAGACAAAGAAACCTAGAGGGACTTGTATGAAAACATCTCACCCCAAAAGAAGACAAAGAGAGAATACATCAAATATCATAAGGAGTGACACAAATGACAATTATCAAAGCTAAAACAGTACAAGAACAGAGTCAATTAAAGTTTTTCTTTTGTGATTTTTTGCAGGTATATCATATCACAATGGTTGTAACTAAACTACTTGATTTTCTACCTGAATCTGCCGAGTACAGTACATGGTTCTCAGAATATGCTGTACAATATATGTCTCAGTTGACCCCCTTGCCTAACCAGTTGTCTATAGCAAAGAGGTTTAGGAAAAAAGCTTGAATCTTGAAAATGGGAAAATGTGGGTGTGTAAAGTGAGACTTTGACCTCTGTCTCTCAACACACAAAACACCCTTGAGTAAGACACTGAACTGTCCAGAGGTTCGGAAGAGTGTGTGTGTCTAGAACTACACAAATGTCACACAGACTGCTGATATGAAAGAGCAGCAATATTTGTATTTATGCACTAAGTTGTCTTACTAACTAGTCATGTCCTCTACCATGATTTGAAGGTTTCAATTTGAATCCCTGAAGTTGATGTGTTGATGTGATGAGTAAAAAAAAAAACATTCTGTAATTGTATGCATGGAGCTGTAATTATTTTTAACACTTTTGAACTATATTTGGTAAGTCTGCCCAATATTTCTGGTACACATGCAGCTGTTCGATATTTAAAGGGTGCAAGTCCTAACTCTATTAATGTAAGAAAGACCAACTATTTTGGACGTAAAGTCAATACAAATAATTTTGTTTTGAAGCTAGAAAGCAGCGAGTTGAATCCCCAAAAATGTGTTTATCTTCTTTCAAATCGCTTTATGAAACATGACTTGTTTTAAATCAAGGGTTATTGTCTTCTTTTGAGCAAATGACCACTATACATTTTTTTATGCAACCAAGGGATGTCCCTTTATCCATAATCACACTAAAAAAGCCCCCAAAAGAGTATTTAACCAGTGTAATGAAATGTGCTTATTAATTTAGAAGCGTTACGATTAGGAGGAGTTCCAAAAATGACTCTGAACAATTTAACTTCCTTATATCGTCAGCAAATTACTGTAACAACATCTATGATTTAACAAACCAATGTCGCCCTGTTACGCAGAAATTGTGACCTGTAGAGGAACAAGTTTTAAAATGTCCAGCCTCACAACTCTGCCTACTGTGTTCCAGGGTATGAATGCCTGATTTTGCTACATGTCTCCATAACAGGCCACTTGACACAGTTAGAGGTTAAACAGCCTCTTAAACAGCTGAGTGTTGCACCACACGTCTGGCACTCCCCTGGAGGATTCGGTGCTGTTGTCTGCAGAGAGACTAGTCTTACTCCATACGCTGCTCATTATACACACACTGCATTACTGTAAAATCACACTACTTTGTCCAATCCACTCTGGTGTTTTAAACACAGGCTAAAACTGGCCCAATACTAAACCATAACTGGAATTTGTCAACGATAAAAGTTTGCTGCATTAGCATACGTGTGTTCGTGTACATAAGCCTAGCTCTGCTTAATGAGAAATGTAAAAGGCTAATTCCATTCTATGCAGTGCATGCGGTATAACAACCCTGTCTCCTAGTAATTATGTTTAACGTGTTTGAAAAAAAAAAACCCAAAACCATAGTATCTGCCATGATTATGTTGCCTGGAAACATCTTCTCTAAAGTTGGAAGCGCTATGTTTAGGAACTGCATGCAGGGAGGTGGGTGTGCAATGTGCAGAAACATGTTCATGTCCTGGCTCCTGCACATGGTTAGGTTTAGGCAACAAACGCACTTTTTGATTGGAAAAAGATTGTGATTAATAATGTGGGAACATCCTGTGTCTTGCTTTTAAGGCACTTTTTGTTTTTTCCCAGTATTTAACTAAGCCAGTGATGTTTCACTAAACCTTCACCAAGTCCTGCAAAAAGACATGCTGTCGCTGCGTCAACTTTATACATTATTTTAATTGTGGATCAGGAAACCAACAGGTCAATAATGTCCTTGGTAACCTGGTAAATATGTTTATCAACAATAATGATTATTGTCAGCACTGAACAGATAGTAGAAACTCTTATGTTCCCCATAAGGTTCACAATTTTAATACTGGGCGGACCATAATTTTCCCCAATCTCCATCCAGGTATGACTTGTTCATGGACTTGAGTTTCCTGTCCATGCATTCCTGACATTTGTGCAGTATGTCTAAATAAGGAACATACTCTTCCTCCCACCTACATACACATACTGTGCCGTCCCTCCATATTCTGTTCTCTGGTTAGCCGTATCGTCGTCTTGCAAGATTTGTTGCCCTTATCCACTTCTTCTACCTTCCTCACTGCATCTCACACATACCTAATGTACATCACACACATACATATATAGACAGTGTGTGCAATTGTTTTCTCTCTAGAAGACAGTTTGGCTCTGTGCCAGCTCTCATTATCACCGATATCTGTATACCCCCCCCTTCTCCTTCACATGCACACACCTCATTACAGGCCCCCCTCTCCTGCCTCCACCACCTTCCCACCCACACACACACAAACACACATACACACATACCAGATGTACCACTCATGCCGTGCATTCGCACGCCTCTTAAAGACTGGCAGCGTGGCTGGTAACATGCTGGTTACATATGTTGTGCGCCTGCTGTCTTTGTCTGAGAAGTTGTTCGTTTGTGGCTGAGCACAAGCCTACGTGAGCCCAATGACAATAAGGAGTGGACCCTCACATGGGGAAGGGGTTTACCAGAGGCTGGTGGGAGAGGAGGTGTGGGGGTAGAAAGTGGGTAGCGTGTTGGGGGGGTGTTGATTGGATGAGCAACACTGACCTCTAGTGGCCTGAATTTAGTGTTAAACCTGTTGTTTAACCAAACAGGCCTGTAGCAGCAGGGTTTGTGATTTCAGTGCTGTAAGTCAGTGTCAGTCACTGTTTTTGGTGGAAGCAAGTAGGAGAAAAACTGTGGACTAAACCCTTAATTAACTGTCCATCTACTGTATACAAACAGTAGCAGTGAAGAAAGAAGTACTCAGATTGTTTACTTAAGTGAAAACAGCTATATTTCAATGTAAAAGTACTCTATTGTGCATATACAATTATCCTTTACTCATTATTAACACAATGCATGATGATACATTTATAAATAATGTTTATTATTGGATCCTAATCATTGTTCCACATGTATAATCATGCAGCTGATAAAAGGTCTTTCTTAATTAATGTTTTTTCTTAATGTATAATAACGCGTCATAATTATTTTCTTAATTATATTTTGTATCACTATTCTCATTGGGAGAGGGGTGGGGTCGGGGCAGCGACTCGGTTGCTAGTGTAAACCCTGAGCTTATGGGATAAGATGAAAGAGAAAAAATATCAGAATCTGCAAACTAGTAAGTAAAGCCATAAAAGAAGTGTAATGAAAAGTATTTAATGTGTAATGGACATTTTGCCTATGTACAGTCTTAGAGTATATGTACTTTACAGTACTGAACAGAAGAAATTATACTAAAATGATCTACATTAAAAATGATTACAAGTTTCTGCATTTAATCATTGTGCTACCATAGAGAACTTATTAAACTAGCGTTAAAGTAGAATATATAAACTATATTATTTAACAAAGTAGAATAATATAACATTGGCACAGATAAAGTTTTTTATTTCGATAACTTAAAGAACAAGTCAGCTAATATTTAGTGTTTTCCTCCTCATTAGCAAATTCCACAACAAGGCTGAAATCAAAATCTGTGATGCCACAATTTCCCAGCTGTACTCCACTGTAGAGCCCACCTTTTAAATATCTTAACATATAAAAGATGGAGGTCCATTTTATTTTGGGGTATCAGAGTGTTGACCTGCATTAGGCCATATAAAGTTGACATTTTTAAAATCCTTATTAATATTTTATAGTTTTCAGCTCCTTTGTCGTCATCACAATCCCACCAGGTCTTGTTTAAATTCCCACTTGTTGTCCTGGAGACCTGAGCAGGAAATATGTCCTCCAAGCTCCTCACTACTAATCTCTGCAAAAATATGCTAATGACACTGCTCATTGAATGAAAGGAGCAGGGGGGGTGTTCATCGCTGCATCGGCCCATGCGAAGCCTCGTCGCTTACAGTAGCTAGCGCAAAGGCTAACTCTTAACAAAATGAGTAGACAAGTAGACGGTATTAATTAGCTCACAATTAGTGCTCCCCAGTCTCAGAGTCTATCCACCAGCTGTTATCGTCAGAGGGATTTTCTGGGGGGGAGGGGGACAGAATTGGCCAGAGGTAGGTTGACAGGCCTCCTCACAGGAACAGATGGTGAAGGCAAGGCTTGCTGGCAATCAGCACAGTTTTAGCTAATGACTTAATTAGCTATGCAAATTGACAAATCAGTGTGGATATTGTCATTTAGTTGAAAAGCTCACCTAAATTAATTAGCCTGATTAAGGCATAGTGGGGTGCAGAAGTGGTCGCTAGAGGGGTTTTGGGGACGGCTTGGATAAATAAACTCTCTCTCCCCATCGGTGCTCCTCATCAAAGTCTGTGTGTATTTGGTGTTTTGGGTGAGGGGATTTTGAGTGTGCTAAGTTGTCTAGTTTTGTTTGTATATTTGCATCAGAACTTGCTGGATGTGATCGTGCGTGTTTGTTCTGTGTGATTTGTGTGTACATGTCTAGCTTTGCGTGCGATCGTCTGCATAAGTGACTTGTATTACATAGGGTTAACAAGTGCTTTCGTTTGGGTTTGTGTTCAGTTGTGATCGTGTGTTAACGTGTGATTGTACAGTAAACTTATCTGGGTTTGTGTGCCAGTGCACGGCATGGGTGTGCACACGTGTGGTACAGAAGAGATGACAGAGGAGAGCGAGATCTCCCAAGCCAGGCAGCGGTGACACACATGACCAGTGAAGCATGCGCTCCATTTAACTGTAAAGCTTCTTCCCAGGTTACGGTGGGTGGTGCTAGGGCTCGCCAGCAGGGCGATGCTTAGCCAGTAAAAGGAAGGTGTGAAACACAGCCGGGATTCAGAGCCTGTCAATCAATATTTGAATTTACAAATTACACTACGGTAATTATTTGTTCACAGAAGAACAGAAGCTTTGTTCATGAAGTGCTGAGGAATTTGCTTTGGTAACATGACAACACAGAAACACATACATTTTACATCCCCTTCTAAAGAATCATCAGGATTCCTTCGCATGGCAAGTGTCACAGATAGTAGTGGATAATGGATAAATCTCGGTCCTTCCCCGTGCGAGCGCCATTTCTGTAAAATATGTCTAACATGATGAGTATTGATTGGTGTGGGCGCAGAGCACTGGGGGAATCCTCTTTCTGCATGGGAAGGTTTCATTTGCACTGAGTGGTTCGAGAGAGGTCGACTCGGGTTGGTTCAGTGGATACACCACCGTCTCTGCTGAACACACGCAAACACAGCGAAGCATTGCATGCACATACTCCCACTGTAATTCCATCATGCACAGGGGGTCCGTGTTGACGCAGGGAAATAGACGTCTCACACCATAGGCCCTTTGATGTGAGACGAGTGTCCACACAGTTGGGAAACAGAAAATGTTTTATATACACACAATCACACAGCAATAGAGCTGCAGTTGTAAAGACATCAGGTCTTGTCCAGAGTCAAGAATTATGTGTTTGTCCTTATGACCTTCCATGGTTTTTACCATCTGTTTTAAAAGTCATCTGATTAAATTCTTATTTTTCTGCTAAGCTTGGATATTATGTGAAACAGACACCATGGATATTCCCTTTATTTGAAGTAATGCAAATGTTATTATAACGTCTTTTTGGGTGGTTATGCGATCATCTGATATTCAGATGGTGCTTTGGTCTGAGAATTAGATTAAATAGATATGCATTAATTTCTTCTCTGGGGATTTCTCACTCACTTATCATATTAATTTTGAGTTGCCCCAAGGCTAAATGTGGACAGTAGTGCACAAAACCAAAAATGTCACGGTTGCTTGTGTAAAAAAAAAAAACGGATTCAGAGGCTGTTTTAAATGAAACAAAACTTGTTAGTATTGAAAGAGACTGGCAAAAGTACAACAAGGGGCCCATGTACTGCAAATTGTACTGTATATCTATCTATCTATATCTGTATCTGTCTCTATATATCTATCCAGCAAGGTTTTTTTTACATTGCTCTTCCTGGAGCAAAAACTGGAACTTAAGGTCATCACTTATATTATCGATATAATTTGCATTGTATAATAAAAATACATTTAAATTAACATGAATGTTGGTGAAGCTAAAAGTATTATTTTCTCTTTCACTGGAAGGACACAACACAATGCCTACAGTAGTTTTAAGAAGTATGTGAATACAAAGTGAGCTTTAAGGTTCAACAACTGCTAGTGCAACAAAACAGGAAACTGTTTGAACATGATGTGACCTTTTAAAAAGTGTGTATGTAAGACAGTGCATTTGCATTATTTTTTTTTCACCGTTGGTAAATTTGCCTCCTCTCTCTCTCTCTCTCTCTCTCTATTTGTATCTTTCTATCTCCCTCTTCTAGGATGTGATGGTGGTGGGCGAGCCGACCCTTATGGGTGGCGAGTTTGGGGATGAAGATGAGCGTCTGATCACTCGTCTGGAGAACACGCAGTATGACGCCACCAACGGCCTGGATGACGAGGACGACTTCAACAGCTCCCCAGCACTGGGCAACAATACCCCCTGGAGCAGCAAACCCCCAACCGCCCAGGACAGCAAGCCTGAGAGCACAGCGCCCCAACCCTCACAGTAAAACAAAAGAAAAAGAAATAAAACATCCTTGACTCCATGTGGACTGGAATTTTTAACCTGTACCCTAACCCTGAGGGCAGTGCTTCTTTGCCTCATAACATTGTACTGAATCAAATCCCTCTGTCTGCAAACTCATCGCTGGCATGCCCAGCCAAAATACATCCATCGCGGATATTTTCTTCTCCTCTGAATCACTGTAACATCTTGGAGAACACTGGCAGCATTGCACAGCAATATCCACAGACAAGAAATGCGTACAAGTTGTATGCAGCTATGATGTAAAAATAGCAAGTCGTGGGCATTTTTTTTTTTTTCAAGAATGCAGTGAAAAATTGCAGATCAAATTCTCCTGCTTGGACCCTCAGATTCAAACCTCTTGTCTAGTGGAATACCACAGCTGTGATTGGTTGACCTGCAGGTCACAAACCATCACACTGACGGTAGACATTGAGGAGAAAAGAAGAAGAATAAAAACAACAAACAAAATGTCTCAAAAATAGCAAGCTCATTGTGAAATAGGGAAGGTGTGTTTTTTAACAGCCAACAGAGCCAATGGAAACATCTCACCACATCGGAGACAAATAAAACATTGTTTGAGGCAATTGCATTTTTATTGGAAATTCAGTCGGCCGGTGGTTTGTTTCTGATGTTGCTGTTTATTTCCATTACCAATTAAGAGGAAATAAAAGTTCTATACCGTTATGGACTCCTTTCAAATGAGGGAAAATCGTGTCCTAGGATTGTTTTTTCCACATTACTGCGGTCGTCACAGATTGTGATTTCATGCAAACAGAGTTTGATTGTGTTCGTAGTCTGTTGGTATTTTGCTTCTCTCCGAATCCTTTGCAATCACGTTGTAATTTTGCAGATCAGTATGTGAACTGTGACGACGCGTTGATGCATTAATGTTGATTTCCCCCCCCCCTCCTCGAGAATTGGACTTCTTTCCCTTTAACGACCTACTCCCAAACTGATACTAAAACCTTTTCCTGCATGATTTTATAGGATTTTTTATTTTGTTTGATATATGTACTTTTTAAAAATGCATCAGTCTAATTTTGCTTTTGGGTTCATCAGTTTGGGAACACTGTTACGAGATTTGTAGCTCTGTAAATAGAGGAGGAATCTATTTTGTCCACTGTATATCAGCCACTGAAACCAGTTTGGATATGGCAGCTGTTTGTTTTGTACAGGAGTTTCCAGTTTCTGTAGGGTGGTTTGCATTCTTGCTGGTTTTCATTTGTCAAAGCCAGACTCTCAAAACGTACCCCATACCCTTTAGCTAGTGGAGAACCAAAGCCACAATGTTAAATAACACCCACAAAGTAATTTTTCTTGTATGTGTGACATAGGAAGGACACAATTTTACATTTTAAAAACCACTCCTTGATTAAATCCCATCCACCCAACAGAAATGATTTGAGACTCCTGTATTTGTGTTCACAATTGTTCTTTAATTAAATTGATACTATATCCCTGATCTCTTTTGTTGGACTTTTGTTTGGGCAAAAAGACGATGACGAGTGTCTTTATACAATTGGATCTTAAGGATATTTATTTGTGCATTTGTAAGGAAGCTAACACATTTCTAAATATGTTTGAGCCTAGTATTATTAGACACCGTTTGTACATTATATAGCAGAGGTGTTCAGTGTCATATCTGATGTCTGGTATGTATGCTTTACCATTATGTGTGCCAATAAACCGTGCTTACAATGGAGTGGAAATTTATTTGGTTTACAAGCATTATACATGTGTGTAGCTAAGTATTTCAGTTTTTACTATGATTACTAGTCACTATCTCTGCATAGTTTGACAAGTCGTTGAAAAGTATCCCTGAGATTGGAAACCGCATCTGGCAAAAGCAGTGTCAACACAAAGTTCCTTTAGTAGCTCTCAGTCGTATCACGCAACTTTACTTGACAGAGCTTTGCCCAGTTTACCAAGCTGGATAAAGAGGATAAACAAAGTGCTTGGGGAATCTCCAGTTTACACATCTGTGTATGAACTGAGGAAGACTGTGTGGTAGAACTGAAAGCTCCAGAACTGTTTCAAAGTAAAGATTGTTTGTGACCGTTTGAAAATGTGCTGGCTTTCTAAAATGGGTACATTTTCTGATATTGTGATCTTTAGAAAGGTTTTATTCAAAAAGAAACATTTAACAAGGACACTACATTTCTGGACTGAAATTCTTTTTTTTTTTTTTTTTTTTACAATAGAAAAGAATAGAATAGAACTTATTGCGCTTCAGTTTTCTTGTTCTACCTTATAACCGACAAAAGAATAATTTGTATTAACATTCTCTGTGATTTGTGATGATTCAGAAATGCAAACTAAACATCATATTTTGGTGCCAGGCTTCCTGAATAATAGAGCTTTCATCTAGAGCTCACATTTAGTGATTACATTTAAAGACGTCCGTTGCACAAAAGGCAGATATACAAGAGGTTTTTCACATTCAATGGTGTGGACTAAAGTGTGATAGAGCATCAAAACAGCTTGTACTATCAATGTGAGACCATGACCATGCCACAAGTCAAGTATTGAAAGACTAAATTCACTTGCTGGGTTCTTCATGAATTCACCTATTGTCACACTCAAGCCCCTTCACTTATTATTACATGCTATTAAAAGAGTTCTGGAAAAATACTTCAAAATCCAAGGTTGTCATTTTGAATAGGTCCTTTGAAACTGTATGTGAGAGAAATTGTATCTAAAATTGAAAGAGCTACCCAGGTTAGATTTTTGTCTTTGTGCAGCCAACAATAATTGCATTGATTTATGAAAAACACCAGATTTAAATTAGATGCAGTGTTTGCTCAACAGAATGTTTTTGGCGTTGGAGTCATCTTTACGTGGATGCAATTTTTAAATATTAAAATCAGGGCTAATGTCAGCCTGAATTTGATCTGGATTAGGTTGCTGGTAAAACATGGAACACCAACATAGTATATGTACTGAGCAAAGTTATCCAGCCAACTTGGTAGAAACTAACCTCGGATCAACCTAACAGCTTTAGTTAGACTGAGAACGACAGGATGGTGCTTTGGCGGCACCACGTGGAAGATATTATGTACTGCAACAACATTCGGTTATTCTTTAAGGTCAGTAAATAAGCTGCAAAACTAAATTATTGTTTTCGGCAACAATATTGTGATCATAATATTGATAATAAAATATCTGATAAATATTTGATAAAAACTGGATAGTATTTATTTTTTAAATAAACTGTTATTGCCAACTTTAGAAACTCTATATTTAAACTACATGTCTAATAAACATTTCGCCTTTTTTTAAATGTAGTTTTAATAAGCAATTAAACCTTTATGTTAAACTCTTTATTATTTAAAATAAGTATTTGTTTGTTTTTAAATTATTTTTAATGTACATCGTAACTTTGATATGACGTTTGTTTTTTGTACCTACGACGTCATGACGTTGTTGCAGGCGACGCGGCGGGCAAAGTAAAGATGGCGAGCCTGTCGGGGACCGAGCTGTCAGATGAGAAAGAAGCCGAAATTGAGCTCAAGAAAAGACAGAGACGACCATGGGACAATTTGCACAAGTCGAGCACAACCGGACTAACTCCAGAGCTGCCAGAAACCTTGGGATTTTACGACATAAGCGCTGTCAGGAGGGAGCAACGAGACGAGCCCCCAGCAGGTAAACAGAACGGTCAGCTCCGGCGCTACCGACGTACTCAAGTTACCGTCACCGCGTACATGAACGGTTAATTAGTGCGGCAGTAAAGCCTTCGTAAATACTACATCTTACCAACAACGTTTAGGTCACATAGATTCGAAAAGCTGCACGAGTGGCAACTTTGAATAAGCCGAGTCCAGCTGTGAACCCGTGTTTACGGTCCATGCTAGCTCGGTTCGCGGCTTTCTGCTCCCAAACTTGGCCGCGAAAACAGCCCGGTGACGGAAACACCGGAGCAAAACTTGGAAACAAGCGCGTGTCTCGTCTCTCACCATCTATTAGCAACGTCGACCGCGCTTGTTCGCTCGCACGAAGTTCCGTGAGCGCGCACGAACAACGACGCGGGTCCAAACGCCATGAGACTTTCTGCAAATCTAACGCGTCTGGGTGTCAGGCTTCTCGGGTGATGGCTACAACAAACCCTCTGATCCTGCATTGCCGCTGCAGACGCTTTAAATCACCGTTTAGATCCCATTTCATGAGAGAATGAGTCAGAAAGGTTTGAGAGTCTAAAAAGAATCCTCCATTTGGTAGCTAACATGAGTCCAAAGCTATAGGTCAAAAAAACCAGACAGCTGGGTCTCAGGAGGATGTGTAGACCCTCAAAATGCTGGGAAGGCACCAATATCGTTATAAAAGGCCCCAGAAAAAAAGCCTTTAAAGATTCTTATATTTCATTGTTTGTAGCCTGCCATTAGTGACATTGCTACTCTCTTACTTTATAATGTATGTAAATCAGTTTGAGGATTTAAGTCCAGGCTGGGGTTGGGTTTAATACTTTAGCATTTGTGTTTAAGCAAGAGTTTCTCCCACGTGACGATTTTAAAACTTTTTTTTTTTTTGGTCTAAATTAACTCGTTTTGGGTTTGTGATTATTTTTTAAGACAAAGCACTTAAATATACCATCTTGACATGTGGTGTATCAATACTTCAAGTGATGCGTTTTAACTGAGAAAATAACAGATCCATAACACCTCTTCAGTAATAACAGTAATTGTTAGTTGCAGTTCTAACCTAGTGATGCCTCACCTGTCTAAATATAGTATAACCAGTGCATTTAAAATATTAAAAAATGCACTTAATAAAAATGAAACACTGGTTCCACTGAACATTGGTCCTTATGGATCCCTGCTTGTTTTTTAACTACCCCTACACCACTAGTGCCCTACCGACTGCGATTACCTGTATCAGGTGTGTTCAGCCAATTGGAAGATACCAATTTACTTGTTCTTCCCCGATCTCAGTCTAATGCAAGATGAAAATTGAAGCTTTGAAGCAGGGGTTCAAGGAAAATGCAGGTTGAAACTTGCATCGGCATCAGACGGCCATCGCTACTGAACACACCTGATCCAGGTAATGTGCAGTGATTAGTGTATGGAGAGTTGGGTAGTTAGACAGGGGTCCCTACGGACCAGGGTTGGAATCCCTGCACTATAGTCAAAAATGAGGAGTCACGGATGATAATATACCGAAATCTCAACTACTCTAAGTACTGCGATGACACTGTCTGTGGTACAAAGTGATGATTTGCAGTAGAGTATTCACCTGACGTTTTTAACTGGGTCACTCTCGTGCTTTATGCACTGGCTCCCAATAAAACCAGAAGTAGTTTAGCTGTGTGTTGGTTTTAGGACTCTACCTTTGAAACCTTTGCAAGTTGAGCTAACATTATATGGTGATGACAGAGATTATTTGTCTTCAGTTTATGAAGTGTGACTTGCTTGACAGGTTTGCCAAGGTGGAAAAAGGCCTAATTAAAAGGAATCTTAGGCAGTTTAACAAAGTGTTGCGTTTTATTTTTTTTCTGTGGAAAGTTATGATTTTTATAATTTCTTTACAATAGTGATGATTATTTCTTCCAGTAACTGTTTAGTTTGTGAAATGTCACTAAAAAACTTACTTTGTACACCCGAAACCCAATAGTAAATAAGTATGACCAAAAAAAAGCAGCAAATCCTCACATCTCAGAAGCTTGACTCAGAGAATGTCTGGTATTGTTGCATGCACTTAAAGGTAATAACAAATGATGTATATTTGATTTAATTTACAACACTGTGATGGTTTATTATGTTTAGCCACAAGAATTAAAACAGAATCCAACAATGTATTAAAATCAGTGCCAGAGTTACAAACACTGCCTGTGTCATTTTATCATTTTTCCATGACAGAGATGCTGGTAAAGCACAAACAAAATGACCTGTATTTCACACAGAACCTTACTCGGCATATTCAGCTTTTACATTGAAACAGTGAACTGAGACATTTTCCGCATTCAGAGAAGCTTCCTCCGGTTTCACGGTGCAGTGAGACTCTCCGAAAGGTTGCTGACGTGTTTGTGTTCGCAGTTTCCGTCGTAATTGCTGGAGACAGTGGCCTTGTGATAACGCTTTTGCCCTCCCGTTGTTCCAGATCCATCGCTGACACGCTTCATTTGCACAGAGCTCACCAGAGGCTACTTCCTGGAGCACAATGAAGCAAAGTACACCGAGCGCAGGGAGAGAGTGTACACATGCATGCGTATTCCCAAAGAACTGGAGAAGGTACAGTCCACACACTCCGCTGCTTCCTTTTCTTATCAGCTACGTCCATGTGTTTCCTCATAGTCACTCCTAAGCTTTAAAATCTCCCCACTATACTGTAGTATGCTGGACTACTACTTGATTAGTACAATTATTTGTTCCATTTTTGTAATCTATTGTTGCAGCATGGTAAAATACCAACATTTCAGCAGATCACAGCTTAACAAATGAACATCTGCTTGTTCTGCCTTACAGAGGTGATAATATTCATATGTGAAAACTGGTTTGGAGGTTTTGTTCAACTTTATGACCCTTTTGGAGGCTACGGTTTATCACAATAGAATTACAATTAATTGTGTAGTTAATGTATTTACATAGATTACATATAGATGGACAGATGTATAGATTAAAGTCAGACCTTTTGGTTATGACATTCCCAAACTATTCCTAAACGGTATATAAAGTAACATTAATGCACTTTAAATGCATTTATCTGTGTGCGTAATGTGTACTCTTACTTTTTAGTACTTGGACTCTATTCATAAGGTTTTCATTGCTTTTTTTTATGGGCATATAGTGAAATTGTGGTTGTTGTTTTTGACATTGTCATTGATCAACAGAATACTAAGACAACTTAGTGATGAGGGAGATCAGAGTTGGGATCTCAGCTACACACTTGCACAGATATACATAAACAATTTTTGCCACGTGCTAAACTCCTATCTGTATATTTTTGTTGTTCTTCATTTGTCCACTAGGTTTCAGTGTGGTCTCATTGTAGGAATTCATCACATCCATATACTGGCTAGTTTATTGTGAAATCAGTTTCACAATCATTTCTGCCCTACAGAGGTGATAATATTCATATGTGAAAACTGGTTTGGAGGTTTTGTTCAACTTCATGATCATTTTGGAGGCTACGCTTTATCACAATCTATTGAGTTATACTTTGAAGTGCTTCTGTAATTTTGGCCACAATTGATTTTAATTTAAATGAGCTAAACAAAATAACAAATACCTTATTTCATGGTTTATTTTTACAGATGTCTTGAAAAACCCATACAGTATATGGACTGGGCACTTGTAGGTGCACGACTTGCAAACAAACAATCTGTAAATATTCTACCTTGATAGAATTTTAGACGGGGTCTTACATGTACTTTTGTACTGTTGCTGTAATGAAAAGAAACTGACCCGAATAGTGGTAACAGAAACTCTAGTAGGGCAAATTTACAGGGCATCTGCAAGTCTTGGAAAAAGGCTTTTTTAAGTAGTTAGCATGTAAACGTTTTAGAAGACACGCATCCTGTGTGCCTGCATGTGGCGTAAATATGTGTGTATTGTTTTTAGAGTTGAGTGGATCCCTTCTTTGCAGAAATGTGTCCCAACAGGCAAACCCAGACCAATGCAGCTCCTACTGGCTTACTTTTTCCTTGGGGGCAAGAAAGGAATGTGTGTAAACATTAAAGGCAGTGACTTTACTATGTGAGTCAAACCAGCCAACTTCATGGGTATCTAACTATGCCCCAAGAAAACTCACACTGAATCCACCAATGAGAGACAAACCCTCCCCTCCCGCCTTCTGCCTTCACGTTTTTCCTGTGAGAAGTAGGAGTAAGAAGACATGCATTTGCATTTCTCCCAAAATGTTCTTTTTAAAATGACGAGGCAATGGCTCTTCGGATATTGGGGACTATGAAGGTTGTCTCTGCCGCATAATTATCTGTGTATCTCTCCAACCGTCGCTCTTGCATTTTTCTTTATTGTGTTTTCATGTATTTATAGGTATTGTCTTTGTTTTTCAGAGAGAAATACAAAGTGATGAGTGAAAGTTACCACAGGCTTCACTTTAACTTCTCATAATGAAGTTTAGGCTTAGTTTGTCTTGTAATTCAGACGTGGTGTTGTGTGACTTTTCCAGCTGATGATCTTCGGCTTCTTCCTGTGTGTGGATGCCTTCCTGTACGTCTTCACCCTGCTGCCCCTCAGGGTGCTGCTAGCCCTGTTGCGCCTTCTTACCCTGCCATGCTGTGGCTTCAGGTCAGAGTCTACATGCTCGCTCACACACACACACACACACACACACACACACACACAAAATAAAGACGTAAAATAACATTAACATAGTTTAATTATAGACTTAGACTAGACCATACCATATTATAGAATTTTTCAGGTTTATAATTTTTCAGGGGTTCTGTTTTCCAAAAATTGTTTTTTCTTGTTATGGGTCTTTAAGCAGTAACTCTTTGGAGCATTTTAGATAATCTACCACTTACAAGCAAAATTAGCTGCCTTTCTATCTATGTGGGAAAAAAATGGCTAGTTTTAAGGTTTAAAATGTTACTACTACTACTACAGGTCTGGAATATTTTCAGTTTTTACCGACAATTTTGACATTAGTAATAAGAAATACAATTTCCGGATGTTTAGCTGCTTGCAGTGACTCCAAGTAGTGACAGTATTTTTTTTGCTATTTAGAAATGTACATAAATACTTTCAATCCACATTGATTTAAAATGAGAGGATTTGCATATTTAAAAATGAATGCAAGTGTCGAGGTAAAAAGCAGTGTGACACAGCTACAGAACATTTGAACCCAAACCTCTCTGATGGGCACTGCCTCTCCCCTTCCCCGCACCACCCTGTCTGACTCTCCCCTTGCCTTCCTCCCCCCTGCAGGGCACGCACATGCCCCTACTGCAGAAGAAGCAGGTATGCTCCCACAAGCTCCTAAGGCCTCATAAGATTTATCACTGTCCACAACTGGCCTGCTTATCCATTCACTTGTCTTTCTCATTATCTTCATTTTGTGTCTTCATATGCAGCTTGACGTGGCACATCTTGTCCTATTCTGCATAAGTCTGGGTTATTATTTTTCAATCATCCAGAGAAGGTTTGCTGAGAGTGCATGCCCATTCTCGTCACATGCTCGCTGGATGGCTGCTTAGTCTTCCACTACTGGTCTCTGAACAGCTTTTCTGGAGCAGTTTGGGTCTTATTTGCCTGGTGTAGACATCCCCTCAGTAGTTCTTGTTGAGAAAACAAAACCTCTATTCACCTTCACTGTACAAATATCCCCCGCTGCTCTACAGAAGCGAAATGGCTATTTTCTGCTCTCAAGTCAGGTTCTCTAACACGGTTTTGTATCAGTAATGAAGCTTTCTCTTCTTTTCTATACCACAAGTTTTAATCTTGTGTATGAAAGCCACTCACAGTGGTGATAGCTCTTTGGAATGGCGCACATAGCTGACTGTGCTCAAACACAATGTTCACATGTATAATGAAGATAACGCTTCCAGAATGGTGATAGTGAGGATGGCTTTGTGCAGACTATATTACCAGTTGGCTGCTGCAGATTTGCATCCAGAGTACTGTGTGTGTCGCACATGTTGGGGATAAAGTGTTGTGTGAGGAGGATTCTCAATGAAACCCCCTGAATGCCAGAGCTACTGTTTACCCTCACGTTTGTGTATAGATCTGTGTGTTGGGCTATTGATGCAAGAAAACCACACGCTTTAAGACGCCATAGGCATGTTGTTACCATTTTCTTATTCTTTAAGTGATAAAACATTAATTAATGATGAAAATGTTATGTTAAAAAGTCAACTGGATTTATGGCAGAATAAATTTATAATAACATTCACGATAAATAAAATAAATCATAAAACACAAAATCCAATGAATGAGCTTTGTGGTATAGAAAATGTTAATCCTTCTAGAGTATGTCAACCTGAGTTGCGATTGTATGCTTTTTCTTACATACTTGCTGGTTCTAATTGCACATTCATAGATACATAGAAAATAAATGAATTGAACACAATTGGAAAAGGAAAGGACAATAATTAAAAAAAAACTACAAATAACAAATAACTACAAATTTATGAGATTATAAATGCGGCAAATAAAAAGGAAACAAACCGCAGTAGAATGGTATTTAGCACCTGTGTTTTAATCTGTGATTTTCGTGTTTTTAATATATTTTTTTAAACTATTTGTGCTTTTACAGCATCAGTTCTATTGTATATTGCCGTTTGACTCTGTCACACTTTTATTTCTCTATATTTATTTTATTTACAAGCTGATTGATTTATCTAGCGAAAACATAATGAAGGCTTGTTGAGTAAAGTAGGGTCACTGAAAGCTTTGTTCTTTTAATTCAGTTCCAGATTTGACCACTGGATGCTGCCATGACCTCAAGAAAGAAGTAGAAATAGTTAATCTTGTAGAGACGTCTTCCTGGTTTTGGTTTCCAGCCCATTTTCAGTTTCATTGTTATCTGCGCAGTTTCATTGGTCATCATTTTAAAAATGGTTAAAGGGTTTTATCTGGGTTTGTCTTATTTGTGCTTTACATGGAAGCAAGTCCTCTGTCAGTAGAGGTTTAAAATCAGTGTGTACAGGCTGTATTCGGACTAAACCGTTAACCTCGTCCTGTTCTCTTCACAGCCCTTGTGCTCAGCTGCAGATCAGACATTGAGCCACTCAGTTGAACTAATTTACAAATGTTTTATAAAACTCTTTTTTTTCCCTCTAAAGCCTTTCCTCGTTCTTTCTCAGCTTAGTTGGCCCCTGAAATAGTTCAGATGATACACCTTCCAATTCTGATACATAATTTCATTTCCTCTGGTTTTTTGAAACGTGTTAGAGATGTGAAGTAGCTCCATGACCTTGATAAAAGATAAAAGATCAGTGGCTTAAGTTAATGATACTGATAGGGTAGTTACTTTTCGTCCTGCCATGTGTTATGTACAAAGCTTTGGTTAAGTAGTTTTTCTGGCAGTTTGACAAAGCACTGTAGAATTTGGCTGTATTATGTTTTAACAGCCATATGAACAGGTACCATGTCTTTATGAAAATCCTTGTTCCAGTGAACTGGCTTAATAATCTGTGTGATGATAGTATAACATCTTCTTGCTGTAGTTGGTGGTGGTTGCAGCTAAAATGATCCAGCTAACATGGAAAATACTGCATGCGGGATGTGTTGGAATTAAGCTTTCTGAGTTATCCCTGTCACAGTAAACACTAAATAACCAGCCCCATGGATTTGTCAGCCCTCCTCCCAACATGCTCCCATTTAAAAGGCAATTATTGATCTTACTGCTTCATGTTAAAGCTAAAGTTTATCCTTCCATCTATTTGCTTATGTAAAATGTGAAACATTTTTTTACATAAAGATGACAATTTTAAGTAGAATTAATTATTGCAATTATAAATCGTAAATTTATATTTATGGCCACACACACACACAAACACACAAAGTTCTCTTCCCTTTTTGGGACTCTTTGGTCTATTTGGCTGATAAGAACAACACATTTAATCTTGTAAGATGAAAAGCACTGAACAAAAACAAGCATGTTAAAAGGAGATAAATCTTATGAATAAGATAACTTTTAGCACAAAGGAGATACAAAATGTAATATTTCATATTGTACTTTTGTGTTATCTCACCTTGTTGCCTTTCTTTATGCCGGAATTTATTATTTTGTCTGTTTGTTTCCACACATGGGATAACGCTGATCATTAAAAGACTTCAGAACCAGCAATAATTGGAAATACAAGTCTGGTAGTCTACTAAACGGGGGTCCACTCCCTTGCCAAGGCTTATTTGGCCCCACTGTATATGAAGATGTGTCGGTATCCTGTGTTGTATTTGTTTGTCAGCGTTCACATAAATGATGTCTTGGTGTAAAGATGTTTAGCTGTACACTCCACATGTTGTTTTGTGTGCATGTTGGTATGTACAGCACATACGGATACACTGCAGTGTGAATGCCAGCATGCAGATCTGAATTCAACCAAGAATGTACTGAATAATGTTTAAATGTCTCTTAAAAACATTGCACAGGTTAATAATGTTTCTGTGTGCGTGTGTGTGTTGTCAGTGGGTCACGGCTGCTGCAGCCAGCACAGGTGTGTGATATGCTGAGGGGCCTGATCCTGGTGCTTTGCTTCTCCATGATGCATTATGTAGATTACTCCATGATGTACCACCTGATTAGAGGACAGTCAGTCATTAAACTCTACATCATCTACAACATGTTGGAGGTACCTCACATTTCACACACTGATATCTGACATTTATGCAGCATTGCTTCAGGCATTTACAAAATGTAAAAGAAACCCAATGATGCATTCACTGTTCTCTTGTGTATTTAATGCGCAGTCTAATGGTGCTCATTAGCTGTTCGTTCAGATGTAGTGACTGCCCCTGCACTGCGAGAGGGAAAGATAAGACATTCGCCGTATAAACTAAATGAACCAAATGTAAAAAAAAAAAAACAATAAAGAAAAAACTTGGACAATGAAACAAAATCTATGAATTTGCTAAAGGCCTTTTATAGTGAGTAAGCCGGTGCCTTAGAGCCTATGCTATGCTAAGACAAACCTTTGCATTGTTGCACTTCAGTTATCAAGTCATCACTAACCGAACAGAATCACAGCTAAGGCTGCAAAGTAGAAAAATGTTTGTCTCAACACTTCTAAAGAATTTCTGCTGTGAAAATAGTTGCAACATTTGTCCACCTGCAAATTCACTGTATTTTGGTAAACCGACTAACAGTGGAGTTGTTCAGAAGAGTTAAGCTTAGTTTCCAAGGGATCGGAGACAAAAAACCTATATAAGTGCAAAACATTCCCCACAACCTTAACACCTACTGGTGGAAAATTGTATGTGCTGACCAGGGCTGCACAATGTGTCATTTCAGTATTAACATACAGTGAATGTGAACAGCAACTACTTCACTCAACAGGTGTCCCTACACTCTCCGGTCAGACACCAGCTCTCCCTCGTCCTACTCCCTTAGTGTCGCTGTCAATGACCGTGCAGAGTGTAGGTCAGTTGTGTTTCAACTACAAACATCACCCTAATCATTCTAGAATGATCAGCTCGTTCCCAAATTGATCTACTCAAGTCATGGAAATCCCAGGAAAAAATGTAAAAACATTTTTTTCCGTATTATACAACCCTACAGTATGAAGCGTGTGCTGAGTATAGGGCTGCATAGTCACAGACCATCACCATGCCTATTCTGACCACCTGTCTAGTACAACATAAAGGCCACCAGGTGGTTAGGGTTATGTTGTAGCTCATCAGTGTAAATGAAAGAGTATGATGATGCATTCATGTACTAAATAGGAGATAAATGAGCAAATGACCCAATTATGTTGTGGAAATACTTCTAAATAAAAGTATTATGTCACCTGTTGTTTTTGTGTAAGGTGGCTGACCGCCTCTTCTCCTCCTTTGGTCAAGACATCCTGGACGCGCTCTACTGGACGGCCACAGAACCTAAAGAACGCAAAAGAGACAGTTTAGGTGTCATTCCTCACTTTTTCATGGCAGTTTTTTATGTCTGTATCCTTCTTCCTCCACACAAACACAATGTGCTTCAAATCTGAAGGACTTTTTGAGATTAGCATCTGGGATGTCCACTTTCTGTTTTATTTTCTGTTATTTTTGACACTTCTAACAAACAGTTTTTAGGCCTTTTAAGTGCTGCATGACTTGGCTCATGGACACCAGAATCCTTTTTGCTTTGATTGTCTTCTGGCTAGACTGATTGATTGATTGATTTTTGCTCTGGTCTGGAGCAAGGTTGGTGCACTACAGGTGTTAACAACAGCCTGAGCCAATTTCTACACTCTGTAACTTATGTTTATCTATAATAGAGATCTTAATGTCTGTTTGTCCTACAAATATGACAAATATGATAATATAGGATCTGGTAAGTACATTGTTGTGATTTCTTTGATTAGGTTTAATTATTACACATACAATCATTTTAGCTGAGTGAACACAAGGTATTTTCAGTCATTTTACATTCTTGTTAGGAGGTGGACTTATATAAAGTAGTATTAAAATGCTAAAATGCTTTTTTTATCAGTTGTTTTCCTGAGTGTCTTTCTCTCAGTCCTCCACGCAATCCTCATCATGGTCCAAGCCTCTACTCTCAATGTCGCCTTCAACTCCCACAACAAGTCCCTGCTCACCATCATGATGTCCAACAACGTCAGTCCACACAAACTGCACACGTACACAAATTGTACAAGCGCAGACAGGAATGCAACCCACGCACCTGATGTGTCTGTTTAGGCAGCTTCACTCTTGCATAAAATATAGTCGCACATGCTCATAATTGCATTTTTACTTAATTAATATCAATGTAGATGTGTCCCAGGAAATACAGCTGCAACTTGCTAGTTTGTATTTTCTGTATTATACTGCTGCTAACTGCTGCTCATGTGTGTTTCTGTTGTCTCAGTTTGTAGAGATCAAAGGAAGTGTGTTCAAGAAGTTTGAGAAGAATAACTTATTTCAAATGTCCAACAGTGGTAAGATTTAGTTTCATATTTTATTTACTTTAACTAAAAATCTTTTTGTACTTTTTTCACTTCATATAGGCTTTTCGATCTGCATAGAATTTACGCTCAAAAAATTAAATATTCTCAGTTTCTCACTTTCCCCAGGATTCAAAATGGAACAGTTTAACCATTTTGTCCTACAAACAGTTATTTGCACAGTGCACTCTGGCCCCTTTCTTCCTAGGATATGTTGCTTAACAGAAAAAAAAAAACGTAAAAAAAAAAAACATTTGAAAGGAGAGATTTAAAGACTATTTATTTACATCCACATTACTGTTGTAAAAAGAAATTACTTTCAAGTAACGGTTGATGAAACTGATCTTTGTCTGACTATAGACATCAAGTCCGGTCTTTGAGATAATTTAAGGAATGAAAATCTTCTTCACTGCCTGTCATTGTCAAGCTGCAGGACTTAAATCTTTGACTAGTGACAGCTATTATTTCTCAAAACACTTAACATGTGTAATATGTAACAGACAGAAATAGTGTGTTTCCTTACATTTTGGGGAAAATCTGCAGGTTATTTATGTAATACATATATTGTAGCGTAAGGCGGGACAGCACTATCTGTCAATTTGGGGAAAAAGATTAAAAAGCTGATTTTTAACACGTAGTTTCAATCTGAGCATCTATTTATGTTGTAACAGTCTGCACATAGACATGTCTCCTCCCAGCCCTCTGAGATGTCCATCTGAAGATCATGTAGACAAATAAAAAGGAGTTAATTTGGGGTCTTTTTACACAAGAATCCATTGGATGTGTACAATACACATTTAAATTGGATTGTGATATTGTGGCAACACCAAAACCTTAGTAATGGATGGTTTTGAGCATTTATTACTTTGCTGAACAACAAAAGTGATGAATCCAGAATGCTCATTCACACCTTTTAAGATTTCTGTCATGTAACTTGCTAATTGCCGGTTGCATTTTACGCAAGAGAAATTTAAAGTGCTTTAAATAATGCATGGAAACACAAGAGAAACCTAAGGGACATATCAAAACCAGCATTAAGGGTAAATGAGCTCTACAAGCAGTAAAAGGTCTGAAAGTTTTAAATTTAGTTTAAAAATATATTACAAACTATTTCTTCATGCTTTGTAATTTTACCAAAACATAAGCCTAATTGAAGAATGTTTAAGTGGTCATTTGTCAGTTTGTTCTCTGCTTCTTATCTGGTCCAGTTTATGATATCATTAGGAATGTTGTGCTGAAGTACTGAGTGAAATCTTGCAGAAATTCTAATCAGGACAGTGCAGCTAAAAACATGGGTCCTGAATTTTAAAAATGATGTTACTTATCACATTTTCATAACCAGGCTCTAGAGTCAAGACACTGCATCTATAAATGTGATTAATTTGCAGATATCAAAGAGCGGTTCACCAGCTACATTCTCCTTCTCATCGTCTGTCTGAGGAACATGGAGCAGTTCTCATGGAACCCAGGTAAACGCCTGTTTTCTCAAACTTAAGTGGGAGAGATGTTTTATATTAAAGTAAATAAGCGATAACTTGCCGCCCCGGGTTTGTTTTCTACAGTTTGTTTATCTAGTTATCTCCTTTACATACAAAGGTAGAACTTTTTTATCCTAGTACAGGAGCCAGTGGTGTCAGGATAGAAGATCATGAGAGAAAACCACTCAGCTCCTTTCCTGCTGCTTTTGCTGACCCACTGCAAGGCCTTGGATCTTTCACTTCCACAAACCTTGGTGAATGAAGCAGACCGAGGAATGAGATCTCTGTGTTTCTGTGTGACAGCTCTCTGAAAACACTCCCTTCCCCCTGATAGTCTCAAAGGCAGAGACAGTAGATGACAGACGTGGCTTGTCAACTGAAAGCATAATGCCTGTACAAATGCTAAAAAGAGCTATGTCCCTCTGTTGCCAAGTACAATTACTAACATTTTCTGTGGTTTCTGCTGTATAACAAAGGAGGAAACGCAAAACCCCATGTTCTCAACCAATTACCCATTACACACTTCTTAACAGTTACAATGAATTAAATGAGCCAAAGCTGTTTCGCTTATTAAGTATTTCAGACCTTTATATGACGATTATGGCAACGTGTAGTAAATTAATACCTATGTTTTTTTTTTTGTTTTTTTTCTTTTGTCTTTTCGGCTCATCCCCTGAGTTCAGGGTCGCCACAGCAGATCATTGTCCACATGTTGATTTGGCACAGTTTTTACACCGGATGCCCTTCCTGACGCAACCCTCCCCAATGTCGACCGGGCTTGGACCGGCACTGCACAGCTGGGGAGGGGAATGGGCTGTTGGGGGTTCAGTGTCCTGCCAAGGTCCTTTACTAATCTTTTTTTTTTTTCCGCTTTAATTGCCATTTAGTCTGCAAACTGTGTAGATGCTGTGCTGATAATTTGACCTAAAGTCTGTGTGCACAGCATTTGCAAACCCATGTCTTGAATTGTCTAAGTGATTGTATTAACTTCAACTTGTTTTCCCCACTTGACCGTGATGACTATTGGTTCATATTGGCAAACTGAAGCCTTATCCTCCATTTCTGTTGTCCCCCTTCAGATGCAATGAGCATGTTTTATTTATTTATTTTTTTAGCCACCTACTTGACTATTGGTTCAGTGTCATCACCTACACTTATCACACCAGCCAGATGTTTCCCCCGGGACTTGGTGGAGAGCAAAACAGAGCTAAAAAGAGCAGCACTTATTTAGTTACATTTCTCACACAAAGGGTGAAAATAATGAAATGTTTCAAATTCTAACACATTGCAACTTTGTATAGTGAATCCAAGTGGCAAAAGAAGTGGCTGTGAACACGACCCAAACCTAAAATTGAGGTTCTGAGAGATGTTTTCTGCAGCTGTTGAACTGGTTGTTTTTACAGTGTGTTTTGAGGCTGCAATAAAGACAAGAAAACATCTCTCTTTAAAACAAAGTTAGTTTAAAACGCCAAGTTTCCTGTGTGCTTTTCTATCCTCAGACCACCTGTGGGTGTTGTTCCCTGATGTCTTTATGGTCGTCACCTCTGAAGTTGCTGTTGACGTCATTAAACACGCTTTCATCACCAAATTCAACGACATTACTGCAGACGTAAACCAAACCTTATGTTCCTCATTGCAAAAATGGTCTCATTTGCTAACGACGCATCTCACACAGTACAAACATAAAAATGTACATGATGCATAAACTCACTTTCCCCCTCCTTCTTACCCCCCAGGTCTACAGTGAATACAGAGCTAGTTTGGCCTTTGATCTCGTCAGCAGTCGGCAGAAAAATGTATGCAACAGTCTCTTTTTTCCTATCACCATAATTACACTTGTATAAAGTGAGCTGTTTTGTTGAGTGCTGTAATCTGTGCTCATCTGTCACTGTGTAGGCTTGTACTGACTACAGTGACTCAGTGGCCCGTAGGATGGGCTTTATCCCTCTGCCTTTGGCTGTTCTGGTAAGAGAGGCGGCAGTCTGTTGCTATTCAGGAACTAAATACCAGAAAGGAGTCATTGGAACATTAAAAGGAGCCAGAACTTTGTACAAAGTTTTCTTTTGATTCACTAGATGAAAATGGCTTTTGGTTGTTTTTCACTTAATTCAAATGAGAGTTTATCATCATATTTCTGAAGTCAAATATTAATTTATTCTCTTTTTCATGTTTTTAACAGCTTATCCGGGTGGTGATGAGTTCACTAAAGGTGCAGGGAGCTCTTTCATACACATGTGTGTTCCTCTGTTATCTTGGGTAAGTCTTTTAAAGTTAGACTGCTGTCTTTAATATTACTACAGTTACATAAATTAGTGGCCATTTTTTTAATTTCTGCCATTTTCATATCTATCTGTGGTCTTCAAATGAAATTGGTATTTAAAAGCTGTGTTTTGTGTTTAGTATTGTATAGTATGTAGCAGTCAAGTCAATTTATTTGTAAGCGCATTTTTAAAAAAATCGCTTGCAAAAATAAATTAATACATATGAATTAAATAAAATAGAACAAAACATTCATACCAAATGAGTCACTTAAGAAAAGGTAGAGCGAAAAAAAATAACTCAACCACATCTAAGGGAAATGTGTACGAGAGAAAAAATACTTTGTTATGCAATTGGAATTACATTACATGACCATATTGTAATTGAAGAACCTTGTGTCATATGATTGTACTTGAAGTGGCATTTTTATGTTACATTCGCTGCATATATTTAGCTCAAGATGAGATCTAAAGGTTGAAACTGACTTGTTCATGCACATTAATATGCTGATAAAATACAGCATGTAGCTTATTCCCTCCCCCTCTTTATTGAGCTACAGGCTCAATCCCCTGTAGGGCAGGTCAGCAATCTGTATTTCAAATTTTATTTTTAATAGTGCCAAGAATGTTTAATGACCATTTTTGGTTCACATTTTGTGTGAAATATCCAAATAGACCCATGTTCCGTATTCAGACATGCATGCAGAGTCTCTTGAATGCACACTAACACATGCAGGCACTGTCATAAGCACAGAGACGCACAGAGTTACATAAGCATTAACACCGCGCCGTCATGTTCTCCCAGTGCTGGGCGTCTGATAGGCTCGCTCATTCTCATTTGTCAGATCCCATTGGGTTCGAACCATTGAAGAGTTTTCCTCAGGGTGAAGAGTACAATGTTGTCATCTCTAGTGCCATCTCTGGCCGTCCCCACCCCCGTTTAAAAATAGCTCTGGCTTGAACAGACCACCGTGTCTTGGCAAAGCTTCAGCCTTGCTGACACGCTCTTGGTACGAAACACCCTGTCACAGCGAGCAGTGGTCCACAGACCCAAATGTGTCTGTCTCTGTCTCATCAGTGTCAGAGTCGGGGCCTTATAGCAAAGCCCAGAAACGCAGTAGGATGGTTCACATCAAAATCCTGGTGTCAGTAGTGGGATGTGAACAGTGGCGATGGAAACCAGATGGTAAAAGGGAACCATTAAGACTGTGGCTCCTCTTAAGATGTTACTGTAAAAAAAACTTTACATAATATTTCTCATTTTGATGAAAACGTATCAAACTCTGAATCATCATCAAAATAGACTCAAAAACATGAACATTAAACATTTTATGAGAATGTGATGTTACTGTCACACAGTGTTAACTGTTTGGGGACATGGCCACCATCTTTTGAGGATCCTCAGCCTTTCCGCCAGTGAGTCGGAGGCTGTGTTGTGATTCTGAAATGAGCCACCACAGCAACTCTGTGCTGCTGCTTCAGTAGTGTTACCTCATCTTTGTGACTATGACTTAACATTGAGATCTTGCACAGAGCCACTGAAAAACCGTTCATGTATTTGCAATTTAATTTCTCCATTTAGGATTCACTTTCGTCTTTATTATGTCTTCCCAGCTATTTAAAATTTTATTAAAAGCTTTTTAGCCAAACAGAAGCTAGACAGATAATTCATTGTAACCAATGTAATACCTATAGGTAAACAGACTGTATCGATCACAAGATGGCACTTGCCTCCTCCAGCATTTATTGCGCTGTGACATAACTGTACATACTAGCAATTAAATCAAGACAGAGACAATAAAATGAACAGGAAGTGCTTAAATGTGATCAGAATGGCAATGATATTATTTATAATACCAATTAAAGTCATCAACGTTGAATGTTTCTAGCTCTACATTCGACATGCAAATTCTGTCATGTTAGCTTCTGTCATAATGCTGCAACTCCTTTTTTTTTTTTTTTTTTTTTTTAAATAATCCTATTCAGAAATGCACTTCTCTAACTGGAGCCTTCCCCTCTGTAGGCTCGTGACACTTAAAGTGTTGAACAGTATTGTGCTGCTGGGGAAGTCTTGTCTTTACGTGAAGCGGGCCAACATGGAGGACAAACTGTTTGAGAGGCCCTCGACTGTTCCAGAGGCCTCTGCAAAAAGCCCCAGCAAAGATGGCCAGGCCAGATGTCGCACACCTTCAGGTAAGCGACAACCTTTTTTTCTTTTTCTTTTTTAAGAACTAATATTATAAATGTCATGAATGCACTTTTAAAAAGGCATCTTTAGTCCGTGACTAACTAGTTATAAATGTAAGCCATGAGGTAATGTACCTCTGTACTGTACGTGGCCAGATGTGCACCATCGGCAGAATCACACAGTTAGCAACTTCCTGGTGATCACAATGGAGCTTAAAAAACAAAAGTGTAAATATTGGACTTCTATTGTCAGCGGGACAGAAATGACTTGGAATTTAATGATTTGGACATCACTATAAGAATTTACAGTGTCTATTACTATAATGAAAACAAAGCATTATCAGGTCAGGTTTAAAAGATACAGGAACAAGTTGACCTAATTTTAGCAGAGGGGCATTACCTGTCACTTACATAATTACTCCAACCTCTGTCCCTCTCACTAATTACACTGTGTGGAACAGATGAAGCAGAATGAGGTGTAGTTTCCTTTTAATAAGACAATTAAATAATTATTTGAAAAATTCAATCGTCTTGCTGAGAATTTCTAGGAGCTTCAACTAAAGTCATCACGCGGTCTGACCAAAACAAAACAAAAAACTTATGGAATAATTTTTTACAATTATTTCATAGCTGATCGCAGAAACAAAACAGATTTATTCCTGAAAGTAATCAGTGGGTTAATTCATATAGAACAGCCCTATTTCAGTCACTTGGTGAGAAAGGGTCCCGAGGAAATCAAGCTTTTTACTGTAGAAACATTGGTGCCTCACATTTAACAGATCTCTACCAAGAATAGAAAACAAACCCTCTTTCCATGCACATTAAATTTACATATGAATTTCCTCAATAACACTGATGTAAATATCACTTCACAACAGCCTGGTACATAGTCACACACAATCTAACACACTTTTCTTCTTCTATCTTTAAGAAGACACTCATTGACCTAATAAATTCCTTAACCACTAAACCTGAATCCCAATTCCAACCATAACCTTCAAATAGCTTTTTGAAGTTTTAACAACTGGCCAAAGCATCTTCACAGTGTTGGTAACAGACAAAAATGTGTCCACAAAACCATAGGACGTGTACCCACACAATTAGACACACATATTTGGAGGTGGCAGTCTCTTCCTGTCATCCACAGCCAAATCCCTGCAGATCTTTCTCTACCGTGTGCATCACAGACCTTCGTGCTGCACTGAGCCAGAAGCTTTAAAATGACAAAGATCCTGATGGTGCATCATGTCACATCAAACATCAAAGCTCCAACCACCGCTTACGTTTCAAATTAATCTGGTAACTGCTGCTAATAAGTGCTTTAAGGTTGTGGGAGATTGTCTCTCTGCTCCTTTACACACATTTAGCTGCTGGGATTTGAATCAGCAACCTCAGATAACTTGCTCACTTTTCTAAATTAAATTACTTTGTACTGAGCCTCCAGCTTCACCTGCTGCTCTAGTAGTTTCACTGCACAATTATGTTCATCTGCACGTCTGTCTTTATAGTGATCTGGATTCACATAACACTAACATATGCCATCTGTCTTTACTGCATGCTTTTGTCCAGAGGGGATTTTCGCATCAGCCGTTTAAAGACATATGGTGGATAACTTTTATTAAAGCTCAATATCTTTCAGAGGAGAACTAGAGAATGCGCTTGAATAACCAAATAACAGTTCTTAAAATTATTTTCTAATACTTTTACACATGTAAATGATGGAGTGTAGAACGTAAGGGGGTGGAACCAACTGAATTAAAAAAACATCTTAACTTCAGAATAAAATTAAAAAATGCTAATAAATCCCAAAATATAAATAAAAAGGCACAAACCTGTTTTTTTGGCCACTTGGGAGGAAACAAAACTAAAAACACAGCAATTGCACATTTTTCCAAAATGTACACGGTCAGTGTAGAGCAGATTACCATTGGCTTTTATATGGAGTCTTATTTCTGGCTATTTACATGTGATATTTACTCTCTCTTTGGCTTTAGTCTCCATAAACTCACTTGGTAAATGTTTCCCATATTAGATTCACCATTGTGTTCACCAGCTAGATACTAACTTCATGGCTGCTGTATTCAGGTATCAGCCTATTTAATCAAAGCCGTTGTTACGGAGGCTGAGACTAAATTAAACGGTAAACTTCCAGGTCATACGTGAATGAACAATATAGAGCTGAATGTTGCCATTTAATCCACTGTAAAAGCCACAATATGCTAGTTTGGACATCATGCTAGTGGTAGCATGATACTTGGAGTTGTCCCACTTGGCTCTACTAAGTTGTTCAAGAATTGCTCTCTGCAATGCGAACAAATAAGAAGCTCCGAAATTAACCGATCAGAAAAATGTGGCCTTCTCTGATTACTCAGAAAGGCTCCAAATCCTTAAGAAAAGGAACGTCTCTGCACTGCGGTTCTGAATCTGGGCCAGGTTCAGAACCGCAGTGCAGAGACGTTCTGCACTATAGCTTTAAAATAAAAATATTAATTAGCGCAACTTCACTTTTGACCAGGCAATGACTTGAGCCAATAGACATGACGTGTAGTGGAAGACCATGAACACAAATTCTGGGATGCTTTACAATGTCCTACTTGTTTTGTAATACAAAACACTTGGTAGTTAGCACTTTCAACAAATTCTCAAGTACAGGGAGTTATGATTAGTCAAAGTCCAACATTCAATTTGTGAGAGGCACAGATATGTATATCTTGACTGATACATTCGTGGCTGATTTTAACATTGAACAATTTAAACCAAACTGAATGTGATGGCAACGAAACGTGTTTTTCTAACACTCACATAGTCTGTAATATCAGTTTTCATGGCCTCCATCACGCACTATTTATCAGTCTTGATAATGCTGCTCAGCTGGCAGCTCTATACTGTAAGTGTTGGTTCATCTCTTTCTACAGTAAGAACTGTGGATTTGTTATAGTCAGATAGCCCAGGGCTGGGTGGTTGTCTCTGTGGACCGTTACGGTCCAACATTGCTTTACTCACTTCTGTTCTGCTAATGTTATAAATTATTCTGTTAGGTCAACTCTCCTAATGTAACTACGCTCTGTTGCTCTGCTCGAAATGAAAAAGGCTCTGCAGTGTTGTCTCTTAACATAATGCAGTAGATTGTGACTGTTCAGCATCAGCTTCCATTTCTGAAGAGCTTTCATTATTCTTTCTCTGGGCTGCTTTAACTGAGCAGTCAGGTGGGTGTAGGTTGAATCAGTCCCTGTCACTCAAGCCAATGTTGCTCCTTCTGCTACAGGCTAAGAATGGCTGCAGTGCAACTAGACAGCACATCACCCTCTCCCATACTGTATCTTCTTCTAAATAATCATAAGACAATGTTGCTTCTCTTCCTTTTCTCCTAATGCTTCTATATATTAGATGACTACGGATACTTTGTAATTCTCTAAATACAAATTTATGACTGCTTTTACCTTCGCTGTGAAGTCTGTGCTCATTATTGATACTATTCTTAGGGCTGAGCTTTGAAAGGTAAGGCAGGTAGAACCCTAGTGTGCAGTGTCCCCTTTTCAGTTGGTATAAAGGCTGGAAAAATAAACCAAGTTTACTCCAGAGGGTGATTTCACTCTTTCAGCCTTTCTGAGTTGGAGTCTACGTTTTGACTTTTTGTTCTGATTCTGAAAGCGTTGCCATGGTAGGTCAGCACTGATGCAATATTAAGTTTGTAGAAGAGTGCTGCCTTACCTTTGCCCCCCTCTAACACCTTTTTAGCCAAATAAAACCAAAGCTATGCAGGAACCCTATTGTAACCACAGTAGTTGCTGCATATACCTCACAAGATGTGAGAAGATCTCCTGACCAGGTCTGACAAAGTTTGTCCACTGTTCCTTACAGGTGAATCTAAGGTGGAGCATATCCCTGCTACACCCTGCAGGTCTCCATCCTCCTCCTCTTCTTCAGTGACCACCCAGCCAACTCCAAGGACAGATTTGTTTCCTGCTCCACCCACTGACACATCTCCTGCTGAACCAGTGAGCCGTCCACCAACTCCACCACCTGAATCTGAACAACCTATGCCCACACTCTTTAAAGAGGAGGAGGAGGAGGAGGCACAAGGAGCCTCTGAACTGAAGCACAGGACTACCAACAAAGACCTGCTGGATATCGACCGTTTCACAATCTGTGGTAACCGCATCGACTGAGCAGCTGCCGCTGCGTATGCAGCAACTATCTACTCAGGAACGATGGAGAAACAAGGCCTCTCAGCCCGGCTCTCCAGTCCAAACAAAGCATAAAGCTGAGTATTTATTAAAGCCAGTGGCAAAACAATAAGTTATTGTGAACACAGACACACAGTGTGAGATGATCCAGCTGCTGCTGTTGAAGCCTGAAGTCGAGAAGTTTCACACACTAAACTTCAGCTGCCTGAAAAACATAGCACGGGAAAAAAAGTGTGTGTGTGTGGAAACTCAGTCCTCATGACAAACTGACATACCTGCGTGCGTGTGGAAGTGTTGGCGTGAAACATTATTTAGAGAATGTGTGTTTTTGTGAGAGAGGCGGTATGTGTGAGCACACAAGCACTTCCTGTCTTATCAACACAGGGATCAGAAGGAGACGCTTTCTCAGTTCACTCAGCAGCCAGAAAGCCACAACTTCCTAACTAACGTTTTATTGGCTGCATCTTTATCGTATGAAGAAAATATTTATTTTACTAGGAGCAATTCAACCAATATTTCTTTTTTTTGCGCAGTGCCATTCTAATCTGATTAATGGGGTTAATTTGAACAATGAAAATAAATTTAGATCTGAATGTGGTTTCTAAAAAGTTCCTTCAACACGGGATTCAACCAATTATCAACCTTAAGGTCTGATAGGTCACAACAAAATGTGAGAGCGGAACATTTTTAAGACCTCACTTTGTTTAACTTGTCAATTATCTCTAAAAACAATTTTATATTAAAATTACTTTTTGGCTGAATTTGTTATGATCAGTACTCAATCCTCTGGGTGATGAGGGGTTGGAATCCCATTGTTTTAAAGAATTGCACGCCAAAAGCAATGCAGTGCTAAGCAGTCACACACTGTTAATATCACGTATCTGTGCTGCTGCTCACTACATTAACTGCTCAGTTCAGATGGAAGCTCAAGTTTTTACCTCAGTGGAACTAGTTTGCAAGTGATGCATTTTGCTTTCTCAGATGGTGTTATGAAGATGACTAAGAAAGCTGACTTTTAACTGAAGCATTAATTGGAGCTCTTTGTTAACACAGCCAATAAAGAGTCATATGCACCCACACGATGCCTTCAGCAACCAAAAGACCTTTTATCAAAAAAAGGACCCAGTCACTGAACATCATTAACAGAAACTGACTGTCAAGTGCTGGTAAATTCTGAATGCAAATATTTATCCGCTAAGGGCTATCACTTCGTCCCCAAGAAATTGTCCTGCAATAAGTAACCGGAGATAATTTGTTAGAAAAATTATTGGGGCTGCTAGTTGACTAAAAATGTTGTTCACAAATTCCATAGTTGATTGCAATTAATCGCCCGTTGTATCTGATCAGAAGTTTGAATACTCATCAACATGTTGGTAATGACTGGGTGAAAAAAACCTGACAACTAAGTGAAAATTCATTAATTCATTTCTACAACAGCAAAGTCGACGACTCAAAAGACAGTTGGAATATTAATTACTTAATTACTCAATCCTCTGTCCTCCTCTCTCTGCTGTGATTCACTGCTGAGCAGGTGCACCTAGCAGAACAGGCTTAGTTATTACATTAACGCTAATTTAGGCTAAATGTTTAGCGTAACATACAGACTTTTATTGTTTTAGCGTATTCAGAGCAATTAACCATTAGTCAACAAACTCATTATGTTAAAACATCAATCACTGCTGGATGGATATGGACAGCCAGCGCCGACATTACCATTTATGTGCTTTGTTTGACGGGCAGTGTACAAAACTACTTTTATTGCAAACACATTAACAGACCTCGTCGACTCGTGTCTCATGTTAGCTGGGCTGTTTCTTCTCCCCTTGAAAGCAGCAGCAGAAACTGCAACACAAACAGCACAACTATAACTTCACATCCAGTTAGTCTCACTTAGTGCATTTTTTTTAAATTTGCAATGGTGCATTATCATGTGACTTTTACAGCTCTACCTTTATTTTCTCTCTCTTGGCGTAGAGAGTGTTTGCACTGATGGACGTATTGTCTGAAATATGACAATACTCTCAAATAACGTTCAAATGTTTACATCTTAGAAAAATAGAAGCAATATTTCCAAATCAAAATGGCTTTTTGCATGTGTATTTTGTCATTGAAGTTAACTGGAGTTTTCTTTTATTACAATGAAAACTTTATACAGTCTCTGCCCTTAAATGAAATGCACCAGTTAAATCAAGCTTTGGTTTATGATCCATAGATGTAAATTAGTGTAAATAGAATATATAAAGTTTTTGGAGCCTTTGCATTCATTTAATGTTAATGGTTTAAAAAAAACTTTGGTTACTGGAAATTTGTTAAAATCATTTTGTAGCACTCGAGTGTTCCTGATGAATATACAGGGTTTGCGTTGGAGTTATTTCACAGCACGTTTTTGTGTAATGTTAAGTAGTTGAAGCAGAATTACTGTGTATTGGCAAAAACACTTTAGTGTTGCAGGATATAATTTTTAAGTATTATACTATATGGCCCTAATCATCAGAGTGTATCTCTTATAGAATGGCTTTAGAGATGCATAATCCACCATTTGGTGTGGCTGATGCAGAGCCCAGACCCCAACCCAGTCGAGATGCTGTGCAATGACCTCAAGAGAGCTGTTCACACTCGATATCCCTAAGAATATGGCTGATCTGAAGCAGTTCTGCAGGGTCCAAAATTACTCCTGAATGTTGTGCAGGTCTAATCCACAGCTGCAGGAAGTGCCTGCTTTAATTTAGAATGGCTTGTAATTGAATAGTTATAAACTTAAGTGGTTTTAAATAAAACATAAATCACATCACTCAGCTTAAGACTTTGAAAGGTTTTACTTTAAGCAGAAGGAAAGTGTACATAATGTTTCTAAAAGCTGCAATGATTTAATTCTGCTTTGGAGAGAATTACTGTTTATAATATTCATTACCAATGTAATAAGAAAGATGGTTCTATTTTAGGAGCTGCCAGTTATTCCATAATATTCCATGCCAATAAAATCTGACGATCTTTATGTGATTTTGTCAAATGCTTTGTCTTCACTGGCTGCAGCTAAGCCATGTTGTGGTCTTGCTGGTTTGTAAAGTGTCTTCACTGTGAGCTGGTTCCGCCTCATTGCTCCTAGTCTGCAGTGTAGATCACTCTATACCCGAATGAACCACAACTGGACAATGGAGACAATGGAAAAATGTTCTTTTGCAAGCTGTGATGGTCCTGTACACTGCCTGCTTTGTTTCAGCAGTTTTTTTGTTTAAATACCATCTTGTTAATTTTATGAAAATGTCATGTTTTAGATGATTAAAAGTTGGTTTCTTACGTGAGTTTAATCTAACAATATAAAATTATTTATGCACTATATTTGTGTATCTGTCTGTCTCTTTAACTCTTCCGTATAAAAGCTGAACTTAGGAAACAGGTTAACTGTGAGCCTCAACTTCCTGGTGAAAAAAACTCTCTACAAATGTGAAACTACGACTGAGTTTAATTAACTTGCCCAGCTATATTTTCCTGGGGTTGTCAGACTTCTTTAAATTAACCTGTGACGAGGTCTTATTTTGGAAAAATTGGAATACACTTTATATCGTCTTAAAGTACCACATTTAAATTAACATTTCCAAAATGTCCATAGACAGAGGGCATTCTGCCTAAACAACTTCCCTCATGGACAAAAGCATTTTATTAGCTAATGAACCTTCAAAAGATTTTTCTTCATGAAGGTGATTCAACTTAATGATCATGTAGATGGAGTCTATAGTGAATTGTTCGTACAATATTTATAGCCCAAACATAAAACGGTCCAGTATCAAGCAATACAAACTATCCATCCATCCATTATCTGAACCACTTATCCTGTTCAGGGTCATGATGTGCTGCTATGCCAGCTATCACTGGGTAGGAGGAAAGCCAAGAACACAGGCAGAAAATGCACCCTCACAGAAAGGCCACACCCAGCAGTTGGATTCAAACTGGAGACCAGCTGTGAGGCACCAACTACTCAACCACTTTGCTTTCCATAATACAAACTACATCTTACAAAATAAGTAAATAGTTGAATGAGCACCTTTCTGAAGCGGTCTAAATATTAACAGGACATTACTTTCATGAAGGTGGTATTCACTGCAGAACTGTTGGATCAGGCCACATGAGTTTTAACGAATTGTCCCTGATAAGCTGGTACGTTTATCGAACTTAGAGTGATGTGTGAGGGTCTGTTTGCAAATGAAATGGAAGGTTTATCAAGGAGGCCAAAACACTTACAATATTAAATCATTTTGAAATTTAATTTATCCAAACCCAGTATGTGAGTTTTTAAAATGAGTCCACATATAATAAACCTTAAAACTGAGCATTTAAATCTGTCCGTAAGTCTATATGATATGGGCCAGTCCACGGACAACAACCCTTATCCTTAAAAGTTCCTAAACCACATTGTTTAGAGTCAAATTACATGAATCTCTATATTTTCAGCTAACTCAGATACAGGATTACAGCTCTTTACACTGATGAGAGGACATCACTGCCGGTAAGCTGAGGTTTACACTAGCTGTGACCTCACCTGTCCTGAGGCCTAGCCACACAGTATCTGTTCAGGAGATGAGGTCAGGTAAAGTAAATCTGCAGCAGACAAGAGGATTAAGCTTCTAATACTGCTCCAAACTAACATGAGGTTCAACTCCGTCACTGCCGGGACGTTTTACTCACAGTACAGGACGACAGTCCAGTACATGGGCATTTTAAAATGCTGACTATTTAATTCCTATAGTTGTGATGCAGAAGAAACTTCAGGACTGATTATGTTTTAAAGAAATATGAGGAAGCAGTTCTGTCGTCTTCTGCCTTTAAATAATTGTTCATAATCTAGATAAAGATCTGATCATATTTCAAGAAAAAGTTATGCATAAATAATTACACTCTTGCCAGAGCATATTTTGATAAAACTTCACTCTAACCAAAGGTAAAAGAGTTGTATGCTCACAACCAATCAGTGCATTCCCTCCATCAATGTTTGGGTTTTAAACTAAGGGCTATTGAGTGAGCCTGAAATGAGTGATCAAAGGTTTAAAAACTAGAGTCCGTTTAAGCCCCAGGAGCCTGGGGCCCCCATGTGCTTCAGAGGGAGGACAAGAGTGTTACTGTGCAAAGAGACAGAATGAAAAACCCACCTGATCGCTGCCTCACCAATCACAGTACACCTGTGGGCTGCACCTCAGGTATCCTCTTTCTGCCCTCAGGGTGAAAAGGAGCCAAAGGTCAGAGAAGACAGAGAGAGCACCTGTTAGCAGCAGATACGAGAAGTTAGTTTGAAGGCATGTGGATCCGAAATGTATTAAAACTATGTTCAATCCAGAATGACAAAGAGGATTAAGCCTAACAGGTCAACAGCTGTGTTTAAAACGTGCTATAGGATGAAGAGCATTAGACATTTACCTTGTATGTAATGTAGTATGTAAGTAAAAACATTTTTCTTGAATAACTTGTGGTTACTAGCAGTCAAATTACATGTTGAGGAAATAATCATATTTTCCCTTGACTTTCTTTCTTAATGAAATTATACCTTTATATAATTAACAATAATGTAGCTACATTACAATCTCAATAGAAAGTTTGTGCATCATTTACTAAAACTAAAGGGTGAAATACTACTTTACATTAAACATTTCGCTTTCAAAAGTATTATTTGTGAGGCATAAATGTCTAAGAAGAATTTTATTGTTTTAATTGGCTAAACTCAATTTTGAGCAGTTAAGTATCATATTGTAAACGGGTAAGCTGGACTGCATGAAATATTAGACTGCAGCTGTAAGATACATACAGTGGATTACACACAGTATATCACTCTAAAAAGTATCAGTGTACAAGCAATGGTGGAAAATGTGAAAACTGCCATCAACATGCAGACAATGATCCGCTGTGGCGACCCTGAACTCTTTGGATAAGCCAAAAGGGCAAAAAAAATAATAATTAAAAAGTGGTGGAAAATAGCCCAGTGTGTTTAAAGTACTAGTATTTCAGTTATCTGTTACTTTTCACTTCTGCATCAGTACATTCCAGTTACATCAAATAAACTCAACTACATTTACTTTGACAGTTTCACTTTGCAGAATAACATTTTAAACATCAAACATAAACACACAGTTATAGATGTATAGCCGATTTTTGCTTTTTGTTGCTGTACTTTAAGACATCACTTTAAAAAAAAGCCCATAACATCTGTTCGAGGACTAATTTTACTTTAATCTTTTAACCGTGTCCATAGTTTTAATGATGGACTCTAACTTATATTATGATTACATTACTTACACATTGAATTATTTTGGTGATGAAGTCCAACTGCTTCGCTTGCAGCGTATTTAAATACAGCGTGTATGATCGTTTTTTCTGTGTCTGCTTCTACACAGCAGTCGAGTAAATGTACTTAGTTACTACATTTCAATCGGGGAAGATTCTCATCCAGGGTCAGTTATCAGAAGGTTGAATCAAGTCAACTGGACTTCTCTCCCTTGATTGACGCTACATTTCACTCTTCCCCTCAGAGGTTTCTGACAAACACAACTAAAGCTTCTCCTTCATACTTTACTGTACATACGCACATCAGATGAAGGGAAACTCTAGCTGTTCAGGGTCTCTACCCTCCATCCTCCTCTAGGATCGGCGTTTCCCTCGGGACCAGTTCTCCCTCTTGAGACGTAACGGCTGCGCGCACCCCCGCCCGTTCCCGTGACGCAGCTCCTCCCCGAACGCACAGATGCCGGAGCGGACGCGGCAGGCGCGTTCATCTCGGTGGGACTGAACGCATCGAAGACCGAAGACGGTTGACAATATCACCCGCTTTACGTCCGACCAGGGAGCCGAGACCGTGGGGAACGATGCTCGTGAAGAGTCTCTCCGGGGGCAGCAGGACTTAAAAAGCTGCGATCCGCCCATCTGGACACTTTTCACGCTCACTATTTTATTCCCCTTTGAAAAGCGAGACAAGAATCCAGTCACCTTCGAGCTTCCATTCATCTTTGTTTAACCCCAAACCGGGGATTTGCTTGACCACGATGTGGAGATCTCGGATCCTGCTACTCCTGCTGCTGGGGTCCCTCTCAGCGTCCGGCGAACTCCAGCAAGAGACGGAGCCGCGGAGACTCCCACCGCCGGGAAAGTTGGATTTCGGTTATGTGCCTGCGGGAGTTTACGAAACGCTGGCCCATTATGAACCGGGACCGATAGGGATTCTGTTTCACATGCTGCACACTTTCCTGTATGTGGTGCAACCCAACGCTTTCCCACAAGGTAAGCGTCCTCATTAGCGTCCAAGTGTAAAGCAGGTAGACGGTTTCGTGCGGGCTTGGCACGGACTGACATTCCAGCGGCATAAGAGTGCGAATGAGAACTTCTGGAACCGTATCAGGTAGACATTAGAGAGCGGATCCTGTTGGGTTGTCCTGTGGGACTCGTTGGTTTTGGAGAATAATACGTAATACAGATGAACTGCATTCAGTTCAAATACCGCTATCACTAAAATATGATATCGGTATTTGTGTGGATTTGAAATTTCGCTATCAAATCTATCCAAAACACGCGTAATTTCGTTTAATGAATAATTGTGAATAATCAAATGTTTCTCTATTATTGCGTGAAAATGTGTCCACTCGCACCCCGATACGCAGCCCACCCGTGCGTCACGTCCCTGCTCGCAGCGCGCTTTTTGATCCGCAGCACACTTGAAGGTGGTGTTTGTGCCCGCGGCGCACTTTGTGTCAGAGTAATTACTATTAATGAACCTCTGGCTGACAGCCTCACGTCCTTGGTGCCTGGTTTGTGGAGGTCTTTTTTGGAGCACACGGACAGTCTTAGCGAGCTTGGCTCCACATTTAATACAATTAGACCTGACTTGACCAAAACCACGTGAACTGTGTGTGTTTAATTGGGTCAGGGGTGCTCAAAAGATGAGGCTCCCCTCCGTGGCTCTCAGTGTGTCCATACTCCAGCGGAACATTTTGCAGATTTGCAGCACTCTGAGTCACCTTGTTAATTGGGTAATCCCATAAGCCCCTGGACCATATGCTGTTGGCCTTTTAGTTTCCAGTTTGTCACCAGCACTCAGGGGCTCATGGCCTAATCCCACGGAGCAGGCAAGACCACTGCTCAGTGAAGCTGTTAGTTCATTCATGGGTGCATGAGCCAATTGGTGCAAGACGGAGCTCATGTGGAAACTGTTGGTTCAAACATAAACAATAGCTCGGCAGACAAACATTTGTACACACTTTTGATTGGCTCTGGTTCGTCATTCCTCTGATCACATAAAGCCTGGGGGGTCTATTATGAATTTTGGGTTCACCAGAATCTGTGTGGCATAAGCAAAGGTCCTTCGCTTATTAATAGCAGCAGTGCATGCGTAGATCTTTAGCAAGATAAACCCGGTGATCTGTCAACTCTGGTTTGATGAATGCAGGCTGCAGCAAACCTCTGGGGCCCACAGAGCTTGTCATTTCTGTAACAACATGTTAGAGTAATTCCCTCTACTCTGCTACTTTTGCTGGAAAATCTAACTCGCTGTTACATTAAAACCCATGCAAGTGAGGACAAAAATCTGCAACCATTTTTCAATCCTGACGTTTGGAACTGGAGGTGCTGCAGATGTCAGAGTGGAGCTGTTTGTCTAGAGTGGATGTGCATGTGGATGTCTCTTCACTCCAGCCTGTGGTAAGCCACAGCATTAGCCCTCTTCCAGAAGATATTTAATAATGAATCACTGAATCCTTGAGCAAAAAACTGCAAAGAAAGAGTCTTTTTGAACAAATGCTGGTCATCTTGTCTTCAAAAAGAACATGTCGGCTCATGCTACTAATGGTTTGTGATCGAGACGTTTAAAAAAATCATTGTACCTCATTAGCGTGAAAATGTATGCAGAAAGACACTTAACATCATACACTCGATAGAAGATTTGTTTCCGCTGCATGTCATGTTCACAAAAAACTGTTACCTTCTGATTAAGCCACTGATTAACTTTTGTATTCACAGCTAAGGCATCGCAGCAGATTGCCTCAGTAATATGCTGAACTAAAATGCAATCATATTGTCATAAGTACCTCATAAGGAGACGTTTCTGTGAACTCTTTGAGCTGCTGTGTTCGCTAGAATGTATTTCAGAGTCCAGCATAACAGAATAATGTCAGAACAATCAACCGCTAACGGAATAAGTAAATAACAACTCGATGTTTAAACTTTAAAATGTTCCCACGGTGTCTTAGTCTCGTCATTAAACTCTCCATTTATTGCCTTTCTGGCAAGTCCCAGTTCATATGCACATCTGTCCATAATGATCAGTTCATCTTTGACTCTAAGTAGATGTTTGAGCCAATTAAAAAAAGCAAAAAAAAACAACAAAACTTCAAGGTGCAGAAACATTTAAATATCCACATCAGTACAGGCCTCAGAAATCCATAGTGGTAAAAGCTTAAGAAAAAACAAAAGCTAGTATGTTGGACCTATATGTCCAGAAACAATATATTAAATGAGTGCTGGTTTTGAAGTATAGTATTAGAGGTTTGAACAGTACGAACTTGATTCCTTAGCATTCAGTGTCTGGTTTCAGCTGCATTCTCTGAATGTCAGTGTGTGGTATTACAGTGAAACTACGAGGTTGGACAGCTCACACTCAGTAAAAGGAAAATGTGTTACATCCAGATCTCAACAGCTGTTCCATCGGTCTAAATCTAGAAAAGATGTTTCTGTTAGTGTTAGATGTTGCTGGATAATTACTGACACTCCCTCTATAGTCACTGCATGACATGTTACATTCTAAAACGCCTTTATAATCTCATGAATGTTTGATGTGGCTGACTGACACATTCATTCTCTGCATTAAAGTGTCTGAGTGGCGCGTGGGTTCAGAGCTACTAGGAGGTGTTATTAGCAAAGGAGCAACAAATGTCTATCACTGACACCCACACAAAAGCCAATGAACAGAGACATATTCCCTCTTACTTTTTTTTTCTGCTTTTCACTGCAGTGTGGAAGCCTGCAGGAGCTGCTATAACCCTACACCTCCTTCCCTCACACCTGCCCACACCCTCACCAACATACAACTGCTACATGCCAAAACACAGGCTGATCATAAGCCCTTAACTGACACGTGAGATGTAACACTGCTGGTTTAATAAAGCTTTTAAAAAGATGTTTTTTTTTTGTTGTTGTTGAACTATGCAAAGCTTTCAATCTGGTTTGGTGTGATATGTGGCATTTGATACAAGGAATCAAAGCACAGCCGTAAAACAGAGGTGAGTGGAAATGTTTGCTGAGCACAAAGGATGATCTGAAGACTCTTTTTCCGTACTTAATAATGTGAGTAGCTGTAGGATCTTTTTTTTTTTTTTTTTACCCCCACATGTGCAGGGAGCCATGGGGAAACTAGTTAGCTCAGCTCTAAAGTACACGATCTACGGGCCAAAAAACACAGAAGAACGCAAAACATCAAGGTCATTTCTATGACTTAAATCCAGAAGAATGAGGAATTTTTTTCAGAGTTGGGCAACATGCTGTACACCAGTATCTAATTCTCATTAATTCATACATGCTCTTCTGCTACACTGTCCATAAAAGTGATTCACTGGTCTTTTATTTATTTTTCATTCATTAGCAGGGAGTTTAAAATGAGATGGGCTGGGGTGTTCAGATGTCTGTTAGCAGAAAGACAGAAATATGCAAACAAATCTTTCCATCAGTTCTATAAAGCTGAGGATACATTTGGTTCTGTTATATAAATCTCAATTGACTCCACATGAACCGTTTCAACTCACTGAGAATGGATGTAGAAAGACCATTAGGGAGCTATTTGTATATCGATACGTTTCCCTGCTCAAGCACTCGTTACCTCTGTCAACGTGAAGGATTGGTTTGCACTGCGATATTCGTTCATACATCAGATCCGTGGTCCAATTATTACTGATATTGGTCAAAAAGGGTTTGACCAAAATGTTACTGGCCTTTCTAACTGTCAGATCTGTGATTTTGGACTGATTATCAGAAAATTTGATGAACACTTTCTTGTTCCCCTCTGAATGAAATGTAATTGTAATTGTTAATACCCATAAAGTTACCGAATTTCACATTAACCTCAGGTGTGTTCTTTGTGTTTAATGCAAATTAGCAAATGTTACCTTGCTAACATGCTGAACTAAGATAATGAACATGGCAAACATGAAATCTGCTCATCATCACTGAAAGCTAGTTTGCATCATGTGATTTGTTGCGGTAGGTTTTTGAATTAATATGACAACAATTTAATACAGTCGTCTGCTGTGTCTACTGGGTACGAGTATTGACAAGATGTAAAAACAGCATTTAAAAAAGCCCACGTCTAAAAAAAAAAAAAGGCCTATAAATACCATTTCACACTGAAGCCAAAGCAGGAAAAACATGACTATAGGTTAACACACAACACTTCTAAAACCTTTAATAAAAACACAAAACGCTGTAGATCTGGACTCCTTTTTTAAGGAGTTTTATAACTGGGCTTTGTGTAATTTAGCCATTGGTGGTAAACAGAGAGCATCAAGCTCCTTCTGCAGACCTAACTATCATTTAACGCCTGTGGGTGAGAGCATCTGGGGAAAAGATGCCAGCTACTGTCGTGCAGCAGATCCCTGCTGGAAAGTGTTTTTTTCTCATTAGTGTCTGTACCATCTCTTCTAAAGAAACTACACCTAGGTGCACGTCAGATAACAGACAACTATTAAAAAAAAAAATATATATATATAAAAAAAAAAATCAGGCATTAATTCAAGAAAGGTAACAGTTGCCAGGGAAACCTGTCGGCAGTGATGTGTGTTTTGGTCCACATCACAGGGTCGACATGTGTCTCACTCCACCAGTGTGATGTGAGGTAAAATTCTGTGCAACAACTTGCAAAGTAGATTCATGCGGCTCTTGGTGTTTTTTTTTTTTCTCTGTTATTTAACTCTCATCAAAAGGGAATCTAGAGTGTTTTTCACAGCACAGAAGCAAAAAGGGACTTGTTTAGTGAAGGACACGTAGACATGAAAGAAATACTTCAAAAGATTTCCAACCAAGGACAGAGATTGAAATGTTCGTGAAGAGCATCAGAGATTGGATTGGATTTTTAAAGTAGCAGACATTTTGTTTTTCATGTCTTTCATCTTTGAAGAGAGAAATGTTGACAACGCCTTAACCATTTTAAGGTTAAATGTTGATTAAACCTAACTGTATTTGAAAATGAAAATAATACTTATCTACTTGTGTAGTTGCCTTTAGCCTTTATTCTTCAGTGTTTCTGCCGCAGAACAGTTTAGTTTTGTCCTTCTGTTTCAGGTGGTTTGCTTTACATTTCCCTAAGTAGCCACCCTGATGCTAAATCTAAACCGCTTTTTAATCATTCAATGATTTCACTTTGTTCATTTATCGTAGGGAGAACCACTGACAAACAAAACCCCTCTGAATTAAACAACTTTTTGCTCTAACACGATGCCATGAACTACTCCTCATATTGTTTGCCTTTGTGGTTGTGCTGGTCGAATAAATTTGACATTTCCACTCTTTAGTGATTCAGATTTCTGACACATCAATAATGTCCAAATCACATCGGATTTAAAAAAAATACCCAATTTAAAAGACAAAAGTTGGATCGTTTGATCGTAAACTAAAATGCCGTCAGCGGACAAACAGAAACAGATATTTCTTACAACTGTATGTTAAATTTTAAATGTCCTGTGAAACAGCTACCTGTATGATAAAGATTCATCTGATGAGATAACGGTGAAAAACTGCATCAGCGTGAAATTGATTTTAGCAGCTGGTAAGGGTGTAATTTAACAACCATTGCTTTTTGGAACCTGCTTAGTTTCCAAATAAGAGCACTTGTATACAGATTAGGTCATTCGTGGCACATTTGGATGATAAGTTTATGCTGGTGGCTCTGTCATACCACAGTACAGACATTACCTGATTAAAGAGAGTGTTCTCTGACTAGAAGGTGGTGGCTCAAGCCCCTTGACAGCAAGCATCTGCTCTGCTGAAGTGTCCTTAAGCAACATGCTGAGTGCATGATTGCCAGTCTGTGGCTGACCCTGCATGTTACGGTCTCTGTGAAGGAGCGTGACCGTGCAGGCAGATCTTTTGGTTGTGGGTGTTGATAAAGTATCAGAAGAAAGGAGGGAAGCTCTGTCATGAGTCATTATTTTTCAGCATTTTTCCATCCAGTTGCAAGCATTTTCCTAATTAAAGATTTCTTAAGCAGCAGGCACATCTGTGGAGATTATCATTAGAAGCTGTGATCATCCCCCAAAAGGGCTTAAATTTGCAATCATAACGTTTGGCAGATCTGAAGCTTTTCTCCATTCATGATATTAAAAAAAAGTCAATAAACCAATGCCTCACAGAACCACATGCTGTTGAAATGATGGGCTGGTATCATATTTTGCTATTTTTGTCATTATTTGAAAAAGTGGGTACATCACAGCACAGTTACCTGTTATTGCATAAGTCTTTTCATCTGATTGTTACAACTGGCTCTTTGTCATTTTGCACAGTTTGGAATATAAAAATCAGCAGAAAATATCAGCTGTATCAAACCTGAAAAAGACTAAAACTGTGCTTCAAGTGATTCCACATGCTTGTAACAACCTAGTATACATGCTAAACAATTGGATATTCTTGATGCTGCAGTTGGAACACAGAGGCACTGGGTGCACAGTTTAACAGTTTAAAAGGTCATGCTGACTTAAACTGTGCATACAGAGCCACTTACATTTGCTGGCATGAATCAGTCTGGTGACAGCTTGTTGCAGTGGCTGTTGCACTTTCAGTAGATCCTTACAGCACATCCAGACCAACAAAAGCTATCTGGGGGAAACGCTCCACCCAGATAAGTATTTTACAAATCTTAAAATAACCTCGAACCTTCACATCTGAAAAATGTTCAGCATTCTCTTGTAACTACTAAGTCGATCAATCAGTAATGAATTGGGTTATTGAATCATTGCTGGTGTAAAAAGCAAATTGGGAACATTACTTATATTTATTGGAGCAAACTGTATATGATGTCCACAAACTGACACTTAGAGAAAATGGGATCATGTTGCTGCTTTTCCATTATTCTGTAGGGTTGGATAAGTGCCCTGAGGCCCATGGCACAAACATGTCTGAGTGTGAGAAAGGCATTCATATCATCAATGTTTTAAACTCTTCACAGCTTCCATCTGTGAAAACAAACTCTACTGTTATTTTGTGACTGGATTGTTAATTTATCATCTAAATACATAATTACCTTTAACCAGAGGTTTGTGTTAGAAATCCAAGATGTTCTCAATAAAAATAAATGACATTACAACGATGCATTTGTAAAAACTCGCCCAGTTACAGTGTAGGAGCATGTGCATGACAGAAACTAATGTATATAGCTCCTCTGCAGTGTTTTATCCTGTCACATGCAGTCATGTCACTGCACTGACAGTGATGGCCCTCAGCACTGGGACGGCCTTACTCGTCTACAACATACTGGCAGGCAGTTGCCAGAGGCAGGGTATCACTGATGCACAGAGAGAAGTTTGAATTTTTTGGGTGTGAAAGCTGGGAAAGAAGGCCTAATGAAAAATGTACAGGATGATAACATGGTACACGTGCTTATGATAAATCCAATTTTCTGGTAAATGTGATCATTTTTATTTTGTCATTATTAAGTCTTTGTTACATTTTTATTTAATGGAAAAAAATTACTAAATAATTTTATATCTATTATAATTTCTTAGGTTTATATAACTGTTAAAAAGTTTTAGCATAAATCCATAATGATAATTATACTGTTTAATAATGTGACAAATGGACAAACAAGAATGTTGCATAGCAACTATACTGAACAAATTATAAAATAAAGGGGACTAAAAAGTAAGCTGAAAAAATATTACTTTAGGACATAATATTATTCAAGCATATACGTGCTTGGACGTCAGTCATTTTAGTCATGGTTATCCATGGTTATAAGTGGGCCTTTTAGTGTCAACTGGATTGGCCTGAAGTTCTTTAAAACATTTCACATCTTCTTTAGTCAGGACTGAACTGCACCACTGTTATAGGCAGAAGGAAATCTCACTTGTAGAGAAAATAAAATGTTACTGAAAATGCTGTAATTTCTTTGAAAAATGAAGGTTTGAAGAGAAGCAGAGTACAATTTATGTTACATTTAAATGACTAACATACTGAGAACTCATCCAAAATTATGGCTCTGTTAAATTTATTGCACTTTTATGGAGCTATTAGAGTCTATTTAGCTTTTATGTCTCTATGAACATGCATTGCCACATAGGAGTCATTTACTGTTTATGGGATCATTGGACTTTTGTTTATGACTAACATGGCACTGCAGGCACGCTTAGTAATAAGACAATAAAAAGGTCAAAGGTCAGATCCCTGCAACAACACTGCAAATGTCTATTAAATATTTTATTCTTCAACTCTAGCTCACAAAAACTGGTATTGAAGGGACCAGAAGACGTGGTGCACACTAAAGAATTACTAAATATAAACTCTTTGTTCATGCATTGGAGATCGCAGACACTGAAGTAGTTCAGCCAATTTTCAACATTTGAATCTTAGGAATGCACAGTTTAGACGATACAGTCAAAAAGTGGATACCACACACTTGCTGTTTATACAGCAAGTGATCAAGCATGACTTCAGAAGAAAACAAACATGGAGGTGTGGGAGGAAAAAAAGTAGCTAATCTCAGCTACTGCTACAAATACACAAAATTGGTGGGTTTGTCATTACAGGATTTTACAAATATCAAAGATTTGATACATTTGATATTTACGTTTTCGTCATTGTTGAGAGTCTGTTTGGAGCATTAAGATGTTCTCCGTAACCACCTCACACTGCAGCATCATTCAGCCATAAACTGGTCAAATACGATCCGGGTGTCTGAAGGGATCAATCGAGCCCAAAATCAACTTCATTATCCTGCAGTGTGGGCCCCAGCTTAAAGGGAGAGTTTAGATGCTCTGTGTTCGCTCATATAAACAGCACAGTTTTTCTGAATTTAACTGCTGGTAATCTTGGGTGGTTAAAGGTTTAAATGCTAATATTGTGTTTTCATTAGACAACAGTAAAACAAAAACTAAATGACTGTGAACCAGAGGCATTATAGTTGATGGTCAGGCACTTCTAAAAGAATCTCATTGAAATTGTTTTTACGTACCTGTTGTAATTGTACGGACCATTTGCCTTTGAAAAAGAATTTAAAAGGCCCTTCAATGAAGTCTCAGTGTTTTTACAGTATAAAGAAGGAGTAAATAAATAGACCAACCAGAGAACTTCTGGACCGGGAAAGGAATGAGATGCAACTCATTTAGAAAGCTTGCTTCACCAAGAGCTGGCATATTAGCAGAGTAAGTAGAGAGAGATAAGACCTGTGGCATTAAGATAAGTTGAACATTTGAGACATTTCAGGGTAGTATTATGTTGCCACCATCAGCTTAAGCACACAGCGATCTGACAAAGAGCAGGTGAGAAATGTGGCAAAGTTAGACAGTGAAACCACAGGTAGAAACCGAAATCAAAAGATTACTAGAGAAAGAAAGGAAAATAGAAAGGAAACAAATTGAGGGATTGGAGGAAGAGCTGCCACTTCCCCAGGTGCTGCTAAAGCCATGTCTCATTCAGGGATGTCATATTTGGGTCAGGCCTGGGTAGCCAAGCAGGAGAGGCGAGGGCGAGGCGAAGCAAGCAGCTCAGTCCTGCTGAATGGATGGCAAGTCATGCATTCTCTGCCCCTTTGTTCCGCTTCAGCAGTGGGCACGGTGGTGCCGGCGCTGAGCTGACTATAGTGACAAGGCGAGTCGTAATTGCAGATGTGTGGCGGTGAGGGGCCAACCTGTCAACGATGGGGATGACTACTCTAAACATTCTTCCTCTTCAACATGGCATTTAGCCCCAGTTTAGCCCCGGCATTTAGCCGCTCATCACAACACTTCACAAGATCCTAGTAGCCTTCACTCAGCCAAACAGACTGCTACTCTGAATGGGATGTGTCAGGGAAACACAGCCATGCTGACACTCAGGGGACTTTTAGTTCTTAATGACAAGCTATGTGTCAAAAATACTCGAAGAGGGAAAGTAGTCAAGTAGTCAAGTTTTTAGGAGAAGTAGAACTGGCTCTGTCACATGATTAAGAATGGGTATTGTTAGGGATTTAACTGCTACTAATACAGCTTTTTGCTCTTGAAGCTTTTGTTTGACAAACATGTCATGCACTGGAAGGTTAAGTAGCATTGTGTGTAGACAATTATCCAAGTAGTTGACATTGGGTTGGTGCAGGAAAACCAAAATACCTCCATCATTTCATTTGTTGAAAGCAGAATACAGGTGATAAAATTCCTTCAGGAACAGGAAACAAATCAGACACAATGAGGAAGCATTTAATAATGCATAGTATACATTTAGGAGCAAAGTTTTGTTTGGCTTTGACTAGGAATGGGTATAATTTGGGTATTACCACAATGTCCAGCTAGACAGTCCTTTAAACTAGCTTTTTTAAACTAGCGTCAGATCCTCTAGGTTGTGATGTTGCATTAACAAATAATGGATTCCACAAATACATGTGATTTCTATGTAACCTTGCACCTTCACAAGTAGGACCTCACTTAGCAGTGGCTAAAAGGTGGCAAATGGTTGTTGTGCTACTTTGTTAAGTAAAACACTTTTTAAAAAAAGAAGAGAAGAAATACTGGTTGATCATGATATTATGTATGTAGTCAGGGAGTCAAGTCAGTAGGGCTTCATGGAGCCACTGTGCAGGACACTGCCATGACTCCTGGGAGAGTTGGATGCCAACAAATTTTATTGACAAAGATCGTGCCAGACAGTTATCTGAGGTTCTGCATGAAAGCAAGGGTAACCTGTTTTGTACTGCGTATAACATTGTGGTGGAACACAAACAATGGTAATCACTTTTCTATCAGAAACACAGCTGGGAAATGGATAAGACAATTCACTGCCACAGAAAGAGTCGCATCCAGATCAACTGTCAGTGCCCAAAAAAAAAATCAAGGTCAATTACATTAAAAAACCATGGTTAGTGGCAAAGTTATGGTAGCGATGGAGATGTGCTTGTCTATTCGCATGACAAAAAGCACGTGTTACAAAGAACACAAAGAACAGTGAAGTGTATTCTCACTGGAACAAGTTACCTTTGAATTTTTGCTATTTTCGCTTGCTGCAACAATTTTATTGGAAAAAAAAATTGTGCAACATAATAATAAGTAAAATCCAACTTTCATCACAATTTTCTTGATTAACAGTTCAGCTAAAGTCGGCTAAATCCTAGAGGGGCTGTTGAGAACTGTGAGGATGATTTTCTGTTAATGAATATACCTTTACTACAGGTCATTATAGCATCTTCTTCTGGAATTAAAAGCCAAAGTGAGCTGATGGGACATGTAAGTGGTCTAGCTGCAGTACTGGTAGAAAAGCCACATCTTTGCACAGAAAACCCAAGTCGCACAGAATATTTGTTGCATTCTCCCGTCAGGCTTAATTAGTGTTCCAGTCCAACTGTTGTGCACATGCCATTAGGTGAGCCTTAAGGTGTCCACAACACATCCATGTTCAAACCTTACTACACAGATGAATGCATCATCATTAATGGAGATAATTTAACAGTAGACAGGGTTAGAAAATGCCTAACATTCAATGAATAAGTTTCCTCTAAACATGTGCACTTCTGATTAATGAGTGTGACACTGAGAAGAAGCTTGATTACCACGCTGTGTCCATTAACATCCGTGGACTTATCTAGATGAGGTAGACATTTTTTGTACAGCTTTCCTGAGTAAGCTGTGCTCCTGACATTTCAACAGCATGTCTCTTTGTCTCATGTTAACTGTCTGCAGGCGGATGTAAGATTGTCTTGTCTCCACCATTCCCGTCCGTCTTTATCACCTTTACAGAATGTCTTGAGCCTTAATTAGCTGATGGTAATCTGGGACATTGTTTACCTGGTCCAAACTGTAGAACTAATCCTCTTGGCTGTCCAGCAGTCAACATGCTGACCATACTCCACTACAGACAGTTTGTCCTTTTGTCCCAATTAACCATTTAACCTAAAGGTTAGAATAACAGGTCTGGAGCCAGAAAATCACAATTTAACACTGAGAAGTGTGACAAAGCGGAGCTATGTTTGGCCAAATTTAAAACAAATGTATATCTAATAACACGAATCCACAATTTTTATGTGTTCAATAGTTTTCTTGGAGTTTGACATAGTTTAGATTCAAGTGTGGAAACACTGATTTATAATTTGTATTGATTGTTTGTCACTGATTTTGAATTTTGTCATTTTTCCAGCACTCAACTTCTTAAACATTTTGTTATGTTACAGCCCTATTTAAAATAGATTAAATTCCTCAAGGTGTTGAGGAAAATAATAATAATAATGTCACATAATGACAATGTGAAAGAAGTTTTTAATCTTTACAAATGTATTTGTACATTCGCTGCCTTTGCCGCCAACACTTTGTTGAAGCACCTTTAGCAACAACTACAGCCTCAAGTCTTTTTGAGTATGATGCTATAAGCTCAGGACCTATTTTGGGGCAGTTTCTCCCATTCTTCTTTGCAGCATCTCTCAAGCTTCATCAGGTTGGATGTGGAGCGTTGGTGCACAGCCATTTTCTGATGTCTCCCAAGATGTTCAACTGGGTTCAAGTCTGGGCTCTGGCTGAGACACTCAAGGACATTCACAGAGTTGTCCTGTAGCCACTCCTTTGTTATCTTGGCTGTGTGCTTAGGGTCGTTGTCCTGTTGAAAGATCCCGTCGCCCCAGTCTGAGGTCCAGATTCTCTGGAACAGGTTTTCATCAAGGACGTCTCTGTACATTGCTGCATTCATCTTTCCCTCCATCCTGACTAGTCTCCCAGTTCCTGCCACTGAAAAACATCCCCACAGCCTGATGCTGCCACCACCATGCTTTACTGTAGGGATGCTATTGTCCAGTTGGTGAGCGGTGCCTGGTTTCCTCCAGACATGACACTTGGCATTAAGGCCAAAGAATTCAGTCTTTGTTTAATCAGACCAGAGAATTTTGTTCCTCATACTCAGAGTCCTATAGGTGGGCTGTCATGTAACTTTTACTGAGGAGTGGTTTCCATCTGGCCATCTGTACATGTGATTTTTAATAAAGATTTGCAAAGATTTCAAACAAACTTCTTTCACGTTGTCATTATGGGATATTGTTTTTAGAATTTTGAGGAAAAAATGAATTTGATCCATTTTGGAATTAGGCTGTAACGTAAAATGTAGAAAAAGTTAAGCACGGGGAATACTTTCTGGATGCACTGTATGTGTAGAGGACAAATGGTATTAATTATCATAGTAAAATTAAAAGTTTCTTAAAATTCTTTCCAAAAACAAGTCTATATATGAAAGCCAGGGGTTCAGTATTGAGTGCAGAGAAAATCCTCCTCCTGGCTGCTTCACACTGCCGCCTTGATCTCTGTCTAAGAGTTTTATCTTCTGAGTTTCTTTGTAGTCTCATCAAAATGAATCATACAAATGGGGATAAAGGTGCACATGAAAAGAGACAGAGGTAGCTGTGTGACGAATGAAAACAGAAAGCCTGAGAGAGGAGTTCATATCCTTTTTACTTTCTCACCTGCACACAGCTGACAAACAGGATGTGAGAAGTTGGTGTGAGTGTCAGACTGTGAGTATCAGAAATTTACAGAAAAGAAAGTGATTAAAGCTTGTGAAATCTTAGTGACCACAATGTGTGTAAGGAGCTTTTTAGGTGTTGTTTGACAGTGCAACAAGTGCTTTGTTTCAAGTTCTAACGCATCCAATGAAAAGTATTGTTGTTTAACGATATGAAAAACAGCAAAACTAAAATACATATTGGTTAAGGTAAATGTAAAAGATATATAGACTATCAGATGAAATGGACTATGGTGAATAACAGGGCTGGGCAATCTGTGATAAAAAAAATTTAAATCAGTGAATATTGATAATTATCACACTATCAGGTCATGTAATCGTTTTACTTAAGGGCTTTCTTTAAATTCCTGTGCTAAAAGTTTTTACTTCATCATTCACTCTGACTCCATTGGTACTACTTATTAAACTAACATGAAAATACTCCAGCAACTAAAGCTTGAGTGAAGGCTGACACACACTTAACTGTACAGCTGACTATGAATGTGATTTGGTCATAATAATAGGTCGGACCTGGGCGGCCAGTGCCAGTCTGGCTCGGTTGGCGCTGACAGTTGCCAGAGTTAAGTGTGTCCTGTGTAAAGATTCTAGTCTTTTTTATTAATACGTAGTTCCTGCCAGTCATTCTCACAAAGATTATTTGTGTTTAATATTTAAGGTCGGTATTGGTGGCCAGTGACATGTTTCAGGTGTGTCTTCAGCATAACTTTACCAAATGGTCTACCACTGACTTTCTGGCATTTTGCTTTGAATGAGCCATATCTCAGCGTAGTAGAGTCCAGAGCAGCAAGATGGTGCACATTAGTATCAGCCATGAACAGCTAGGTTCAGGTTTAGTTGTAAAGATTTGCAATGCTGCTACTAAATAATGTCAACAGCAAGAATATAGGCTACAGCAAGTTAGGGAAAACAGTTTCTAAGTCTCTGACCATTACAGCAGTTTTTATACATTGGTCAATTTACTAATGGCACTTAAAGCTGGACCTGCTTTCATTTATACAGGGGGCATTTAGGGTATTTGTGACTGGGTGTTTGTATTGTTGTTTGTTTGTATTCTGCATATTCTAGAGGATGGTGATAAGGCTCTACCTTTAACTCTACTGTAATATTATATGTAACAGCTAGTGCAACACAATCCTCCGGGGATTAATAAAGTATGTGTCGGTCAGTCAGTCAGTCAGTCAAAGTGTTCAAGGCACTAAACCTTAAGCTGTCCCTGGTGTGTGTTCTTTACTTGTAATTTACTTTGGATAAAAGCATCTGGTAAATGACTGAATGTATATTATACTTTGTGTATTGAAATAACTTTGAAATAACAGAATTTCCAGTTTTAAATGGTGCAAGTTTGTGATGCACAGCATCTACCGTGTTTGCCATTTTTTGAAGCTGCTGTGGCTGCTTTGCTGTGTTCTACTAGAAAATACCCAACTTTGCTGTGTGTTTGTAGTAGGTTGTCTCATCTACAATGTCACTGATCACATTAAAATTTGGTCCATGGGGGCTTATGAAAGTTGCTCATTGTCTTATAGTTTAAAGCTGATATTGTGAAGAGTCTTTTGTCTCTATACATATTATTTATATATATATATATATATAAATAATATGTATAGAGTACACCCAGAACAGAATATTAATTACCTTATTTACTACTGTTCATGTTTGATGCACAATGCAATGCTCAATGCGGTGACAGACAGTGGATTATTGTACATATCTCTGTAGGCATAGCACTCGCTTTATTATTCGGAGACCCAGTACACAGGATTCATACAGCCATGTCTCGAAAGTCAGTAGATAAGATTGCAGTCAGTCCCTTTGAGATATCACATGCTTTATTAGAGTCTGTTGCTATGTCACCCTGATTTATTTTTACACTTTGTGTGTGTGTGTGGGTTAGCGCGTGTGCGTCTGTCATTTATTTCTACTCATCAATGTGATTTCCACCAGAGGGAAGGCTGTCAATTTTATGATAATAGTCAAATAGCACACTGGATTGTATTTGGAGTAAATGTGTATCACAGAGTCTAATTTTCAGCATGCAACATGTTGTGTATGTGAGTCTCCCTGAGCAGATAAGACATGTGCATGTTAGTTTCTGCATCTTTTCTAGGACCATCTCACTCATGGGTTCATCTGGCTACTGTGTAAAAGTTAAATGAAGTGTGGGATTCCAGCTGTATGTGTAGCCAAGAGACTCAGCTGTTTACATTGAGGGGCTGAGTAAAGTACTCTCTACACACCCACACATGTACACACAGATGGAAAATTTCTCACAACCTCCCATCTTGTTTGAAGCAATAACATAAATAACATCCTGTGGTTTCATTCTCAGCGAAACTCAAACCTCAGATATATTCTTTTCTAATTAAAATGTACGGGATAACTTCACCATGGGAGGTTATGTCGTCTCTAGACCAACTAATTCTCGTTTTGATTACGGACACCACCATGAATGACAAAGGTAGAGTTGCACACAAACTCTAAAACAGTCCATTCACTTTAATTATGTAAAAGCAGATGACGGGAGAATTGTTACCTACAAATTTACTGTAGGTAACAATTCTCAGATTAACAGTTTTAAATTAAATACCCTTTTTAGCTTATATTTCAATGTGTTTGCTCTCCTCCTGCCTTTTAGTTGTGTAAAGTTAAACCTAATTCTCTTCCCATAGCTACAGATTCTATGGTAACACCATGTTTTCCTTGTGTGGAGGTGGTTTTCAACCAGTCTCCTGGGAAGTCAGCTCTGATGCAAACAGTCAGTCTGCGAGATGTGCACACGCACGCATGCATGTTCTCTTTTATCAGAAACATTTCAGTTAAATGTCAAGTCAGTGGTGTGCTAACATTCACTCAGACATTTACCAAAACAAGATGGGATAGATTTTGTGGAAAATTCCCACAAAAAAAAAGCTTACGTCAGCTTCTCCACAGTAAATGATTCTGATATAATGTGAAAGTTTGAGATAGATTTAGATTTTGTAGTAATTTTAGTCTCAGTTGATTTTCTACATTTTAGCCTCTTTGTGCTAAATGTAATTGTAATTGCAATTGTAACTTTCAACCAAGGATGTTTTTTTTTTTGTTTTTTTTTACATTGTTTCATTTTATTGCTTTTTAGAGGCCAATAGAAGTTAAACCCCTCAGACTTTTAAAAGTAGAAAACAATGATTTGAGAAAGGAGAAAGAATGTTCAATGCATTTTAAATCAATATAAACAAGTTTAAGTGTGGCACCTAAACTGACCTGACAGTCAGATAAAAACAAAAACATTAAATAGATGAAAATGCATATGTAATCTTTACTCTTCCCATATGTAACTACAGTGTGCACATAAGCAACCTGTGAAAAAAAAAAACTTTAAAAACTGTTTTGCTATTATCTATAGGCTGATAGTCTAGTTTAACTAGAATTAGCCATTTTCTGGTGTCATTAAATATAACAGGAAAAGCAAACAACATTTTAACACATGTCCTAACAAGATTTACATAAGCTATTATAGAGTTTCTTGCGTGGAAGGGCAAGAACAAGAGTTGCAAACCTTTTTATCTCGCTCGTGCATGCGGGGGAGTCATGTTAGTCTGTTTATGGAAAACTGCTAAAGTACACAAAGAATTCTTCCTCTGGGAAACACAAGGATAAGCATTTTCTTTTCCGTCTTCCATTGTTGTCCAGAAACAATTGGAAACACACCAGCTAGACACGTTACAACATTTTTGGTCTGTTAATAATAATAATTCCATTTCACCCATGCATAGCTGTTGCTTATTCAGACCACTGTTATGTTATGGTGATTTGGAGCATTTGGGGTGATGTTAATATAGCATTTCTTCACAAAGATTTTAGAACGAAGAAACATGTCACCCAGTACAGTTGCGTGTCTGGCTGATGTGTTTTTAATTGTAATCTGACAACAACGGACATCTATGGCACAGATGAATAGGCTAATCTGTGTTTCAGACTGAGAGACACTTTCCGTGAGTGAGTGACGCAATTCATTTCAGGTTTAAGTGCCAGTATGGGGATTGTTAAAAATAAAAATGTATAAAATTTAAAAGTGACAAAATATTATTTAATCGGTTACCAAGCAGCCTTAGCTGCATCACCATCCTCTATAGTCCTGCAGCTCCACAAAGATGGATGACTTGCTAAGACAGCCTAATAAAAAGCTCAAAATCAATACAGTAGGAGCTAAGATATTCTTTAGAGTCTTTATTCTTAGTAATGCTCCCTAATCCAGTGTGGACACAGGCTCTCTGTTAAAATATGTAGTCTCCAAACACAAGCCAAAGAGTTATTTTTTAAGACTTCACAAAGCTCCCTCAGAATTACAGAAAACATACTAGTGTCAAGGTGATTGCTCATCATTAATAGTAAATGCACTTCTAAATGTGGTGTGGTGCACACTTAGGTTGAGACATTGTGTTCCTTTGAGCTTAGTTGGTATTTTGGTAACAAATATATGTAAATTGCTGTATAATTTCTCGCTCTCAAAATCTTTGTTTTCAGTTTCAGTAGTAAACAGAGTTCTAGTAAACACAAAAATGCCAATCTCTAAAAATAATGAATTTTTTTTTGTTGCATAGCAACAGGGATAAAGAAATGTTCAGCAAATACTTTTAGCTCCTTCTTTTACTAAACATTCACAGCGACACCTTAAAAAAACGCCTCCTGTCTGATCACAGCCTGAAGCACAGTGACATTGCACAAAGGTGTCAGAAAATATACTGGGTATCAACATGCCTCAACTGCAAAATATATCACAATGACATATGCAGGTATTGAAGCAGTAAAGTGTTTAATTTTACCTTCATCTCGGTCGTTCAGCTCTAATTGCTGCAGTGATTTTGTGCTTCACTCGGTTTTACCTGCCAAACAGTGTAGGTGGTAATTTGCTTGATTTTTCTATTTTAGTTCGAGTTTCCTTTTCCTGTGCACTTTTCATTTTCTCTTAGTACTCAGGGGTCAATATTCTCTTTATCCTAAACTAAACAGTGTTGATTTTTGTATCGGATGTGTTTTCTAAATAACCCGTCTGACCTTTGTGTTAAGGACACTGTAAAAACTATAATTTAATCTACAATAGGCAGAATCACTGCATATGGTATTGCTGGTATTACTATCATCCACAAAAATATTTTTAAACCTGTGTTAACTGGAAGGAAACAAACACAAATGAGCTGTAAACAAAACATTTATGTTATTTAGGATATAACAAACTTTTTAATATGCAAACACCTTTTAATACAGTGCCTTGCAAAAGTATTTATACCCCTTGAAATTTTCCACATTTTGTCACGTTACGACCACAAATGTAAACACAAAAGTATTTTTTGGGATTTTATGTAATAGACATAATTTTGAAGTGAAAGGAAAATGATGAATTGTTTTTCTGCTATCCTGCTGGAAAGTGAACTTCCTCCCCAGTCTCAAGTCTTTTGCAGACAAACAGGTTTTCCTCTAAGATTGACCTGTATTTGGCTCCATCAGTCTTTCCATCAACTCTGAGCAGCTTCCCTGTCACTGCTGAGGAAAAGCATCCCCACTACAGGATGTGGCCACCACCATGTTTCACGGTGGGGATGGTGTGTTCAGGGTGATCTGCAGTGTTTCAGCCACACATAGCATTGTGCCTTTAGGCCAAAAAGTTCAATTTTGGGCTCATCTGACCAGAGCACACATTTGCTGTGTCCATCTCTTCTGATGTCTTTATTTCAACAATGGCTTTCTTCTTGCCACTCTTCCATAAATGCCAGATTTGTGGAGTGCACAACTAATATAGTTGTCCTGTGGACAGATTCTCCCACCACCAGTTACCATGGGCCTCTTGGCTGCTTCTCTGATTAATGCTCTCCTTCCCCGCCCTGTTCGTTTAGGTGGACAGCCATGTCTTGGTAGGTTTGCAGTTGTGCCACACTCTTTCCATTTTGGGATGATAGATTGTACCGTGCTCCGTGAGATGTTCAAAGCTCGGGATAATGTTTTAGAACCTAATCCTGCTTTAACCTTCTCCAGACCTTTATCCCTGACCTGTCTGGTGTCTCCTAGGACTTCATGATGCGGTTGCGCTTCTCTAATGTTCTCTAACAAACCTCTGTGAGCTTCACAGAACAGCTGTATTTATACTGAGATTAAATTACACACAGGTGGACTCTATTTACTAATTAGGAGGCTTTCAAAGGCAAGTGGTTGTAGTAAGGGGTATCAGAGTGAAGGGGGTTGAATACAAATCCACAACACACTTTTCAGATATTTATTTTGAAAACCACTTATCATTTTCCTTTTATTTCACAATTATGTGCCACATTGTAATGATCTATGACAGAAAATCCCAATAAAACATTTACGTTTGTGGTTGTAATGTGAAAAAAAACCTAAAAAAGTTCAAGGGGTATGATTACTTTTGCAAGGCACTGCACATCCAACAGATAATATTTTCTGATCTGACATAACCAAAATTTAAAACTTTCTAGAGTGCTCTGTTGGGATTGTAAGAAGTTGTGTTTTTTTCCCCATTGAATGTAGAAATAACACTTATAAGAGCAATGGCAGGAAACTAAACAGCACAGGTAACAAACTGTAAACCCGAATAAGGTTCACACATGCTAAAACTGCTCTTTGCTGCATTCTTGCGCTGTTTCCTGCAATTAAATTTAAAACTTAAGAGCCAAGAGCCAGCAGACATAATAGAATTTAATTCCCTATTCACAATTATAACTGTCAAACAATTCAGTTACGCAGTTGATGGCCCAAAACATATAAAATGTGAGTACATTTTAGATTCATATCACAAATTGTATTAATTAATTTATCAGTGAACAATGCATGTACCCATTTAGAATTCCTGTATTGGCCTACAGGGCTGCTAGTGTTTCAGTTTCATAGAATTTGGTTAAAGATTGATGAAAAGGTCTTTGAATAGTACTTGAATATTATACTTAATTCTACACGATAACCTTTATTGTACAAAAGTGACAAAACAACAAAGATTTAATATATTCTGCTGTCAGTCAGCCTGGTGACAGGTAGTCTGCTGCTGTCCTTTTTTTCCTGCTGACAAGACAGGCATACAAACTGATGGTGACAATACTGAACATAGGTTGGAGTTGGTCTGAACTGAAGGAAGCTTCAGTAGTGATTACATGCCGCTTACCACCTTGCTCTCCGTGTGAATTCCCAGTAAGGTTTTTTTTTTTTTTTTTTAAGAAACCTATTTAAACACAGATTTTTCAAGACCTGCTTTAAGATTTGAGAGAAGGAAAGATCTGCAAGATGTGTAGTCCATTGTTGATATAATACTACTGGTAAGAGCATCTTTAAATATGGTGTATTTGTATGTAAATCCCCTGAGTTATTACACAGCAGGGTAGGGAATGAGGGTACGAGCAAACATCCTGTTTTATCTCACTACACTGAATGAAAGGCCAAACAGAATTCTCCATTTCAATTAGTGTTACAACTTGTTCTGCTTTTAATTCTTAACACAAAGTGCAGTCCTTTTTGCAAGTGTGTCCTCGGATAACGTTCCGAACGAGATTCCACGTAGTTGGCAACAGAGTCTCTGTATCTTTAACCAGCTGTCTGCTTTGTTGCACCGAACCTCTTACAAGCAGAACGGGGCTCAATGAAGTTTTGTGGCCTGGACTTAAATCTCATGGCCAGGCGTAGTTATTTATTTATTTTTAATAAGCCTGTTAGCAACGCATGTTGTGACAGCAACTGCTGAGGATTAGTAGACAGAATATTAGAGTTCTGTTGATTCGGCTGGTGGCTTTTGGACTAAGTTGATTGGAATTTCTTTCCTTTGTACAGTACAGTTCATATAGGTTCTGCCAGTCAGTAAATACAACATAGCAAACCTATATGATTTGAAACTATGTTCTCCAATATTTTTATGCTGCACACTACCTATTATCTGTCCACACCATCTATACATTTACAACCTATTCTTCAAATTCTTAATCTGTATTCATAAAACATTTAAGTACTGTATATCCCCCGTCCCAGCCTTTTCTGTCTGTTTTTATTTGTTAATGGGTCTCTGCCTGTTCCACATACCTTTTTTTAACATTTCTTTTAGTTTTATACTTTATGCTTTCCTACTTGAATAATGAAAAATGTGAAATAAGCTTTGAATTTGTTGCCAGCAGCATTAACATTCTCTACGGCCTGTTTGTGACCACTGTCAAGATATATATTCCACTTCCATGTTAACTATTAAGACTTGGTTAAATGGATAAGGTATTTAAGTTGCTTTCTGTATAATTACTACTCAGTGAACTACAAATAGCCAGGCCAAAATATCAGGCAATATGAGGTTGCATCAATTAAACAGGGAGTACAGAAGAATACCTTTGAAACAATTTAGAAAGTGCTACTATCAAATATTTCAGTGCATGGATTTTGTGACTCAAGGACTTTGGGAAATCTAAAAATGTTTGATTCTGAAGATTACTGTTCAAATTTCAAATTGAAAAAACAAAACAAATCTGACGTGGGCACCAAAATGACACGAATGAAGTATATGTGGGGACTGGCAGAAGACCTGACAAAGTCCATAGAGGCAACTGGATTAAAAGTCCATATTTCCACAATCAAGCATAGTCTGCACAAGTCTAGATTGTTATAAATAGATAGAAAAGCAGTGCTTTACAGTTTTCTCCCTCACTTAGATGTTTTGCTTGCTTTGTACCTCACTTTGTTGCTTTGCATAAAAACATCTTCCAAATGACTAAATGTAAATGTGATATAATGATGGTAGACTTGGAACAATTTTTTAAAATTATACCTGAAAGGAAACAATCGCTGCTCAGAGGGTACCCAATGAGGTTGGTGGAGGTTTTAAAGCCAAAGAGTGGACAGACAAAATATAATAAAAAGAGATGCAAACTTTTGTATTTTGTTCTCAGCAAACTGCTTTACACTGCCCTTGGAGAATCTACCTATTAGCAAAATTAAAGTGCAAACCCAATTTACCACACCTGGTGCTATTCATTCAACAATGAGTGTTGACAGTCTTTTTTTTTTAAAGATCAGACATCTGATTTTACATATTTAATTTACTTATATAGAGAGTTTATTAAGGTGGATGCAAACACTGATAATTTTCATTATTTTAACAATCATTTTAAAATACTAACTATTTTACATTATTTTTACAATTTTTGTTACTTATGATGTTCTGAAGGTTTAATATGCATAGATTTTAATGAAAAAAATGGTTTATTCATTTTGCCATTTTAAAGTAGGAGAATGCAAGTTTTATCGGTATTATGTACTGTCGTCTTTAAATCTAGCAGCATTAGATGTTAATCGAGATGAGGATACCATCCAAATGAGCATGACGGACAGTGACCCCATTTGCCTTAACTTTTTTCCCCCAGGTTATTTAGGGTGCAGCAGTAGTTGTGGGTAATTTCACTGTTTCCAAAGTTAAAGACCAGAATAGTGAGAGCCTGAATGTTAATGTACTACTGAATACTGAAGAAAAGAGGCAGACAATAAAATGGTATTTGCGAGTCTGCAAGAGAAGTGAGGATAAAATGCAAATTTTGTCCAAACATAGTTTCCTTTTAGTACCACAATGGGAAAGTGCTGTACTCTCTTTACTGTACCACTCGTCTCAAACCACAAGGCAGCTTTACTGTCAATGCCTCCTGTTGTTTGTCTTTTATTTGGGGAAAATAGGCTTCAGTCTCCCACGGGGACATGTTTATGGCTTTTCAAAGACTGTATGTTACATGATATTCCTGATTGAGCCACAGTGCAGCATTTAGAAAGGTCAGTCATCTCAACAGCTCTGCCTCAGTAACAATGACAAGATATTATTGGTTACACAGACCATCTCATAGGAGAAAGATTACTGTTCCCATCAGTGTAAAAACTATTGTTGAGGGTGAAAAACCCTTACAGCTTAAATGTTTAAGTATTACAAAACATTCAAAAACAAATGTCACGGAAGACTACAGCAGATATAAAAGAAATGTTTTCTTTAGTGAAAATCTATCAAGGCCCAACATTCATTCCAAGTATTCATGTACTTTTTAGTGAAACCACAAACAGCTAAATTCACAATTTTCTGAATAGGATTCATTTTGCACGTCATACGAATGCAAAAGCTTCATTTGGTGAACAACATGGGTTTTGTTGTAAAACAATAGGATCTAATTAAATAGCATAAGACACTACCACTAGCATAACTCGAACTTGCTCACGTACGACTTCAAATCAGCTCGATGCACCAAGTACCCTGACACACTCAAAGAATTTGACTCTGGTTTTAAGTAGCTCTCAATGTAATTACAGAAAGTGCAGAGAATAAAGTGACAACGTGACACAAATATAGACATGGAGACAAACAAATATAACAAGCTAAACAAATGCAAAACAAGCATAAAGCTATTATATTAACAGGCATGTTGATGTGGATGACAGTTCCAAACAAACAGAGCTACAATAAAGTATCTCCACACAGACTAGTCTACCGTGATGTATTTCAACTGATAACTTTTGATACATTTTTATAAAGTTTTCACATTTAGAAAAAGTTATCGGCTATATTTAATATGCATACAAATTCATGTATAGCTGGCTTTGGGGTGAAGCTACAAATCCTTATGGATCAATGCAGAAAAAAAGTTACTGTTTTCAGTCACTAATGGCAAAGGTTTAAACGCTTCACCCAAATCAGGTAAAAATATTTTTAGCACTGTCTGAAACATTGACACACAGAGGTGCTGCTGGGAGAATTACCTGCAACGGTTTCTTCAACGAAGAGAATGTATGTGGTACAGTATGTGGTGACTGTGGATGCTGCAATGTATGCAAATACAATATCTGATCATTCAATACATACTTCTTTTGCACGAGTTTTGGTGATTGATTATTTTAATTGATGATTAATTAGCATTTTATATCTTTTAATAATTAATGGCTTTGTCCACAAAATGTGGAAATACCTCATTTTTCCCATTTCAACATGCTACATTAGAATTTTCATCACAGGACTATTCCTTTGAGGAAAAATGAACACAACAGTTCAGCGGAGCTACAGGACCTTGGATGTTTACATGTTTACTCCTTTGTACAAATGATCAAATCTCAAATAGAATGTTCTCTGTGTCTGTGTGTATGCAGCATGGTACTGCACAGGCTCAGAGAGAGAGCTCTCGTTAGGACTGGGATAAGGGAAATGCATTACAGAAACGTCTTAATCAGAAACAGTTGGTGAGATAAAAGGTGTGGGATAACTTTTTTGTAGCTATATTAAATTAAAAAAAAAAATCAGTTTTCTTAATTTCTCCTTTACAAATAGCAGAAATGATAATGTCAAAGTTTATTGACCCTACAATCTTTAATAATTTAGCGTCAGGGCTCGTTTAATACTTGGTTTTGGAACATTCTTGGTATCTCTACACAAGAATGCCCCATAAAAATACTAGCTGAGTTCATGTTTTATTGAAAAAGCCTGGTTCAAAATTTAGTACTGAAAATATATAATACAATAAAACTAACTTCAAAATGATGCTATGAAACCAAACGTGCTACTGTAATTGCATAATTAACTGCTCCACCTTGGTTAGGAAAGTGTCAAGAATCCAGGGAAACCCCCACTGTTCATGGCCATTAAAAAAGCTTCTTTCCCAGCTATTCAGATGCTTAGATGCCGAACCAAAGTAGAGCTGCTGGATTCCTCTGGGTCGACTTCTCCCTTCTAGTGAAACTGATAAAAAATTCATCTTAGGTTGTGCTTTATCTTAAGCTCCCTGCAAAGCTTCATTAAGTCTGCCATACAGTAAAAGCTCTACCTTGATTTGGATTTGGGTTGAGTTGAGAAGCTATCAAAGGAAGCTCCTGCTATGTCTTTACAGTTACATTAATTCTCATTTACATTAACATTTGCTTATACTGTGTATGGAGTTTGGTGAGAGAGTATTTTGTAATTTACAGGGAATCAGTATAGGACTCGGAAACTAAGATATGGTCCAAAATAAAAACTTAGCTTTTAAAAGGTTAAAGACTGGTGTAGACTGACAAACACATTTCTGTTTTTGTAAAATCAGAGAGGAGAGAGTTAACATAGGTGGAAACTAGCATAAAGTCAGCTTTTCATTCACTGAGAGGGATAAGATGCCTCTCTCTGGAAACCGAGGTTGGATTCAATCCAGCCCTCTTTTCTTGCTGCTTTTCTTTCTTTCACCTCTTTTTCTGCTCTCTCATCCCTCTGTCTTTGATCCCTGTGTATGCTATTCTGTGTTCTCACCCCTATAGTCCTCCTTCCTCCAATGCTTCTTTTATTATTGGGAGGATCAATTTGTTTACTGCTTTCATTGGAGAGATTGGAATTTTGGTTGTACAGAACAAACAAGGCAGAAAAAAAAAAAACTAACAGCCTTCTCACTGACCATGAATTGATGAACTCTAGTCGTTTTGGGATGGCAGCAGTCTCTTCAAGTACAGTAATTTGATTAATGTAAAGCTAATTTGCATTGACTAACATGTTGTAAATTGTACAACAGCTGGATTGACACTTTATTAATGGCAGCAAGCCCTGAGTTAAATAAAATAAACCTTAGGTATTCGTTACATTTTGGGTATATATATATATATATATATATATTTATATATATAAACACACTAGTGTAGCCTCTGCTTCATTTCAAAAGTTTCTCAATGAAAAAAATGCATAATTACAAAAGGGGTGGAAATTACTTTTCAAACAAAGCATAATGTAACATAGTTAAATATGAATTGGAAACAGCAAGGGGTTTTATTGATTAGTATGCAGCAAATTTTGTATCAGATTATTAATTTTTCAAGCCAATTTCTGTGAGGATATGTTGCTCCTTCTGTGATGCAAAGCTGACAATTGTTTTTAATTAAATAAGCAATTTCTTAAACGGTAAACTGCCATTCTGCAAAAGAGTGACATTTTTTATCCAGTTAATAAAAAAATTATAAAATGAAGCTGCAGCCATAATATGTAAATAATTCAGAGTAGAGAGATGGTGTCTTGAAATTATGATTTTTCTACTGTTATAAAAGACTGGGATAAATTCCAAAAAACTGTTAGGCAGTAATTTGTTATTTATCTGTATCCCTGTGCTGCAATTCTTCTCTGTTGGAGCTGGTATCTTCTGAAGAGCATTAGGTCATTTTCAGATCATCATCATCTGCCATTTACTTTTCCAATTAAATGCTTAGTCTAAACATAAATAAAAAAAAAAGATTAAAGTGCTTGTTCTACTTTTAAAACGTTTCAATACTCATCCAACAGCTTTTTCAGACTGAATCTGAATTGAGTAATTGTTGCAGTTGTAATAGTCTCCATCGTGGGTTTTAGCTTTTCAATGAGGTAAGAGCAAAACCGAACCATCGTTCTCATATGACGTACAGTATCCCATTGCCTGTGTTTTGGGGTTGTCAAGATCTTGTTTAGGTTGTTATGGCTTGCATTCTGTGGGAACAAAAGAGCTGAAATACATTTTTACCCTAAGGTCAAGGACTTCTTTGAAACACATACAAAGGATCACTAGAACAAGCAAAAACAGTACTTGGGTTTGGCTCACTGTACTTATGTTTTTGTCAGAAGTCTGGATCATTTTACAACTCAACCTGAAAACACACAATGATGACTGCCAACAACTATTATAGATGGGTTAACTACTGTAAGCTCGAAGCTGGAAACATTAACAGACTAACCTGTAAAGTAGATGTGTTTTTTCCCCAACATGGGACAATACTGGGCAGCTGTTTGCTTACAGTAGCATTCTTATTAAGCAATACAGTTACAGTACAGCCACACAAGCCTGGGGTTACTCATTAACAGGCAACTCAGGTGCAGAACTATACAAATGTGATGGCAACTGACTGAGGGGAGAAAAAAACAAACTAAGTGTCAGTCCAATAATTTTGCATTATTAAATATTAAAATAAAGCAAAACACATGATGATTCTCAAAGATGAGCTCCCCCCTAAACAACAAGTAAAGCCTGGAGCACCCTCCTATTAATAAAAAGTTTTTGTTTTAGATGACAGTCAGGATCATTAGTCTGTTTTGTTAAACATAAAAGAATTCTTGTCAACAATTCTTCTGTAGCATATATAGGATCTTTTTCTGTAGGAAAATGAAAAACTCCAACACAAGAAGAAAAAGCCCCTTTGTCTTCTGCATCTTATTTTTGGAAAGCTATCCCCGGGTGACTTGCTTTGTCTACCATCATTATATGATAAGTCACAGCCGGCATTGCTGCAGGTGTAAATATGTGAGAGAACACCAACATTGAGTCTTTGATATGAGATGCTGTTTGATTTGTGTTATGATCTTTGCATCTTTAATTTGATATTTTTGATTGAATGGACTTAAACTGGTAACTGGTGACCAGAGTTGCAATTAACGATCTTGTGTGAACAGCTGTTATTTCTCCTTTATTTGTGTATGTTTACAACTTAGGTACAGTATTGTCAGGAAATGCAACACTGCATCATCATATTTACCAGATCCTCCACTATAAACTATTTTCTTACAACGGCCAAAATATAAAATAGCTTGATAAACCGGGCTCAGAAATGAGGTTTTCCTTACTCATTGTAAAAGGTATGTTATTGTAAGATCCATTCCCCACTTTCCACAAGTAAAAGTCATCAGTTGGTATTTAAACCTTCAAACCTTATGGCTGCAACAACCATATATGACCAGTGAGATACAGAGAAAGCCATTCAGAACCCAAATTATTATCATTATAAACAGAAACAAATAGTTGTGCTGTTGAGCTGATCTACAAAAAACACAATGAACTACATGTTTAATTCATTTACAGAAGGTCCTGTATCTCAGAAACTCATCTTAGAGGGCATAAGTACTTTAGGATAACCTTAGACTTACTGATAATAAAATGTATCGTTAGTTCAGCCCCATAAAGTGGTGTAGCTCCTAAATCTGTAGGTATGCAGCCTTGCCCTGTCATATGCTTTTTAATTAAACTGAATTTATTAAATGCAGCAGTCAGTTGTTTGCTCATTCTAACCATGTCCAAAAATAGAGCCTAATTGGATTCCTTCTGAAATCCAAAAGGAACCAGGATATTAGCAATCCAGCAGGATCCAAACATGGTGTCAGATCACAGATAAATAGCATAAAAATTCTTCACAGTTAGACTTGCCTCATTCTCCACCCTAAGGGAGAAGATGGGGAGGAAGGAACAACTGCAGTGTCACAGTGTGGCTCTGGGTTTTGTGACATCATCATGTCAAAGATGTCAACTTGCTGCTTCAGTGTAACAAAAATAATACATATATTCTGCAGATTTTGCAGAAAGCTTCTATACTTTTTTACTCCCATTACGGGTTATACAAAAGTACACAACCCTTAGAAAGAACTAGTGAGACAGCTGTTAACCACAGCAACCTGCTTCTTTGTTTCTTGTATACTTTAAAGCTAATAATCTGGAATACTACCTTCACTCAATGTCACTATTTCAGGGTAGGCACCAACCATCAAAACTATCAGTGTGTTACTCAGCAGATTGGGGTTCCAATGTACATTAAGGGGTACAGCATGACAGCATTCACTTTGGAGGTTTGACCTTAGTTTGTTTGCTAAAGTCATAATATAAATGCATGAAGTGCACAACATAATTTTGAAATGTACCTGTTATTTTCACTGCAGAAAAACACCAATCATGTGCTTGTTTTCTCTGTCCTGTTGCAGACCTCATTGTCAAACTGGCAAAGGACAAGTTTGGACCCATTCAGACTGAATATCAAAAGGTAAAGGTGTCTTTGTGTTAAAATTGTTGTTTTTCTTTTGGTCACTTGATTAAAATATGCATTTCTGATTCAATTAAGAGATTTATGATATACAGTACATTACAGAAAAAATCATATACTTATAGCCTTAGACTTTTCTGAAGTAAAGTGATAATAGCTTTTACAAGGCAAGACAAGGCCACTGTTTTAATGGCTACCTAGAATGAAAAATGGGTTGGAATCTGGCACAACCGGGGAATTTTGAGACAAACCTTAGGTGGATTCTGAAATTTTGGTAACTTTCTGAAAAATGTTTAAACTCTTTGACCATCTCTGTACCCTCTTCTCAATTATAAGATATTTGCTGTGTGTGGAGTATACAATATGCCACTATGTTATCATGCATGTCAGTTTCATCCACATGTTTTTGTTTTGTGGCTTTGCCCTTTCTTTGATGCTGCATTGCCTTGTCTTTTGCATGCCCTCTTCATCTGATCTACTCTGATCTGGCCTCTCTCAGCCAGAGAACATAGTGCTGACCCTTCAGGTAAAGTCTGCACAATAGACTTACAGTCCAGTCCAACCCTAGTGTCAACCTGCTCCACTTTCCTATGTCAATGGGGTTGCACAATTCTATTTTAAATACTGTAACACTTTGTGAGACATTTGATTAATCATAGATACATACATAGTTAGTTGTGCAATCCTTTGACTTTCACCCAGCCATCTCATCCACCTAACAAACCCTGAATACAAACTCCAAACTCCTACCTGTCATTTGAGGCTCGTCTAAATATAAATGTTTCATCTTCATCGAGGAGCAACAATGCTGATTGTATCATTGAGCACAGTTAGCACTTTCAATTTAATAGGATATTCTCTTCCTACTAGCACGTTACTGGCTCTGCTATGGTTACAGTGAAATAGTACACTCATATTTTAGGAGTTGGCTGCTGACTGTTGGCTGCTGACTTGTGGTTCTGTTAGGAGGATAACATATAAAACACATCAGCACATTCCTGTCATAAATATATCAAACTATGGTAGAATACATTTTAAAATATGTTTTTTGTAAGAAACACAGAACCTTGGTCTATTTTTGTGACTCTGCCAACTAGTCTAGTTGCAGTTTATATGCAAGTCTGTCCATACTTTTACTATATTCAATTCACCCATGAGTCCAAGTGGAAAACGGTAGAAGATGTGATAAAAATCCCTCTAGGTGTTATTGAGATATGGCACAAGAAAGGGACAAACCTCAGATCAAAATGAACTGGCCCCTTGATGACCAAACTCTAATCGGCATAACATTGAAACCAAGTAGACATGTATACCAAGTTTAAAGAAATACTTCCAAGGCAGTCCTGCATTGCCCTATGAGTAATGGTAATTGGCCACAACTGATGCTGGCATGGAGGCATAAAAAAAAGAAAAAGGAAAGTATTTCTGAAAACATTTAGGTTTAATACAGTTTAAAACAACTACATTAAAACAATAAAAGAAATATATATACTAGTTTTACATAATGTAATTAATATACGTAAAAGTATTATGTAGTAAGCAGTTTGTAACGTTGCTCCTTTGCAGTTGTGCTTTTGTGAAGCAAGAATATTTAGGCTACATAAAATGTAATGCTCCCAAAAGGAAGCAGAAAAACACAATGAACCACATGTTTAATTGATTTACAGAAGGTCCTGTATCTGAGAAACTCATCTTAGAGTGCATAAGTACTTTAGGAGAACCTTACGCTCTTGGACCATGGAGGCAATAAATCTGATTAACGTTACAGAAATGGCTGTCTTCACCACTAAGACATGCTGCCACCTCATCATCCAGTTTGTTCTTATTGGAAGGTCACCTTCTTCTTCTGGGCACTTGCCAAGAAAAAAAAGCTATAGTCCGAAAATAGTCTTGAGCTGCAGGCCCTCGAAGAGTGGTGGTTTAAAATATCTTGCATTTTTGACCTTTTTTTGGGGTAAAGAATTATCCAATAACAAGCAAAGCCCAGAAGCAGAATGACAATGCAAGTGTTCAGCTTTGCACAATGTCCTCAACAACTGGGCTGACATTAGTGATTTTGGATGACATAGGGCACACACACACACACACACACACGCGCGCGCGCGCTGTGTTTCGTTTTTGCCTTTCAGCATCTTCACAATTCTCTGGTTCTTTTTTCCCGTTTTTCCACTGACCCTGAAATTCTTTAAGGTCAGGAAGGGTGTGACTGACAGTTTTTTTTTCCTTCTACATCTTGCAAATTATGTTCTTGACACAGCCAGAGGCCTCAAACATCCAAATATGAGCTTCTGAAATTGGGATAATGCTTGCTGCTGGAGATTTCCCAGTTTGCACGAATATCCAAATAAACCACAGAATACTCCTCCAAGAAATTCAGAAGCACTGGCTGTTTAAAAGCAAAAGCTGCAGGTTCCTTAAAGGCAGGGTCAATTACTTGTAAGAGAAATTTGGCTTGGGTTTCAAATCAACTGGGACAGCAGTTTTTCCATAAAGAAATAGTGACAACAGTACGGCCTTGATATTTTCTTAACAACGTAACTATTAAACATCATTGTGACAAGTTACATGCGGTGTTGAAGTTATCAATCTCTATTCAATTCTGCCATATTCCAAAGACTCTGCTGAGTGTGGTTTAGATTTGAACGGAGTAAGTGCAAGTGCTGTGGTACATGCCAAAATGAAATAGAAGAGTTACTGAAAACCTGGCAACAGATGCAGTTCTCTTAATTTATGACAGGAAATTTGTAGGAAATCAACTTAAGTCACCTTGCATTTTTCTAATATTGAGTGAAAGATGAGTTATTCAGCCTTTTGTAATGAGGGATTTGCAAATTTCACAGCTGACTACAAAGGCTTAGGAGAATCTTAAATATATAGCCAAGAAGTCTAAAAACTCATAAAGTCTAGTGTCAGCATTCCTGTGCTCACTCATGTGTTAACAGTCACAGTGCATGCATTTGTTTTTGGAACTAGGCTTCACCACAGGTTACTCTGATCTCACTTCAGTCCTACTAACTGTTCAGGATCCCCTTTCATCTGAACAATCTAACTGTTCTCTGCAGATACCACTGTATATCTGCAATTTACAAATGCATGTGACTCTGTGTATCCTTGTTTTAATAACAACTATTACTTTTATAGTTTATCCAATCAGGTTTAAATGGCCCAAAGGTCATATACACATTCCTTTCAGTTTATTATCCACACATACCCAAAAATAAAGCTAATACAGCAGTTAGTGATACATTCTCCCCTAATGAAGCAGGTGTTTTTGTTTCTGTTTTTGATAACCCCTGCTGAAGGTAGATCTACAACCATTATATTTTAGATGAGTTTACTGGATATAGGTTTCTCATTTTCTAGAAAACCATGTGAGAGTTTTTACCCAACCATGTGTCACTAATATCCCATTTTAAACCAAGTGACAGAATCCCACCTTTGCTAAGAGATAAATTCAACTGTTTCACAAATTCTTAAAGTCCTCTGATCTCCTCAGCTGAAAATAAATTGAAAAAGGTTGAGTGATGCACCTTATTTTTGTGAAACTACCGTATAAGATGTTCTGCAAAAAATAGAAATCATAAAAAAAAAAAAATGAACTTCAGTGAAACAAGTGTAATTATCTCACCCAAGGGGCAAGTGTATTCTTCTTGTTTCTTAAAAAAAAAAAATCTGGATTTTATGACTCAGTGCAGGTATAATGTGCTCCTTGTTAATGCAGTGCGCTAACTGCCTGTAGTCCATTCCTACTGAAGCAAGTTTTTCATTAGAAATGCTGTCTTTCCCCCTCATTAGAGCTGGGAAAAACTGCACCACAGGGTTACATGGATGGCCTTCACTCCTTTGAGTATTTCCCCATCGTCCTTCATGTTTCGCTGTCCTGTCAGTGCATATTGCAGTGTGTTTAATATGTATGTAAAACAAACATTCAAGAATCACTAACTTTAGTCTCCACTAACCCAGTGAAGAAACTATTGTTGTCCAACAGTTTCAGAGAGTAAGTCTTTGTGTTTATGTTGTGCAACACTGTAGTTGTTGTGAAGTTCATTATTGAATTTGACTGTGGTTTTTAAGAATGGAAAACCAAAGACTCTCCAGCAATGAGTTGCGTAACACAATGTGTGTACGGTTTATCCACAAATCCCTTTTGGACAAAGACTACATAAATTTCAACAGTGGGATTCTACAAGATATTTATAGATTTGTTGCTCATTTTATCCCGTGCTTCCTTCCTTCACCCAGATGCCCTCATTAATCCATCCTTTCTTCTCTTTTTCATTCCCCAACTCATCTGCTCTCCTCTCTTGATCCAATCCTATTTTCTCTCAACAACCCCCACCTCATTTTTTCCAGTTTAACTCCTAACGCTCCCTTCGTCTCTTCACAACATTTCAATGTGCACCTCCTTTCTCCATCATGTTCACTGAACAATTTGGCTTTCATGTTTCATCTAATTTTTCCTTTCATTCCTCCCCTGTCGACCCCAGGCCATCTACTATGAGATAGGCTTTCTAGTATGTGCAGCAGTGGGCCTGCTATTTGCAGTTTTGATGCCGATAGTCGGCCTCTTCTTGTGCATGTGTCGCTGCTGTGACAACTGCGGTGGTGAAATGCACCAACGCCAGAGGAAGAATGCAGACTGCCAGCGTGGCCTGCTGGGAACACTGCTCTTCTCCACCTCACTGGTCATCACGTGAGTATGACATGTGCACACACACGACACACATACAGTAAACAAAATACAGGGAACTCAGCTTGCAAGCATACTTGTATTTTCTAATTCAAACATGCACGCAGTGCATGCACATTGTCTATGCATGCATGCACACACGACAATTATATGCAAGCTCCACTTCAGTTGTTGTGATTGTGCACACATGCAAATGCACACACACACACTGAAGCAAAACAGTGTACATTTAGTTCATCCGATCATCTAATATGTTGTTTTTACACAATACACACAAATGCTGGTTATTAGCGAGCAGTCCCCATGCCCTCATGCTGTTTCCTCTGTGCAGTAAAAAAAGATACATTCAAATATATTGTAGAGACTATGTGGCAGCATGCTTCTTACTGTACTTGTTTTCAATCTAAGCATTGGACATATTATATACATTTGATGTATTCTGTAATGAAGTCACACTAAAGCTATAGCTTGTATTTATCATGGCAAGTTCATAGTTAGAGTCAGAGTAAAAATTTGCAAATATATGTGAGAAAATATGGGAGAGCTCCAATATCAACAACACACCTTACAATTAGATTTCCATATTTTAATATAGTGTGACTAAGTTTTAGGTGGTTGGAATCTTCTCTGAAAAAGTTTTGTGCTACAGTTTCATCTTCAGCTTATTTTCCTTGACTTTTTGTAGAACACCTACAGTACTGCATCTGCCTTCAGGGGTTTTTATATTACTTTTCCAACTGTCATTTCCACATTTAAAATGCACATTTTAAGCATTTGCTGATGATTTTATCCTGTGGGAAATGCAGTAAGTACAGCAACAAAATTAATTCAGAACTTGGTAATGTTTCAAGCTGTACTAAATTAAATTGTTACAATGTAGGAATTATAAAGTGCACCTAGGCATTTTTCAACTCAAATTTATAATGATGCCAGGGGATCCAAACAATCATCACTGACCCTGATCTTTATAGAAGATGAACAGAAAATAGACATTTTTAAACATGGATCAGGTAGCTGCAGCCCAGCTACTTGTTCACATATTTTAAAATGTCCATTATCTGTGTATTGTGTTTCTTTTAATAGATGTGTCCTCCAGAGGGCTATAATGGTGTTTTTTCTATTTGAAAAGCCGCCTCACTGGCAACGTAAAACTATTAGCTGGCAAATGTATGAAATTACAGCTAAAATGGCAGATCGACAAATTAGATTATTGCAGGATGATTTATTTTTAGTTATGTCAAATCATTTTAGCAGAGTGTTTAAATAATTTTTAAAGTCAATATTTACAAAATTTTAAATACATGAAAGGAGGCAGTTTCAGGTCAGCTGAAAATAAACAAGGACTTTAGCACAAAGTGTTAAATGCAGTGCAAATGCAGAAAAACTTAACTAACCTTACGTTGTTACTACAGACAGTACAACAGTTGATACTATGAATCAAATTCCACGCATGATGGAAAATAATGAAATATACACAGGAATAGTCTGCATATGGGTGGCAAAAAAAGCTTACTGTAGGTTTATTGTGTGCTTGTTCTGTATGAGCTCCTGTAGCTCTCTGAAACTCATCTCTCAGAAAATGGACCAGTCTCCACTCTGTTTTACAGTCTCAGCGGTGGGAGACAAAGTAACCGCTGGGGATGTAGTCACAGTACAAAAGGCTTGAGAGAGTTTTGTTTGTGTCCTGTGCTAGGCTGAAGGGATCCAGGAGTGTACTTAGTTTGATGTGCTTTGGATTTCTGTCTTCATTGGAATGAAGCTTGGTTATTGGAAATTCCACTGCAACATTCTAGTAGCCCAGGCACAAGAGTCAGAGAGCATCCTGAGAGCTCTTATTAAATTTCCCTAGCTGCAAGGCTGAGATGCTGCCGAGGCTCTAATGAAGCAATTACAGGCGGGAGAGGGACGAGTACAAAACCAAGGCTTGGAATGCATTTTTGAGCCACTAGAAAGCTGACAGCCATGCACAGGAAAGTGAGAGCGGTGATCTTTTTTCCAAGAAAGGTTAAAATTGCATTAAAAGGGGTATAAGACACTCAGGTGAGGGTGCAGCCAATAAAATGATGAAGATGAAATAGAAGAGAATGGCTGTGCAATAAACAAAAAGAAAAAAAAAATAATTTCAGCACCATCATTAAGGAGCTACAAATGAGAAACATTAAATGTCACCCAGCCTGGAAACCAATAAGTTAAATGTATGACATAACTTTAGCAATATATCCAGCCATTGTTCCTTAAGATCTTTTTTTTAACTAAGCACCACAGGCAAAACTAATATTTTAAGATATGTTCTTGTTCCTGTATGTGGCACACTACCCTGTTGAGGTAATACATTATTTGAATTAAAGATACAGTTGATGTTACTGTATATGCTACATTTTGCCTAATTTTTCCTGGACAATGTCCCACATTTGTTACAACTGCGTCACTGGCCACAACAAAGAGGTGAGGTGAACTGCTAGGGTTCGGTATCGTTTGAAATTTATCCATTCTGGTTCTGCTTATTGATTCAGGTTCTTTCTGATTCCAAAAGCACAAGTTAAAATGTATGTGTATTTTGTGTGTATTTTGTGTGTGTGTGTGTGTGTGTGTGTGTGTGTGTGTGTGTGTGTGTGTGTATATATATATATATATATATATATATATATATATATATATATATATATATATATATATATATATATATATATATATATATATATATCACGCGCATACAGTTTATATATATATATATATATATATATAAAAACTGTATGCGCGTGATCTTCAGCCCCTCCGTGCACCGCTTTAAAAACAGGCATGATTCTCTACTAGCTCAACAGAGCTGGACACCACAGAGGCACTAATCTTAGGAGAACAGGAGCAGGCTCTAAGTACAAGCTCAACAGAGGCAGGGGTCTACCCTACCAGGCAGGACTCCAGGAGCAGGCTGTGAAAAGATGCCTCAGACAATCCAGCATATAACAGCGGGGTGCAAGATGCTAGAAGGAAAGGTTATACATGGAACACTATAACAAAGTAGCTGGCATAGTCACAGAAAGATCTGTGCCGAGTATGAGCTGGAAGTCCCAAAGCCAAAATGGGACACACCTCCAAAGGTGGTTGAGAATGACAGAAGATCCTATGGGACTTCCAGATACAGATTGACATACTGATAATGGCCAATCAACCCGACATAGTAGTTGTAGACAAACAGAAGAACAAGGCTGTAAAGTAGATGAAGCCATCTCAATTGATCACAACATCAGGAGGAAGGAAGACGAGAAGCTCGAGAAATACCAAAGGTTGAAAGAGGAGTTTGAAAAAATGTGGAAGGTGAAGGCAAAATTGGTATCCGTGGTAAAAGGAAAACTGGGGCCTCTGGCCCTAAAACCGGGAGATTGGCTTCAGCCAGATTCCAGGAACATCTGAGATCTCTGTCCAGAAGTGTGCAGTCTTCCACCTCCCAGGCCTCTGGTAGAGGACCCGAGCTTGAATGAAGGAATAAGACCATCCCAAAAAGGGGGGCAAGACAGAGGAACTGTTAGAAGCTCCACTCTTAACAAGTTAGGAGAAGAATAAGTCAAGAATAAGTCAAACCTACAAACAAGTATTTGCTATGAATCTTACACCAGATGTATCTTCACCAGATGTATCTTCTGCCATATTTCAGTTCTTAGGCTATACCATTAAGCCACACTATGGTATTGGCTGTCATGTTCCTTCATTTCAATAAATGTGAAAATGAGTGTATTTTACAGCAACCAAGGTGTCTCAGTAAAGTCAGTTTTGAAATAAATTTTGGCAGAATGCACAACAGGATTGATAGGAAAAAATGTCAAATCTGTGAACTATGTGGAAAGACACAGTAGATAAGGAAATCACCATTTACTGGGAATGTGGTCAGGTCATATCCTGAAGGAACTGCCAAAAAGCAATGGTTATAAATGTGAGTGAGTAATGTTCACTTGGTTAAAGTAATGCTGTAGGGATTTGGGGTTTGATTCAAAGTCATACAGAAAATGCACACACTCCTGCTCTGACTACAAATGTGCTGTCTAAGTAACATGGGGGGGAGTGAACCTAACACAGAACCAGTTCAGTACATACTTAATTCTGTATCACTGCTCTGTGCTACAGGTAGAAATATCCGACTCAGGTTTGATGTGGTAAATCATCAGGGTTCTTAGGGTTTTTGCAGAATAAATTACTACATTTTCATAAAGATTAACAATTAAATCAGAACTAGATTAAGCCAATACTCTAATAAGTTCAGCTGTTTTTTACCAGGTTAAAATGGTGAATGAAGAAATCTGAATAAGCATAAACTGATTAACAGGCCTGCCTTAACTGTCAATCCAAGAATTACTCTGGCATGTAAATTAACTAATTCCTTTTAGATTGGTGAATGTTTCTATGCACAAAAATACGTTAGTAGTAGTCGAAAATGTAAGTAAAGCGTGTTGGCATTACAACTTATCGGCAACTCCATTAACAACCTAGATGAGATGAAGTGGAATTGTTTTAATGATGCAACTATAATCAATATACAGATATGAAATATGAAAGACTTAACAGCTCTGTTATGGCTATCTTTAGTCAAGAGTAAGCCATCTTGTATTGGGCCTCAATAAAACATGTTGCTTTACTGTTTAATATTATTACATATTATGCATATTTTAATAGGGGTAGTGGGCTAGAAATTCCTTGCGTTGACCTGTAATGTAGTGATATTTCTCTACCAAAAAGAAACAATGTTATATGTAGGGTTGAGTATAGCTACTAAAAAGGCAAAAAAAGGCAAATGGCTGCTCCTTTTCCCATCTTTGTTGAGACAGGTCAGCTGCATTTGTTCATTTTGCTATTTAACCAGTTTTAGAAATCAGAACTATAACCAAACCACATTTCTCTACAACAATTTCATTTTCTTTTCCATATATGTTTACAACAATGTGCTGTTTTTCTTGTTTCATCCCCAGACATGTCAGATACACAACCCTGTCCATGTACTCTAACTGGATGATTGAGCAGAGAGTTCACTCAAACAAATACAGTAACAGAGATTCATTGCAAAGTATACATCATTTTATCTTATAGTGGTAATTCATTTTTGTCAGTCAAGATAATTTTGTCCAGGACAAAATGAGTTTATGATCAGACACATCTTTGGCATACTATTCATTTTAGCGTCATTACTGTTCCCTTGTAATGCTCTTGTGTGATCAGCAGCGGTATTAACTGCCCATGAGTGTTTGTCATTAACATGCATCTAAGCTCATGAGTATAGGCATGTGCTGTAAAATAAAATGACATTTCATTAAGTCTGCCAGTTTCTGTAAAGCCACGCTGCACATAATTAAAAGAACAGCAGGAGCTATTTCAGTCTGTGCTACTCAGCCCTAATTCCACATAACCACTGCTCTGATTTTTTTAATGATAATGTGACAGAAGATCCTTTGCTCCATTGTGGCCAAGTGAAAGGCCCAGCCTCACGCAGTCGCCCAGCATGCATTTCAGTGATCTATTTCACTTGTTAAGTGTCCAACACTATTAACTCAAAAGGTCCCAACATTATGAGCTCAGTAATTCATGCTAATTATATGGGGTCTAATTAGTGATAGTTGATAGTGAATTGAGTATTCAGCATCTGGCACTTTAAATCTAAACTGACTGACTGATTCAAAGAGTTTGTCCTCGGTTGAGATTTGTACAAAGCTGCATATTAAGAGATCCACAATGCATACCAAATAACCCCAACCTCCCCGACACAAATGTCAGAGAGGTTGGCTAAATTTGGGTAAATTACCCCAAAAATGATCTTACAGCATCCCCAAACTCCAGGAAATCCTCCTAGAAACATGGAAATAATCTGTCATTCATGGGAGTGTCCACAACACTGCCGTGCTGAGTAAACAATACACAACACATGAGTCAGCAAAAGCCATAATGCATTCACGTGGAAAAACAAAACCAAGGAAAACATGGCTAGAATAGCAAAGAGTTGTGCCATAAACTGCATAAACTTGTTTTAGAACAAGGTTTCACAGAAGGCAAAAAGATGCAGTGTGTACTATACATTGAACATGTCACAAATCACACATCCACAGACAATAAGAACATCTGTTAAAGTTTCAGGCATCCAAATAAGTCTAATTTATTATAAAATGAACCAGGCATGTATATGCCTTCAGGCTGGGTTCAGTCTGATGCCATTTCCCCCTTCAAAGACCACCGAGTATTTGATATATAATTTAGATTTTCCAAATATAGGTTATCTCCAAAGTATTGTAACTCTACCTGCTTAATAACCGTATCATGTGACATTTCTACATAGCCTCTAGCATCAAATTGAGAGTATGACAAGAACAAATAGAAAAAAAGAAGTAGAAGATTATACTTTGTGTCTCTATTGTTAAGAAATAAATTTTTATCCACTTATTTTGCTGGTGCATAAAATAGTAAGGAGCTTAGCAGCAAAAGTCTGCACAAACACAATCACAAACACAATCACAGACAATACTATAATAGGAATAGGTATCAGACTGATACTTAGATTGATACCTAGAAGGGGCCCAATAGCATGAGCATGTTACAAATACAACTGTAAAAACTGTTTGGGTGGCTTGTATAACTCCAAATAAGATTGCAAACCGAGTGTCTGGAGTTTATTAGCATTTAAAGAAAGAATTGAGTGAGTTTAAAGTATCTGAAACTGTAGTTACGGTGTTAATTATGTGGTCTTTCCTGTGGTTTGTGTGGCTGGGGGTGGAGCTGAGCTCCACACGTGACATTACAGAGGGTTAGAGTTAGCCTAACCTGAGGGGGCCGAGCCGAGGTGAAACACTCAACCTCTACACTCGCCATCTAAGGTCTGTGAGCAACAAGCCAATAAAACTAGCTTTAAAACTCCAATCAAACAAGGAGAAAGATTCAGCAAAGCAATCCTTTTGCCTTTTCTCGTGGTATCCCACCCACTTAAGCTATGTATGTGTCAAAACTTTTTTGCCAATTCCTATTCCCCCTCCAAATTAAAAAAAAAAAAAACAACAAAACCTTTTCACACCTTCTCAACTAAAGTACAGTTACATCAGTTAAAGGACATTTGTTTTTCTACACAAACCTGTCACCACCTCCTCATAGAAAAATACAGTGGCCACTACAGTGTCATAGAAAGTTCAGAGAATAGCCCTGCTCAACCCAAAACAAGTGTCTCCTCAGCAGGTGGAGAAAACTCTGGCCCTTCCCGTACAGGGCATTAGTGTTGTTGAACCAGTTCAGTTTATTACTGAGGTGCCCACCCACGTATTTAAAAAAGTGTCCACACACTAGTGTGGGTTTCTGCCGGAAGTCAACTCCTTTAGGGGGCAGGTTGTTTTTTGTTTTTGTTTTTTCTACACCAGTCAACAAAGTCAGTGATGACTTTGACTTTGACCCTTTATTCCTGCTCATGTTCTCTTGGTCTTCATAAAGGTGGGAGGTTAAGGTGACAGGTCTGTAGTGATTCAGCTTCCTAGTGTGCTCTGTTTTAGGGACATGAACCACACAAGAGGTCTTCCACAGAACTGGGACCCTTTCCAGGCTGAGGCTCAAGTTAAACATGCACCGGACCACCTTACTGAGCTGGTCTTGTCACTCTGAGAAGTCTGGGGCTAGCATGGTCTGGGCCAGTGGCCTTCCTAGCACACACACTATAATACACCCACATCCTTGCATCCTGTAACTAACATATCTCAGCCACTCCAGGGAGTTATCACATACAGGGCTATTTCTAGAGGATTCATTAATAGTGTAATGAGCATTAACTTCACTCTGTCATAAAGAAAACCACATGACAATGTGACAATTTAGTCACTTGCTGACTAAATGTCAGCCTAGTGAGGTCCTCACAGGGAAATCGTTTCCAATGCAAGAGCCAAGTTTTGGATCTCAGCAAAAAAACGTAGGATGAAATTTTATGCAAGCACCTGGTGAAAATTTTTTGGTGGAAGCAAAGTTACAGTAACAGAAGTCAACCTGGGAAAAGAAACCTCTTCCAAAGCACAACTAAAATAAAAAGGTAAATACGGTCTGGACAACTTAATCAAGTTTACTAACACCTGAAAGCACAGAAGGTACGAATCAAAAATGTATATATTAACCCTAAATTCTTACAATACTAGCTACTGAATTAACAGATGAATTTGAATTGTCATTTTTTGTATACAAAAGCTACAACAAGACACAGAGTGTTTTAGCTGTGTTCACATTTTTTTAATTACATTTTTAAGACTTTTTTTTAAATAAAAAAATAAATAGAAAACCAGAGTGAGACATGGCACAATTAATAACAAAATTTAGACTGTGATGGTTTTGTCAGTACTTTACTGCTATGGAAAACAATTGCCGTTCGCTAATTAATTAAAGTGACCTGGTGACCAAACCTTAACCCATATCAGCCAGGAAAAAAAGAATGGATTAACCAATTAAAAAACAATAACCTAAAGGTTTTTGCAAAAATATTTTCAAGATTTGCAGGTGTTAATTTAGTTTTTTATGTGGGAGTATCTTAGAATTACTTCATTTCTTGAAGCCTGAAATAACAGTTTTAGTGTCAGGACAAGGATCTTGTTTTCCACTTACATTTATTTATTTATATTTTATCTTTTCAGATGTATATCTGTTTTTCTATTGATTGTGCCTGAATCCTTTTTTTAGATCCCTATTTTCTGTTTTATGTTGAATCTGTTTTGTCATTGAGTTTGTTGTTCCTTGTTTTGATTATTTTTGTCATTATTGATTTGTCATTAATAAACTAAAATGAGCTCATATCCCCTCTAAAGTACACATCGCTGTTCAGCAAGTAGACACCACACAATGGTAGCTTTAGACAAACCACTGCCAAGCTAATTAACTGAAGCAGTTGTCATCAGAATTTATCAAGCGTTCAAAAATGTATCACATTCCCTACAGAGATCTCGCTTTTAGTAATAATTGTAATTCTTCCTCACTTCTGTTTTATAGCTAATATATTTTATGTTATATTAATTGCAATTTTTTTTGTTTTAAGTTTTTAAAGTTTGCTCAGACATTTATTGGAGACATTTGTGTTACAATAGCGACGATATGGCACTTTGTTGCACAAGAAAGGGGAAAGAGATGACAAGGCAGAGCTAAGGTGCTCGGTGATGTGGTTTACAGCTAAAAGGTGCTCTTTATCTCAGAGAAGCCATGCTGGGAGGATTTATATCCCAGAAATAGCAGCATTTGCAATGCAGATAGAGCCGTCTTTCATTTCTTTGTGTCAATGTGTTTGAACTTTGTGGTCAGCAGGGTGAGGAATGAACATCAAACCACTAGCAAAATCACTGGAAATGTATATGGTTCATAAGCTTTTCTACTCTACTAGCCACTATGAAATATAATCAGCCATTGTATAACATTTTTGTTGTACAAATTACTTAAATGCAGTTTGACAGTTCACTTGACAGACTGTACTTGGTTTATTCATTGGCTTATATGTAGATTCTCTTACAAAGATTGTGCGATAAGCATATGAATGTAGTAAATGGTCTGCACTTATATAGAGCTTTTCTACCTGTTGGTACTCAAAGCACTTTACATTGCTTCTCATTCACCCATTCGCACTCACAATCACACTCACCGCAAGCAACTAAGGTGGTGTTCAGTGTCTTGCTCAAGGACACTTCAACATGTGACCAGAGGAGCTGGGGATCAAACTAACAATTGTGGGAATGGTGGACGACCGCTCTACCTCCTGCACCACTGTTGCCCTGGAATGGAATTACTGTATAATGAGGAATTACTTTCACCCAAAGCTCCTTGGATCACATTAAGTCACTCTGAGCACAGCTGCTGTAGACTCAGGGGACATTAAACCCCAGACTGCAATGCTGAGATCACCTTAATGGCAAAGGACCACATTATTAAACTCAGTCACTGTGTTTCAACTGGTCCCCAACTTTACAAAACTGCAAGGTCTCCAGAAACCAGACCCTGTAGATACACCGAAAAGAGTTTTACACTTTAAGTCCTTCTCCTGAGTCTGCAAAGCTGAATGAACTGCAAACTCTAACTGTATAATTTCGCAATGTTTCAGTCTCTTGGATGTTTATCAGGGGTACAATTACAGCATCACATCATTTCACCTATAGACTCTAAAAACACCTACAAAAACCGCATCACAGAAACACATGAATTCAGTGAATAAGTTCTCCTTGCAAAATGCAAAGCAGTTCATTCCTTTGAGTTCATAAGTTTAATTGTAAATGATTACTTTAAACCAATTAAGTGAATATTTATAGTTTCCAGCAAATTACCTGAACTTTAAATTTCCTCATCATTCATTTTACCTTTACTTATTCAAGGATGCTTTACTGAGCAGAACATGTGTGCTGCAGCTCAGTTGTTTATGATTATATAATTATCTTTATGGAAAAGTCTGTTTACTTCTCAAAGTAGTGAGTAGCTGGTACTCTGACGGAGCTAGACAGATGGTTTTTATTTCATGTATTCTCTACTCTATACTTTGTTTTAATTTTAGAAACTGAGGTGTATAGTGCTTTGCTTGGGTGCTCTGCCAAGCGCTTTAACAAATGTACTTTTCATTTACCATTGAAGTGTCAAATGTGACCAAACTCAAAGCATCTAGTTTACAAAAGCTCCTGTCTGTGTAAGACTGTGATTCAGACAAACAGAAACAGAATACTTCTTATGCTAATTTTATCTGCCTGAATAGACTAATCACAAAATGATGTGTATTCTAGTGTTGTTAAAATACTGCTTTATTTCAGTGACCTTCTGTGGCTGTTTGCACAACCCTGAACCCTACAGGCAGTTTGGCTCAGAGTTTAGTATTCATATCATTTCTGGACTGTTTACTGTGCATTTAATGGTCTGTTGTCTCAAATCAAACCACTGCAGCCAATTCGAAGATGGAATGGACAGCAACTTACATAGTGTCCTTAAGAGGAAGGGAATGTTGTAATGCCCAGAGCAAGACAAAAGGAGTAAGAAAGCTAAAATTTCCATTATCTGGCAAAATGTAAGCTGCACAATTATGCAGTGGGAGCTGGCCTCAGACTCTGACCTAGCAATCTCTGAGAAGACAAATACAACTGTGAATGAAAGGAATATAACAATAGCTACCTGAGAGAGGAAAAAATGGTTTAAGTTTAACAGGAAGCTAAACTGAATAGAATGATTGCTAAAATCTCTGAGGTCAGACTGCTACTAAAATAACTAAAAATACCCTGCAACTGCCATGTTCATTATGTGAATGTAATGCTCTAAGTAAGTCCTTAAAGGACACCCTCACTTATTTTAAACTTGCTTCTTTTGGTTCTAGTTTGGGTAGTACGTGTGCATATATAAATGGCTCCTAATGATGAAAAACTCCTCCTGGTGATGTGAGTTTTTCAGCTAGAAGCAGAGAAATATTTTAAGTCAGAGGGAAGCTTAAAAGCAATAATGTACATTTACATCCTAAACTGAAGCCATAGAGAGTGATATCATAGAGTCATAGAAAGTGGAAATTTTGTGAAGTAGCCATTTTATCAAGATTTAGTTGTTTAGCAATAGTTAGCAATACTGCTTGTGTTATTACAATGACAGCAAATACAATTTTTCTATTGAGAGATACAATAATAGAGCTCCAGTATGAGCAGTGTAAAAGTAGGGAGGTGGTGAAAGGCAACTGTCCCAGTCTCAACTACATTCATACTGAATGCAGGCCATTGTTGGAGTTTGTAAACGCTACGGAGCCACCCATCCCCACAGTAGTGGCCTAGATTCTGGGGAGCTGCACTAGTTTGTTGCTCTTCTTCATCTGCAGTTGTGAGGTTGTCACCCTTAGGGGCAGTTTCATGTGTCATTTGGTTTTCACTAAAACAGGAATGCGATGGTTTTTTTAAGTTACTAGACGCAAATCTTCCTCCTGCCATGTTTGAATAGTTGAATGTTTGAATGTATTCAAAAAGAGACACACATCAACCAGCAACCACGCAGTGCCTTAATTACAGTTTGAGCTAGCTGGTCAATTTAAAAATGTGATGACACAGCACTTCCAATAGTGGCTCAACAGCTGAAACGCAAAGTTGTGATGGTTGTTTTTCCACTACATCTTGTTTGACATTTTATTGACACATAACTGATTAATCCAAAAAATAATAAGCATTTTAACAATGGAAAACTTTTACACCTCTACTCATAAGTGAGAACATAAAAGAAAACATTTGTGGAATGAGACACCTAAATTTGTCAGTATGTGTAAGTTATATTTCTTGTACTTTTTTCCACATCCTCTAACATCTTTTATAACAATCAATCATCTCAATCATCAATCATCTTTTTGCTGCCATAGAGTCTTTTTAACACACTACACTCAAGTAAGTTTTATGGCATTGCTTATGAAAACCAGACTATTTCTTTATTGTATGTGACAGGAGACATGATTAGATGTTAGCTGATGATCACTTTTGGAAGTGATTGGCCCACTGGGGAATTGAATCTTCCCATTTTCTGTTGTCTGTATTCATTGTATAAATTCATTTTACAGCAATGCTCATTTAGTTTGTGTTATCCATGTCTAACATACTTTACTTGTCGTTTCAAGTTTGTTGGATCATGTTTGTTTCCAAAAAAAGACACGCGTTTTCCTCTTCTGTTTTATCTGCTGCCTTAATTTCAGCACTTCTTAAATAATGAATCTAAACTAGAACCATACAAGCCTGCCAAACTATACCAAACTTGATTCTGCTGAATAAGTTGGACGGTTATGTCCAACTACACAGCTCGCTGGAAGGCACATGGCACTTTTCTCAAAGAGTCTTTGTTTAGCTGCAGATTCCAATGTCCTTTCTGTACATGGGCAGACAGTGGGAGGGACAGAGAGACAAAGAATAAAAAAGGGAGAAAGAGGGAACTGAGGGCAAAAGACGAGTCAAACTAAGAGAAAAGGGGGGGGCATCATTGAAAAATGAGATTAAAACTGGGGAAAGAGGAAAAAAAAAACTCTAAGTAATGGAGATTGGGAAACAGATCTGCAGAGACAGACACGTACTGTAAATCAAAACAGACTAGTGAGAGCAGGAAGACCTGGAAAGAACAGAAGAGTTTTAGTAATAAAATCACACAACCAGTGACAGGAAAGGAAATGGAGAGTTTTTGTGATTGTAAATTTGTGGGCATAAAGAGAAAGAGACAGTCTATGCATGAGAATGTGTACTTGTGTGTGTGAGAGACAGTGAGAGGCCGGACAAAGTGTTTGACAAAAGGCTTTTGTTGCGAAAGTGGCCATTTTGAATGCTCCCCTGGCTCCCCTTTACTGTGTCTAAGCTTAGTTGTTTGGCCTAGTTTCTCATTAGGTCTTAAACAACTGCATTTACTCAATTGGCCTACTCACCGTGTATAGCAAACAACATCCTCCAAACACAGCACAGCTTGATGCCACACAGATGTAAAGTATTTCTATTTCTCTTTCAAAGGCACCATGTGATCATACAACATATTTGCTATTTGAGGACTGTAGTGATTTTGCTTGTTTTAGGTTATTACATGCACACACACAATTGTCAATTTATCTATTATTGTATTCAAAAACAAGTAACTGACAAAATGTTGTCTGCACAACACATATAGTGGCTTCACTGCCAACTGGCAACTCCGATTTTAATGTTGATAAATGCCTGCAAGATTTGAGCTACTGGTAGGACACTGAGACACACACACACACTTTAAAGACTGTATTAAAAGAATCATTTTAAATTCGTCAGTTTCATCTTGACAGGTTATCTGTAAATCAAAAAATGCACAGCTCTGCTCTAGGTTACACAGGCTAACTACATGGTAAACAAAGAACAGATTTACACCTGTATAAGATCTGATTTCACCTAATTGGTATACTTGTTATGAAACAAGTAAAATTTTGTACTTCAGGGTATAGACACACTGTGAAATTCCTAGTGTGACAAAGTGTCTTCAGCATAATGAAGGTTAGATGTGATTATATTGGATTAATAGGATTATAGTCACAAAGGGAGACTGTGACTACAGCAACAACTGCCAATGACAGAACTACAAAAGATAAACTACACTCACACAGGCATGTGCATGTCAACTTCATCGTGCATTAATAACATTATAAAGAGGCATAACCACAATGTAGTCACATACACAGACACACACACATTTTTGTGCATATCCACAAAGAAACAGCTTTGTATAAAGAAACCTCCGCCTTATTATACACTGAGTCACAACAACATCCTGATTCATCTCTATTGATGTAAACCTTCCCAGTGGCTTCAGAGTGAGTCCTTCACTTCTCCTAAATGTTTCCTTAAAGGACATTCACTATTTTATACAACAGTAGCATCTAGACTTTGGTACTTCACAATGCGTCACAAAGAAGGTTTTTTTCTGTTTTTAAGTTAACCGCCCCAGGAATCCCAGCTATGCCAACTTGCACAGATCCACACAGCAACAGAGTCATAAATGCACACACTTACACATGGTGATAGCTGTGAGGTGCTGAGCTGAAAATTCAGCTGGGAAGAGTGTGAGTCATGGAAAAAGCTTAATATAATGGGCTGTCTCTGCCTTGATGTTGCCCAAACTAATTAAGCCTTGTACCAAGTTACTCAGGTCTGTTTGAAGTATGCGAGAGACTTACTTTAATGGTCTGTTTTCTGCAGTTCTGGGTTGAGGCATTTAATATGAAAATGTTTACAATCTAGGGATCTTAGAATATACAGATGAAGGCTCAGAGCTTAATACAGACAAACCTGCATTAACGTGTCTACGCTGTTGCAGTTGTATTTTTACTCATGTGAAATAACCAAGTACATCCTCCACTGCTGCTCATTCTACAGGTGCACACGTCAAAGTAAATGTGGTGGTGCATACTGACCCCTACTGTTGATGACAAGTTATCACCCAGGCCTGTTAAACACACCCTGAGTTTGTGTGTTGACTGATGCAAGACCAGCAGGGTCACTCAGTAATAGAGGTCACATTGTTTGTGCTTGTCATTATTGTGCAGGATCGGTGTACTGTGTGCATATGCTGCCAACCAGAATTTGAGCTCTCAGGTGAAGAACATACGGAGGTTGGTCAACAGCAACATGAGAGACCTGCATACCTTTGTTAATGATACTCCAGTGGTAAGAAGGAAAATTCATAATCATAGCTGTGTGTGTCTTAGTTTAAACACAATTCCAAAGAGAAATATTCTTCATATCTCAGGTTGTCAGCATTAAAGGGAAATGCATATAAAAAAAATATGAAGCCCTGGTTTTCTTTCCCATGTTTTTTTTTTTCCATCATTCTATTGTGACAGACAATTTAGCAGTGAAATTGGGTGTTAAATCAGACTGCAGCTCATGTCTATGATTAGACTAATAATTAATAATTAAAGTAATTTTCAATGTGGTTCCTTTTGTTATTCTGTACCCTGCTTTGTTGTTTCTCCTCGCAGCAAATTGATTACCTAATATCTCAATACGCCACAGCCAAGAAAAAAGTCAACTATGACCTAAATAGTAAGTAGCCCTTCTGTTCCTTTGATGAGTTACAGACAGAAACGATTTACTAAGTTTTTATCTGTAGTTTTATATCATGCTTATTATATGAATTTACTGTGTCTACTTTCCATGACATATTTTCACAACAGATTTATGACACAACTAGGTCTAGATAGCTCCACCAATGACTGCTATAGAGGATCCCTTGAGGATTCATCCTACTTTTCTCTTCCGATAGCAGTGCAGCAGTTCTTCCTGAAGAACTGCAAAAGCTGCAATACAAGTGTCTGTCTCTACCATTAGATTATAGACGGTTGAATACACAGCTAACCCCAGGGGAGGGAAAACAAAGGCATACACAATACAAAGGGTGACATACTGTATTGCTTTATTCCCATGTCTGATTATGTTTCCAACAGATATTGGACCATTGCTAGGTGGAAGGATACATGATCAGTTGGATAAGGATGTCCACCCAGCCTTGGACAGAGTGCTCAGTATGGCTGGAGGTAGACAGACTCACTTTTAATTTCCTCTTTTGGTTATGATACAATCAGATAACTGTGAGATGAAAGCTGCACCACAAAATATTATGTACCTAAGCTTATTCAATGCCGTCTTTTATCTACTTTGCTTGACAATTTTAATATAATAATAGTAATATCAATAATAATAGATTTTATCACACTAAAATATGCTGTAGTATAATTTTAAAAGATGTTAAATAAAGTTGATTTAAAGATTTAACAATAATAATAAAAACAATGATGGTAAAAAAATTTAACTGTAATACAACAACATTAAAACTTTGTAATAATCATACAGTTTTTCCCCCCCAATTTTCCATTTGATGTTTTTTGTAAAGTGAAAATCGAGAGAGCTATCAAAGGTAACGGTGATTCAATAACTAGACAATGACCCACAATCCTCTGACCCTTGTGTGAACTTTGACATGGTGTTGCTCCTATGTTTTGTTTCCTCATGATCTTTCTATTCATGTCTTGAGTTACAATCAGCTAATATATTAAAACTGCACTACGCATGTGAAGTGATTTTAGATAAGTTTCCCTTATTATATCTTGAGTTTTTTGGTCTTCATAAAAAAGTATGACACTCTTTGGATTCATTGTTTACCATCTTTGCTGCCACCAGATACATATTTTTTTATGGATGAACACTACGAATGTGTGAGTTGTCGGTGGTCAAATTAAACACAAATTAGTTCCTTTCCACAAAATGCGTTGCCTAGTGCAGTTTTAAGAAAAGGGCCTGACCAGATCTTGCCAAAACCCCAACATAACCTGGATATCTTCCTTTTTAACCCAATTGTGTTTGGATGTGTAATGAACATAAAAGGTTATGTGTTTGTGTCACCGGTCCTGTTACTTTTATACTGTATGTTCCCCAAAAATACAGTGCAGCACTTAACCCAACATTTCAATATTTAATTATGTACTACAAAAAGCAGCTGTTTTATTGGGCATGTAACACAACAGAAACAAAGTTTGAATAGCAGTCAACAAGCATGTTGATAGTTTAGTTTGTAAAATCCCAGACCAAGGAAATGGTGGTCAGTCTTTTCTGTGTTCCTAATGTTTCTGTATGTGTGTTTTTACTGCGACTGAGCTGAGTAGTCAGATAATCTTAGTATCTGATACAGATACTAAGTATCTGATACAGATACTAAGTGCTTTTTCAAATACTAAAAGTTTGAGAACTCCATATTTTTCACTTAGGCATGAGCAGTAGCAAATATGGTATTTATGCATTTAGTACATAACATCCATCTGTGTTTTCATTTGCTACAGGTGCACTAAGCATTTAGCAATGTGATTCACCAGTTCCTCTCAAGCACTCTTGCATCTTTAATAACAGTTTTCAAGGACGCCAGTGTTTTGCATGCCATCCTGTTTAATTTTAAAATGTTATCTGCAGGCTATTCTGTGATTGTTAACTAACACTGACTGTTGTTATGTGATGCATTCAGATGCTGGAGAAAGAGTTAGTTAATAAAAGGGAAATGTTAAAGAGAAACCGCTAACAAATTTGCATTATATACATCAGTCCTATTTTTTGTTGTTTAAAAGTAAAAAGTCCAACATTAGATTTTGAGAACTCACACCAGCATATGAACACAACACATACACAAAGTCAAATGTCAAACTCAATCACAAGTATCATTGATTAGACCAGAATTTTGTTATGTTATATACTACTCACCAAATGTTTGGGATATCCGACTTTCAGGTGAAATTTATAGAAAATGTAAAGTTTGTGATATTATATCATGAAAACAGGATATTTAAGTAGAAACATGCAATAGCATTTCTTCATCTTAAACAAATTATTGAAATAAAAAAAAGATAACAACACTGGTGGGTATACCACAACAAAGAATGTCAAGGTCTCAATAACTTGTCAATAGTTAGGTGTCGTCTTGGTCTCGTGATGTCAAAATGTGATCAGCACGATGAAGAGCACTGTTTAAATACAAATTGTCATTGAACCATAACATTTAGTGGTCATGTGGATCATGTCTGATCCATGAACCACGTTATGATTTTTGTGGTTACGAAATACTGAACAGCTGGACATGTGCATTCGAAAGTTTAGAAAAGGTCAAATTAAGTTCACCTGTTAAGGTTATAGTGCATATTAGGTGCATTCTGAAATTTCACCAGAAAGTCGAATATCCCTAAATTTTTATGAGGAGCGTATGTTCTCATGACTAGCCCTTACTATTACATATACACAGAGTCTATTTGGTTTCACTGGGCTATTATCATGATAACTGATAAATACATAACTTTACAGGCTTTTAAGATATGAAGGTCTTCGATTCAATTTCTGCATCTAACCCATGTCACTAGGGGAGCCATGTCTTGATCGAGTACAAACCCGATGTGGCTAGGATTTGATCCTGCAGACTTTTACACAGCACCCTGATACTTTACCCAGTGAGCCGCCAGGCTGCCAATATGTCTGCCTTTATACAATTGCTTAAAATTTCCAAGGACAGAATTTAGTCAGTTTAATAAAATAGTTTTGCATTTTGCAGCTAAGCTTCAGAGACTGGGTTTTAAGATGATAAGTGCTTGAATAAAGACAGCTAATTTATTTTCAGCGTAGTTGAGCAGGTGAAACATTCCACCATTGCTTGGTTCATGTTTAACAAAGGAAATTTCTTCAAACTTCTGTCATTGCACTTTTCCAAATTATGTTAAGACAATCCTCCCTTACATACTGTTATCAATCAGCTCTTGGCCTTTTATTTGCTCTCATTTGTTGTTTCTTTCAATGCAGCCATGCGAGAGACCAAGGAAGCCCTGGAGAATGTCAGCGTTTCACTGGAGGTGCTTCAAGAAGCAACAGGGAAACTGAACTTCAATCTGAGCCTTGTCCGGACCAGTATCAACCGCACCCTCAATGACCCTGGCTGTCATGATGAAGAGTCAGACGCCACTACTGCCCAACTGTGCCAGAACATCCGCCAGTCACTGTCCCAGCTTCAGATCAGTGCCAACTTCACACGGGTACAAAACTGAACACAATGCATTCTCATGTACAGATAACCTGCCATGGATGAGTATTTTGTGAGGCTTGTTTGTGTAGAACTTTTATGTTCTGTAAAAATATGACAATGTGAAGAAGAAGTTTTTATCATTATTTCACTTCAATTTCTTTTCTTTTTTCTACGAGAAATGAATGCAGAGACTCCCCGGAGATTTTGTGTAATTGTTTTAAAGACACCTATAACAGTATGCTGTACAGTCGAGATATAGATGTCTCCAGACTCTAAACTATGACAAGTGAAATAGGAAACAGCATTTCTTAAATTCGTGTTCTTTGAAATGCAGTCAACAGCACAGCTATTTCTATGCTTAGCTGTTACCCTCAACATGATGCTAGTGAGGCTGGTGCTTGCCAAGACGGCACAGGTTGGCAGAATAGCTGTCCACACATAAGTGGAGCTATGGGACAGAGACCCACAGAGGGAGGCAAGAAATAAACTACATAAACATTACTCAGGGTGACGTGTGAATGAGTTGAACTCAGAAGGAGGCGGTTAACCCCATTGTTTCTGACAAAAGTAGGCACATTGGGTTGACTGTTGTCAGACTTTTGTTTGTTTGTACATTTCACTTTGCATCTTTTGCTGCTTTAAAATGGCAAAAAAGTATGAACTGTTGGAATCTTTATATAATTACAGTGATTTGCTTTGTTTTATTCCATTGACAGCACAATGTTCACCACAATGATGATTGAATATAGGCTAAGAGCTAAATTTTACCTGTCCATCACCATGATTGTTATCAGACTCTTAGTGGCTGTTTATATTTTAGCTACCCAGTGTGACTCCTCAGCTGGAAAAGATGACGGATGTACTGAAAACAGACCTCACTGCTATCGTCCAAAGGGTGAGCCTCTACAGTTTGACACACACAGTCTTTGTTGCTGACAGCATGTCATGCATGTTCAAAAAGGTTTCCAGGATAAATTTAACATCCAACAATTTACTTAATCACCTTATCTACTTTTCCAACATTAAAAATTTTCCACAATGCATTTACATTGCAGTTATTAAAAAAACAATAATAAAAATTGCCACCTAACAACAAAATAGACCATTGTGCTATGTATTTTTTCCCACAGGGTTACTCTTCTTTAAATAACACACCTAACATGGTGACTGACCAGACCAGAAGTGTCGTGGAAAGTAAGTCTACGAACTCTTGATGCAAACAATTTCACAGCACTTATTACTCCTGCTTTGTACCTCCTGTTATGAATTACCATTCTAATGAGTAATATGAATTACTGGCATTTATATAGCTTCTCTCTGTATACTTTTAACTCTTGCATTGTGAGTCTGAGCATGGTATGAAGTTTAAATTTTCATGCCAGCACTGTAGTATATTATCACGGACAAAAAAACACTGCTAAGTACAGAATTTCATATTTCATATGGTATAGCCAACAGCTTTATTTTTCCAGCCTATTACTGAAAGTACAGAATAAAAAATTAACTTGTTGATTTGCCTCAGGTGTACAGTATATGGTGGATGGCATTGGCAATAACATCACTAGCTTTTCCAAGAGATTCCCAGTACAGAGTTGCCTGTCCAACTTTACCATCTTTATTAACCATGCCCATGCCAAAATTGAGGACTACTACCCTGAAATTGACAAAATGGACTTCTACAGGTATACCGAGCATTACTTTTGTTTTTTTACTTTTTAAGTTACACAAAGTTTCCTCACACAATCCAAAGCCCCTTTGAATTAATTTTAAAACATTTATGAATCCAGGAATTACATGAGAATTGATGATGAAACAACTTGATAAAGTCAGTAATATTGTAATGGGAGCATAGTCTCATTGTTGACATTTAGCTTCCTCTGCTGACTCGTTTCACAAGCTACTGTTAAATAAATCAATACTTTAATATCATGAATTTATAAATATTCATATCACTATTGTATTATTTCAATTTAAAAGTGCTCAGTGGAGAGGAACCAACGATGATATATTAGTTATTTCAAAAGCTTTGTATTAAATTTCTATTTTATCCTATTAGGCTAATATGGGGTTTTAAAATGATTAAGCATGTGAGGCGTTGATGATTCTGCTCATCTTAGAGTAGGCCAGCTCCGCTGGGAGCTCTAACTGTTTCGCTGCACCTCACAGGTGGATTGGCTGTATCGCTCTTTGCTGCATGGTGGTCCTGGTCCTGGCCTTCAACTACCTGGGCCTGCTTTGTGGCACTCTTGGATATGACAAACATGCTTCACCAACAACACGAGGCTGCATCTCTAATACAGGAGGAACAATGCTGATGGCGTAAGTCAAGTGTCGCCATGATGACTTTTAAAGGGAAATGGAAGAAGTCATGATACACACAAGTACTAAATGTTTATCCTTCTAACATTTGTCGTCCTGCTATCACTTTTTTCTCTATTATAACAACTCTGTGAACTTTCTGTTGGGATGAATAAAGTATCCATCCATCTATCGATGCCACATCACTACCATTTATGCTATAGTACTGCAGAGTATTCAAGCATGTTGAGCTAGAGGTGCTGTTGTAATTGTGTATTGTACTGTGTAATTTACATTCATTTAATGATATTCTCCTAATGTATACTGATATATCTGCTTTTCTTTCATATTTATTTATTTATTAAATGAGAATTTTATATTTATTTTTCGGCTAACCTTTCGGCTTATCCCGTGAGTTCAGGGTCGCCACAGGTGATCATTGTCCGCATGTTGATTTGGCACAGTTTTTACGCCGGATGTCCTTCCTGACGCAACCCTCCCCAATTTCTACCGGGCTTGGACCGGCACTGCACAGCTGAGGAGGGGAATGGGCTGTTAGGGGTTCAGTGTATTGCCCAGAGACTCTTTGACATATAGCCGTGACCGGGGTTCGTTACCAACTGAGCTACAGCTGCCCTATTTATTAAATGATAATATAATTAGTTATTTATTTAATATGTCAAATTTCATTCACTGATACAGATTCAGAGTAAATTGATACTGGACCTAGTTCTACATTTAATTCCCCTCTTCACCTTATACAGTGTCTAACTTACATTTCCCTTTAAGCTGACACTGCTTCCTGTGATAGAAACTTAAGGCCACCTCCAATCCACCAGTCCACTACTGTGAAAGCTACATCTGTCATTGTTCTGTGTGTTGGCTGTACCTGAGAGCTTGTCTGTTCTTGTTCACAGTGGTGTTGGATTTAGCTTCATCTTCTCCTGGGTGCTGATGGGAGTGGTGACCATAATCTTCCTGATTGGAGGGAATATGGAGAAACTTCTTTGTGAACCTTACCAAACCAAAGAGCTTTTCAAGGCAAGTTATACAATCAGACTTTGACTGGATTTCAGTTTATAGTGTTAATATACTTATACTCTAAATAAACTTTGACACTAATCTCTAAATGAAAGAAAGCAGTTGCTCCCACTTAAGTTTGTAATTTCATGCAGTTAAATCATCTATAAGCAAACTTAAAATGTGTTCGTTTTTAAAGTGAAATGTAAACCATTTCACCGAATTCATGGGACATAAAGAGAGACTGAAAGTTGGATTTTATTACTGAACAATAATTCAGACAACAGTCTCATTTTTTGCTATCTTAGCACAGAAAATAGTTTCAATATGGCTTCACGTCTATAAAAAGCTCAGCATTCAGCTCAGCAGTATTTTCTAAGCTATTAGGATTAGTTCATCCCAGTATAACAGTAACTTCTAGAAATACAATACATACAATATAGGACCACACAAAAACATGAGGCATGGATGCTGCTGTATTTGGGTACTTGGTTGGTTTTGAATTACCCTGATCTTAAATTAAATTTTGCACTCTAGACTTTAAGTCAAGTTTATGTCATTCACTGACTAATATAATTTTCTTCCCAAGAAAGATAAAGATCACATATGTTCTTTCTGGCTCTTTCTTGGCTAGGTTATAGACACCCCATATCTGGTTAATGAAGACTGGAAGAACTTCATCCCTGGCTACATGTATAACGACTCCGACCTAGAGCTGACAGCAGAGAGCTTGTACAGGCAAAGCAAACTCATTTTTTATGTATTTAGGTGACAGTTTTGTGTCTGTCACCCTTCAGAGGCAATGCTGTGATGAAGATTATTCTTACTTCCTACTTCACATTTGTCTTCTCATGTCATACATTTATGCATTTCATGTTTATATTTGATTAATAAATGGATTAGATTTTGCAGCAAGACAAGCCACAAATTCAATATAATCTGCAGAGTCTGGAGTGGATGATACTGTCATCTTTTATACTTTGCTTAGATTTTTGTTTTGGCACAGGCGTTGGTCAGGTATCAAGCAAAAACTGAATATTTTATGTCCATTGATTTGAATGTAAATGAGGTAGAGCGAGAGTTGCTATTAACCTTGAGCAGCTAATTAGCATCCTTTCTCTACAGTATAGGTTGCCTTTCCTTCGCTGCTTTCTCAGTGATTACATCAGCTTACATCATCTCCCTCTAGTGAAAAGCTGCAAATCCTCAGTAACTGGGATGGCAGAGCTGCAGTCATTAGATTTCCAAATAGAAGAGTGCTGGTTCAACAAGTTGTCGCCCATTGAAAAACAATCAGTGTCATAATGTACATTATGTGAGTTTACAATGCCTTGCAAAAGAACTTTTTAACATTTTGTTACGTTAAAACCACAAATGTAAATGTATTTTATCGTGATATACCAATAAAAAGTGGCATAAATGTGAAGTCAAAGGAAAATGATAAAGGGTTTGTAAAATATTTTTACAACTAAAAAGTGAAAAGTGTGGCGTGCATTTATATTCAGCACCCTTTACTCTGATACCCTTAACTAAAATCCAGTGTAACCAATTCCCATAGGAACATGGATGGAGGAAAATAAAGGACAATCTTAGAAGAAAACATTTTAGAGTCTGCAAAAGACTTGAGACTGGGGAGGAGGTTCACCTTCCAGCAGGACAATGACCATAAACATACAGACAGAGCTACAATGGAATGGTTTAGATCAAAGCATATTCATGTGTTAGAACGACCCAGTCAAAGTCCAGACCTAAATCCAATTTAGAATGAGCTTGAGGTATTTTGCAAAGAAGAATTTCCCACAATTCAATTAAACTTTATTTATCTAGTGCCAATTCACAACAAAGGTATCTCAAGGCACTTTACAGAATAAAGTCAAGACTATAAAGATGTATAAGATGAGAAAACCCAACAGTCCCCCCTTGAGCAAGCCCTAGGCAACAGTGGAGAGGAAAAACTCCCTTTAACGGAGGAAACCTCCAGCAGAAGCAGGATCAGGGTGGCCGGCCATCTGCCTTGACTGGTTGGAGCGAGTGGAAAGTGAAGAGATAAAAGAAAAAAGCAACAGAGAAGCCAGTGAAGGTGAAATATGATCTCTCTTCCCAATTCCAGTCAGCACTCTTGCTGCAGCATTTTAGATTAATTGCAGGCTTTTTAAGAAGTTACTGGGGCATCCACAAAGTAGGGAATTACAGTAGTCCAACCTAGAAGAAACAAATGGATTAGCTTGTCAGCATCACTTTGAGACAAGATGTTTCTGATTTTGGCAAGGTAGTTTTTGGCCTTCTTCGTAAGTGCAAGAAGGGTGTTCAAGAGATTTGGTTGTATGTGAGGTAAAGGACAAGCCCTGGTCAAAAATAACTCCAAGGTTCCTTGCAGTATTACTGGAGGCCAGACTTATGCCATCTAGAGTAACAATACGGTTGGACAGCATATTTCTGAGATTTTTTGGCCCAAATACTATGACAGAAGAAAGAAATTGTGGGACATCCAGGCCTTCATGTCTTGTAGGCATACCTGAAGCTTGATTGAGTGACTTTCTTTCATCTGGTTCCATAGATCAATATATCTATATATAGTCAATATCAACATAGCAATGGAAATTTATGGAGTGTTTTCTAATAATGTTGCCTAAAGCAAAGGGAGACTGCGTAATCCTCCGAAATCCTCCGATTTGCGCAATCGGGCATCATTAACTCCCGAGTGACCAATAATCTTACTGTATTTACGTTAATCGTTAGCAAGGAGTTTCAAGTATGATTAAACGTGGCCCGCTCTTGCCCCATGACTATTGCCGCTGAAGTGTCTAACTTTACGTTTTTGACTACAGAGCTGCCAATTACCAGAGTAGGTTTCTCAGCGGGTGTGTCGCTGAGTGGGGAAATTGAGTAGAAACGTTAACCGACTGGTGGTGGTCTGTTTAGCATTAAATCTCTTAGGAACCATCACCCAGGTGGGGGCAGCTAACAGGGGCTACGCTAGGCTGGTCTGCACCAGCTGTCAGGGCCTGACTAGCTGGATTATTTTCTATGGTGTGGAGGAGCGCCTCCAAAGTTCAACAACCTTACACTTGTTTGGAATTTTGTTAACATTAGCTAGTCATATTTTAAAAGATACAACAGTATGTCACATCTCAAGTACTAACACTTGTGCAGAGAACTCAGTTATTTATTTAAGGTAAGAGCTGCGATGAATCGGTGAACTGTCCTTCAGCAGAAATCAAACTGTTCAGAAACAGGAAGTGATCAATATGTTTACGGCAGGAGGAGCCAATGGGCAAAAATGGAATTCTTTAGATGTGCAAAGCAGGTAGAGACATACCCAAAAGGACTTGCAGCAAAAGGTGGTTTTACAAAGTATTGACTCAGGGGGGGCTCAATACAAATGCGCATCACACTTTTCAGATATTTATTTGTTAAAAAAATTAAACACCACTTACCATTTTCCTTTCACTTCACAATTATGTACCTCTTTGTGTCGGTCTATCACCTAAAATCCCAATAAAATATATTATATACATTACATATATATTTGCATTTGTGGTTGTAAAGTGACAAAATGTACAAAATTGCAAGTCGGAAGATTGCACGTTGAAAAACATATTGTTTTCCATCAGGACGCATGTTATTGTGTTAATGTACTTCCAATCATATTCACTTGGTGGCAGCAAATATTTTCAATGTGACATTTAATTTCCTCTCTCTTTTTTCTTTGCACCTGTGTGTATGTATTTGTGTGGCGTTTTAAGGACGTGCAAAGAGAACAAAGGCATCTACACTGCCATGCGTCTGGACAAGGTCTTCAACATCTCCTCTTATCTGAATACTACAGGGGTTAGTAAACTCAACATATATCATTAGAAGCACTATGTCATATACTACCTAGTATTCAGATGCCTCTATGTTCATTTATTCAACAGTGAAACTCAACTTCACATGATAAAAAAAATAAAAAACCCTAAAATAAAAGATTCCTACAAACCATTTTAATTCCAGTGTGAAAAAGTCTTTCATGTGCCTAAACATAAACAGGATTTAGGGTATTAAGCTTTAAAGGGTTACAAACAATTTTAAGTTGCACTCTGATGTAAGCTAATGGTACTTTGTGACATTTGGCTGATACTTTAATACAGATGAAGGCTTCAATGAGGGAATTCTTTAGGGTACATGAGCAGTTTCCTAGGAACGTAGGCTACTTTTAAATGATAAACCTAAGCAGTTTCTGAGCTGATACCAAAGCCATCCCTCCCTCCTCACCATTTCCAACATTTAAAAAACGTATCCAATTTTTTTTTTTATTACTCTAACCAGTCCCTGACCTATATTAGATGTCATAATTCAGACGTATAACTGGTAAGCTAAATCTCCATCCTTGTCTACAGCATTACATTAACATTACTTAATGATTTATTTTCTGCCAAACCAAAATGTGTGCTGATGGCCAATATCTTTATCAAGCCTCCGACCTGACCTCAGCTTAGGCCTAAGACATTACACGTTTGTAAGGTGGCATTTCTTTTTGACACCGAGCCAGCTATAAGCTATTTCTGCCTGGGTAAGTCACTCAGCACTTTCCTGCCAGTTGGCTACACTGCCACAAAACTGCTGATATGTCTCATGTGGCGCTTGTTTCCAGACATCGGTCATTTGTCTTCATTTAATGCTTTGAAAGTCACAAAAATGGCACAGTTTAACGTGCGGTGGGTCACTTATTTCAGCGCTCGCGTGGCTGTATAACAGATTATGGCTCTTATTTAGTTAGTGAGTACTATCATTTCAAATCTAAATGCACTCTTCCTTGCTCACAACTTGCCTTTTATCGCCTTGATGCAATATGGTTTTCGTTTGGGCTACTGTGGAAAGAATATTGGTCTAATTCTCAAATGCAAATGACATGCATTTTAATATCTGTACATAATGTTCTTCCACTTAACAGGTTGTTGAACCTTGTGACATTTCTTCCCCCCAAAACATGTCATCATAAGATTTTATCAGCTCATCTTAGCAAGACGCCATTTATACTGCATTTGCTGGCTTATAATGACAAAACTGTGAAGACATTATCTTTTTACTTACCCCAACTAGCCATAATTGCAGAACAGTAGGTTGTCCGTGAAACTGTGGCTCGCTCGAGTTGGGATTTTCCGCACTTAGGTCAAGACAACATCCATTCATTTAGCAAGTCCGTTAAGTGGGAGACAGTTGCATTTGTATTACAATTTTACGCAATGGAGGTTGCTGACACTCATTTTATATTACTTACTCTTACAGTACATCTTACATTACACTCCTACAACGACAGAACGACACAAACATCTACAACATACTACTTGTATGGAATCTAAAGGTTAGCTAGCTGCAACCTGCTCGCGGTACCTTTAACGCTAGGATAACCGAGCGCTAACTGCTAGCCGTGGGGAGCTGGGAGGACAAACTTTTTAACAAATTCATGCTAGCGTTTTTAAGATAACATTTTATAGGTATATGTGACATGACTCCCAAAATATGTCATGCGTATCAACATTTATTTTCCATGACTTAACGCTAGCTACTTACAAAGCTCGTGGGATACACCTGTTGACGTTAGCTAACGTTTAAAAAGAAAGAAAATCGGTGTTGCCAGATTTGGCTGAAATAAAGTAATTTAGCCCTATGACGAGTAGCCCAATCAGTGTCTACGACTTGTTCAATTGTCGTAAAATTAACATTAAATTAACATGAACATCATATTAATTAGTCATTCAAATTTAGTAAAAGGGTTTAAGCTTAAGATGGGTTAAATGTAAGTATTTTACGAGTTGTCCATTTTCTGGCATGAATAGATTTGGAAACTATTGAACCTAATGACATTAGGATCAAAGATGCAGTTTCTGAATTCTAGATACAGATTTGTTTTATTTGTTTGTTTGTTTTTTAGTTTTGAGTTTATTGTGAAATTCAGCCCATCTGAAAATATACTGTCAATACCATATAATCAGAGGAACAAACAACTTTATTTCCAACATGTTCTTTTATTGTGCTCTCTTTATAGTGTCATAAAAAGCACATGTTTTATTTTTTGCTGGTGAAATTGCATATTTCAAGACATTGTTTGTGAAAATCGTATGCCAACAAGCCTATAGCTTTTAATTGTTATGCTTTTCAAAGAGGACAAAAATGAAGAACTAATAAACTATATAGTTTTAGACTGTTCTACAAAGTTCTGTTATTGACAAACATACATCAAACTATTTTACCAATAGTTTTAAAAATATTTTTACCAACATCTGCAGGAACAGCTTTGCTGTTTTTGGTCTAATATTTGATAGAGGAACGTGATTTTTGCATTGCAGTATATTTATTATGTCCTAAGTCAATAGATTATGTACAGAAACACATTATTAGCAACTAACATTTATGGTAAAAAAAAGAGAACCTACTAAAACAAACAACACCAAGACATAACATTCTAATGCAACATGTGGACTGTCAAGTCCCCACAGTACTATATAGTATGCATGTATCATATAGTAACATCCTGATGTTAGGCTAAGGAACATTTACATTCAGCAACAGTTTAATAACCTTGAATAATGTTGTAGTTTTTATAGCTACAGGCTTCACCAAACCTATTGCTCTATTGTCATTGTTTGCAGTTTACTAAGGATGTGGAGGGTCAGCTGAACAGCGTTAAGATCGACCTCAGAGCAATAATCTTGTTAGAAGCAGAGGGAAAGCAGAACCTCCTGGATTTCTCTGAAGCAGGGCTCTCGGAAATCAACTACGCCGACTATCTGGAAGAGGTGATGTGCACATGCAGTACAGAAAGTAGCAGAGACATAACAATATACTGGGATGAGCAAAGCCATAATTATGTAATGAAAACACAGGGACAAACCAGTTATGCTTAAAATGTGCATGGCTGCACACAAAATGTGCAAAGAAAATCTTGTAGGAAGTAGCACAGAGACTCACACACTTTCACAAAGAGTGAGCTGGAAACAAAAAATGGGCCGATAGACATTACATTAGTGTTCCAATAGCTCTCTAAAAATGTCAGCTTATCTTCAGATCAGTGTAAATAAGACTATATACAACAGTATATTATTGAACTTACATACAACTGCATTACATTACTCCAGTTGAATTTTAATGGTGTGATTTCATAAATAGCTCAGCTCCTATATCTCCGTTAAACAGCCTCTTTCTTGGCTGTGAGTTATCGTGCAGCAGGCAGTCGTGCTTTACCTGATATGAGCTGTGACATGGCACAGTACATTGGGTTCTGTTGCAGACCACTGAAGCTCGATTATCCAAAAGCACTTCTGCCAAGGCATGGAGTGTGCAGGAACGAGCCAGGACTTGGCAGTCCCTGTCTTCTCAAACTCCACCTGTCAGGTTCACTTACATTTGTTTCTTGAGAGAGCAAAAAAAAAAAAAAAAAGCTTTAAGGAACCCCCACCTGTCCTGAATACACAAGTCACACTCTGCAAAAGTAACAGTGCACTATACTTCTTTGGCAGAAAATATACTCATATCTCAGTTTAGAAAATATTAAAACCTGGAATCCTTGGGGGAAAAAAACGCTGTTATACGATTATACAGTTCCGATAATCCGTGTTTAAAAATGTAATCAGTGTACTGTCTGAATAATTGAGAAAACGAGTTCAATCGTCCTTTACAGTGGGACTTATGTGATACTTTGATTAGTGACTTTGTAAGTTTAACGTTTAAATTAGCCTGTTAGAGAAAAGGGGAGCAAAAGACCTCAGGATAAAGTGTAGATTAGTATATTGTATTTTTAATTTTCTGTGAAAGGTTCATTTGCAATAACATGTAAACATGTTTTTTGAAAGAACACAGAAATACTTCCAATGTTATTCTGATGCATGTTTAAGCAAAAGAATGTCACACCATGTGGGATGGGCCAGATATCATATCTGACTTATCTGTTTTTTTATCTGCTGCTGGGCATCATTTGAGTGAGGTCATTCTATTGTTCATAGACAAATGTTTGCTAAATGTTTACTCCTCATTAGAATGAAGTCATCGGAGTACTCAAATTTGTCTTTTTGAAGAATATAATGTTTTTAAAAATAGGTATACTATATATTGCTTATTCTTCATTCTAGTGTCTTTATTATTTTCTTCATTAGTCCAAGATGTTGTTTTTTTATTTTTTTAAAATAGTGCAATGAATAAACATTAAATGGAACTACTTTGGTAATGATGAATGTCACGAATAGAAAGTAATACTTTCCAACCATGTATGTGATTGCCGTGTCCCTCATGTCGCCAAGCAGACAAGAAGGTTCAGATTAATATTTCTCTTTATACATCATTATCTTTAGGTGAACAAACGAGTCACTGCGGTGGACCTGCTCTCATTTGCTAGAGAGCTGGAGGCCCAGACAGACCTGATGGTAAGAACAGCTTGGTGCTGCACTGGCTGATTCATAGACATCCACTCCATGCAGTTTCCCTTAATCTGATTTAACAATTTATTTACTATGCCGTGGGAGTTCTTGGTGATAGATTTTGTGTGAGGTTGCTCTGCAGGCTCTGTCAACAGCTGTGCTTAAATAGAGCTGTCTCTAGTTGAAGTCTGTTTATCACTATGTCTTCAGGTGGTTCAGGCAACAGAAGGATAGAGATGGAGGACAGAGGAAGACTCGTAAAAACCTTTAAAGCTCACTTGAAACATTAACATTAACCGATACCCATACTGTTCAAGCGTAAAGTTTACTTTTAATGCCTCTCGTTGTGCTGCTGTCTATGAAATGTGAAGGGTAAAATGAAAAACACTCACGCAAATAGGAAGTAAAAAAAAACAAAAGACAGAGTTAATTGCACATCAGGGAACTTTAAAAAATGACTATTATTTAAGGGAAACCAATAATATACCAAATGGGTAAGGGAATACAATTTCTTTCAGCACTTTGACAAATAATGTTTCACCTAACTTATGGTTCTTTTTTTAGCCCAGGAGCCCTCTGCAGACTTCTCTGAAAGGCCACATTGGCACTCTGCGCCAGATCCATGCTCAACAGATCGTACCTATGGAGAAGTCCATGGTAATGCCCCAAACAATTTACTGATTACTGTCGGGTTTTGATTAATCACTTTTGTCTTATTCGTTCCCTTAAAGGAAACCTTCTCCTTAAAACACCTAAAAACTATATGCAAACAGTGGCAGATGTATTTTTTTCTTTTACCAGACTTTGGCATTCACACAAACTCCAACAGAGAAGGAACAGAAACCATAATTTACTAATGATGGTTGACCCACTTTGAATGTCATCACACCTTACAGTGGTCATAATCTGTTGTTATTAGAGCCATAAATATGGGCCAGTGAGTCCCTGCTTCCCATTCTAGTAAATGGTCTGCACGTATATAGTGCTTTTCTACCTGTTGGCACTCAAAGCGCTTTACACTGCTTCTTATTCACCTATTCACACTTACACTCACACACACCGATGGGGGAGCTGCTATGCAGCTGGCCAACACTCACCGGGAGCAACTAAGTTGGGGTTCAGTGTCTTGCTCAAGGACCAAGGACACTTCAACATGTGACCGGAGGAGACAGGGATCCAACGAGCAACTGGGGGGGATTGGTGGATGACCGCTCTACCTCTGGCGCCACAGTAGCTCCGAGGTTCAGTAGGTCCTCCAGGGTTAACTGCTGTTTGTCAGGTTTAGGCACAAAAACATGTTGGGTATGGTTATGGAAACAACAGAACAACACTGAGTAAAGTAACGACACTTAACAAATAGGACATGATTTGGTTTCTCTCATTTCTCTCCACCACGACCACTTGACTACAAATACTTAAACAACTTAAACTTACGTCACCAAATGCCACGCGGGCAACTTTTATATTTACTACAGCCACTAGATGTCACCAATTTCCAACTCACCTCATTCATAATTACTATGCCAGTAGGTAGTAGGTGACAGACTAAGCCACACCTATACCTCAAATGGGCCGCTGGATAAGGGCTTACTCATTTTTCTTGGCCAAAGTGTTTTGATTTAAAATTGTAAACCACCTGCCTATCACAAGACAGAAAGGTAGCTTTCAGCAGGTGAACAGTCTGTGGGAATAGGTGGAGACCAAAACCGAGCTAAAATGAGAGTGAACATTCACCATGTCAGAACCACAACTAGAAAATAAGTGAACATGTAAAAAAGCAAATGTTTGGTATCACATTCACCCTATCAACTTACTACCAATGTGAATTTGTGTACAGAACTTATTGTGCTGCTTCCAAGCGGCCAAGAAAATCTGCAAATGCACATTTAAAAAATTTGTATCTCAGAATCCGTGATATTATATGCTCGGAAAACAGGTTCATCAGAACAATTGTGGTAATGTCTGCTAGTATGTATTGTCAGTAAAACCAAAACTACTAAGTAGGAGTAAATGATTAATTAACCTTGTGCAGACATCTATTCATTTTTATTTTCTCTGTCAAAGACAATGCTGTTTGTCTGAATAACAACAAGGACTTACAGCTACTGACAGTTCAACTCTAACACAGCTTTAATGTTTTTTTTCTTACTCTTCTATCAACTTCAAGAAATATGTTAAAGCGAGGGTAAGCAGACGTGTCCATCTTGTGTATTAAGTGTCTCCGCTCATTAAAACCTTTGGAAAATTTATGTTTGGCAAGTAGAAGTGTTCCTACACACAACTTGACAGTCATAAAATAATTTCTAGATAATTTTAGATGTTGTTTTAGGATACTGTGTGTGTGTTCATGTATTTACATCAACATAGACATTAAGTATTGTTGTACATGAAGAGTTTTGCATCAAGACTTTCCTGAATATCCACCCTTGAAGGGAAATGTTGTAATAATTCAGTAATTATTTGGATGTCCGTCCATCATTAGATTGAAAACGTAGGACAGATTGTGTTCAGTTGCTTACATACAATCTAATGTATGTAATACATTTTTTTTTGTGGATATTTAATCTTGCAACAAAATTCTTCTGCATGCCTGTAACGAAACAACAGTGCTGTTCATCAAATGTGTGTTGATTTAGGTGTCCCTTTGTGTTTCGCTGGTGACCCAAGCTATTAAAATCCCCATTGCTGGTGTTACTTGGTTCCTAATTGTGTTGTTAATTTCCCTTGTTAAAGAGTGCACTGAACCAGAGTATGAGGTTCCTGGAGAGAACAGGCTCAATCCTGCCTGTAAGTAAACCAGCCTTTGAGTCTACATCAAACATCTAGATTTAGATTTAAGAATAATCTCAACAAAAATCGTGGTTTCTTCTCTACAGAACAAAGTCTTAGCAGTTCTTGATGCCACTGATGCCGCCCAATATCTCATCTCTCATAATGCAACAGATATAATTAATCAGGTAACAAAAAAAAAAAAAAAAGACTTTGTTTGTATTATCGATTTGTGATTTATTTGTAACTCACATAATGTCTTAATCTTCCTCAGGAAACGGGAAAATACACAGCGACTATAGTTGGCTACTTCCGTCAGTACATAGAATGGGTCAAAACATCAGTAAGTGTGTGTTTATTTGTTGAAGCTCATGTGGTTCTCACTTTTGCTGTTAGCGTTGACTTACATGTTTGGTTTTAACTAAATGAACATGGACCAAACAGTGGCAGCACCCAAAATAGTTATGTGCTGGCAAAAACACAGCATGTTGCATAAGAGTTTGGAAGTGTATATAGTAAAGGCAAATATAACAGTTACAACGTCTGTAAATGTGAGGAATTCTCTTTGCGGCTCATTGGTTTCTGCTTTAGTCAACTAGAGGAATTCAAAACAAAGGGCAAAGAAAAAGAGAAAAACAATATGTTTGTGTGAGGCCGTTTTATCGATCTCAGAACCGTCAATAGAACATTTTATTGAAATCAGAATGTTCTGGGGGTTTTAAAAGAACGCTAAGTTACAGTACACAGAACCATATAACGGTTAGACATTAGCAAGAAAAAACTGAATTTATGATGCTAATTAAAAGAACAGTGTTGATGTACAGTCAGAGGTGTTAGAAGTACAACTAAAGTAAAAGTGCAAGTACTTTCTTGTATATTTAAAATATATAATAAAGTAGTATTATTGTAATTACTAAAGCAATGGCAAGAACTGTACCTGTTTATACCTAATTTCATGGACTGAAAAAAGAAATTGCAGTCAGTGGGACTTTTTTGTGCAAACTTAGGTCAGAAGAGGATGGTTAGACTGATTCAAGGTGATAGGCAGGTTAGAGTAACTTAAACAACGTTTGTTACAACTGTCCAGAAGCACAACATTTCAAATCTTGAAGTAAAAGAAGCAGATGAAGCACCACACCAGGTGCAGCTCCTGTCACATTGGAATAGAAAACTGAGGCTACCAAAATGGGACAATAGAAGACGAGACAAATGTTGCCTGGTCTGTGTGCAGCTGACAAATCTGCAACAACTGCATGGTGCTATCATGTCGATATAGGCCGAAATTTCTAAAGAATGTTTCTTTGGAAAGAAGTGTGTGAAGTATGTGCAAACAAAAACAGCAGCTGGTAAAGAGTGAGCTGATTTTCACGTGCTGACTGCTTCAGCCATAATAATATCATTTATTCAATAAATAGTGTTAGGAATCTACATCTGCAATAAGTAAGTAAAGCTGTCAAATAAAATTAACTAAAATGTATAATAATACACTGAATTTAAATCAATTAAAAGTAACATAAAATGGAAATACTCCAGAAAAGTTCCTGAAGGTTCTACTTAAATACATTACTTAAATAAAGTACTTATTTCGGGACCGCTGTGAAGAGTTCATATTCCTGGATCTCTTGTGTGCTGATGTTTTCAATTTATGTCCTTTTTTCTGTAGCTGGCCATGGAGGTTGCACCATGCAAGCCCTTCAGCAACATGATGGACACAGCAGAAATCATCACTTGTAGCTTCTTGGTCGATTCTATGGTAAACATATTGGGCTTGTACGAAAAACTGCACAAAAACATGGACAGGAATGGGTAATGCAAGGCTGCTCTTTGTAAGCCATTGGAAATGAGCGTAACACAACACATTTACTGTAGTTCATGTGGGTTATGTGTCTCTCAAATTCAAGTTTGCAAAGAATTTTTCCAGATGTTAGAACAGTCATCGTGCTGCCACTTATGTAAGTCACACCCAAAGTGAAACAAACATGTTTTTAAATGGTGCATCTAAAGTCACAGTCCTTTTTAGTTTAGTTGGAAATCTTAGTGGGAAGTGATTTGCATCTGATGATTAATATGCTGCTCATTACTGATATATCTGCGACAAAATGTCAAACAGACACATATTCAATGTTCTATGACAAAAGTGAAACAACAGAAGACTCATCTCCCAAAGAAGAAGCTGTAATCATCAGTAATGAATACATTATGAAAACAGTTGCGTAGTTATTATCTTCCAAGTTTGGTTTTGCTCTTATTTTCTGTCTTTTAGAATACTTTCTGGATGGGTCTGGGTTGCAGCACCCTCTTCCTGCTCCCGAGCATCATCCTTGCAGTGAAATTAGCCAAGTACTATCGCCGGATGGACACAGAGGATGTTTACGATGAGTAAGTAGTTTTATTTAGACAGTACGTGCTGCAAAATGCTATGATGCCCTGAATGTTTAGCTCCCCATTTCACTACCCGGTAAATATATAATGCTAATAAGTTATTACAAGACTTTATTTGCTGTACAGTGGTTGCAGGAGATTCTTCTGTTTCCATCTTATTCTCTGTTTAGCTTACTATTAAGATGGTATTTGCTCTTTTGTAGCAGTTTGATTGATTTCAAGTCGGTACATGATAAATAACCTTTTTAGTTTTTTTTTTTTTTTCACAGTAGCACTATGGATTTATTGTGGATTTATTTTCTCCTCCAATTTTGTCTTCTTTGTAGTTCCTCTGTTTCTGGGACTTGGCATTTTACTTTGTGATAACCATTTCTACTATTTCCATCCTCCGTGTCATTTCTTTGTTTTCATTCGTCTCCGTCACGCACTTGGCACTTTACAAAGAAACGATGACGCATTTGTCATGTAACTGTTGAATTTCTTCTCCATGAACCTTTTGTTCACCCTATCTGGGCTCGTTTTGTCATGGCTTTGCACAACACAGTGGTGTCTCTTGCCATGCGATTAGTGCTGGATTTACAGGCAGCTTTCTGGTGCCCTTCTATCGCTGAACATTTCAATAACACTTCGATTTTGTTGTTGTTTTTTTTTCTACCTTGTATCTTTATAGCATTGACACAATTCCTATGAAAACGTAAGACATTTTACCCATCTCCTTCTCCTTGTCATCTTAACTACTCTGTGTGTTTCTCTGGATGTTGTACATAGAATTGTTTACTAAATTCTTGGTGCTGGTTGACGTTTTTACGCTTGGAATTGCTCTTACGGGTGGATGGTGTGGCTTCTTGTAATGTGCTACCTTTTAAAAGTGTCCCTTACTTTCATGAAGGGCTCTTGCAATCATTACCTTATAAGTCTGCCTGTTTTTTGTAAGTTATTGTTGTACATAAAACACTATAGTTTATACTCAGCAATGTTTTATCTCCTAACACTCTTTTGGAGCAAAGTTTGGCTACTCAAAAAATAACACATTTTTATTCTGAAAGTTTGATCAGCATGCCATGTCTCTCACATTACATTTTTCATCCTTTTTTTTTTTTTTTTTTTGTATACAATATTTTGTTTTCAGTATGGAAATTGGTAATAATGGTTATCATAGTGAGCACTCACAAGGTATCCCAAATCCTATGATGACAAGGTAACTATATTAATCCTCTTGATTGCATGTGATGTGATACAAAGGCATGCCTGGGGAAGGGGTTTTTTTTTTTTTCACAAACATAATTACGTGGCTGGATAGATAGTGCATGGCATGAAGGGAGTTGATTCCTTGCACAAGCACACACACACTCATCTGCAAACTAAACAATAATATGGAATCTGACAAGTAATGGTAGCGGTTATTCCATTATATTATATGTGTTTTTCAATGGTTTAATCACTACCATTCAAAAAATAATTTAAGAAATTTGTTGAGGGATAGTTAACCTATTTTAGAAAATCGTTACTGCACTTATGGCTGAGCCAGGCCCAAAGCCCATCAGCTTAGCTTAGCACACAGGTTCTCAATCCTGGTCCTCAAGGCCCCCTGCCCTACTTGTATTCTAACTATTTGTGCACTAGCCATTGGATCCAGGTACCTTTACAGCTCTGTCTGTGTCGCGTTCTGGCTCTAACGCGGTTGCTTGAGTTGATGGCAGCCATTCTAGTCGGAACCATTATGTAGGACTTTCCTCTGTAGCCTTTTAAGTAGGAAGGGAAGTGTTTTCCTCCTGCTAATAGAAATGGTAGGAAAAAATTATGTTGCACGATGAAAGAAGTAATAATAAAGACAAAGGAGCTGAATAAAAAACAAACCACATAGAATTACTCAAGCATTGTAGAAGCTTTTAAGAACAAGGTCAAATAAAGGAAGTGTCAGCCCCACAACGAGCCTCTCCACTGTCCCAGTGGGACTTGGTGCCCTGCAGAGAACGAAACCAAAAATTGTCACACACACCCCTATCTACAATTACACCATTGTAGCCCCCATTAAAACTGTTCTAAAATGATTTGCCCCATTTATAAATGTTTGCTACCACTGCTTCTCTGTCTCACTGTCAAATGATCTGCTGTAAAAGGAATCTTAATGCATGCTCTGGATGCTCGTGTGAATGAAACATCTTCCTGTTTCCTCTCGTTTAGAGTCAGCCAAAGTCCGATGAATGTGCACCTGATCATTTTGTTCAGAGAGAGGCAAGCATGTCAAGCTTTGGTGTTGTGCTGAAAGCGCTGCTCATTTGATTTGTTTTCCCCCTTTAAACTAATAAAATGTCTAACTGCATGTTATACTTTTTTTTTTTTTAAGTTGGATTTGGACAGAGATGCATTGGAACAACCAACTTACTGCAACCAAAGCTATAGGCAGAGAGCAAAACAGCCTAATTATAGACCAGAAGACCAGATGTCAGCTGGTCTTTGCTTCCACAATTATCTTCCACACCATCTTTTAAACTTACTGAACCTGTGTTTTACATGTATAGTTTCATTCCAAGATTGAACGATCTACACTTTGAGCTAGTGACGCCTTCCTGGGAAGTAACCCAGGAAGGCGTCAAATGGATCAAATGTTTTGGAATAGAAGTAAATTTGTTCACATTTTTTTTGAACAGGAAACTAAGTAATCTATTAGATGACCTCTATTGACCTTTTTCAGCAATAAGTAGCTGAAACGCTTAAATCTTAATTTAAACTGTGGTTCAAATCTCCGCTCCTAAGCCATGAGGCAGCTACAACAAACACAATAAGAAAAAAAGTGCTGAAGATCAGGATGTTTTGCGCAACAAAAAAAAATGGACATTTTTGTAATAATCCTGCAGTATGAACAAAGTCAATAAGCCCAGAGATATCATTCCACATATCATTTGGTGCTTATTGCCCTGAGAACCGACTGTACAGTTCCTTCACATATTTGCACCAGAGGAGGCTAATTAAGCTTTTCTGCTCTCTGCTTTGTGAAGCGCTTATGCGTCTCTTCTCTTTGTTTTTGCCTAGTAAAAGAAGAGAAGCATGCGGCTGTTTCACAAAATGATGGAACTTGAATTTTTACATTGTAGCTTTTAATGTTATGTGATGTGTTTATGTGTGTGTCCTGGTAGCATCCCTACCTATGACACTATAAACAGGTTCCCGCGGGCCTCGGCTCCTCCGAGGCACATTGACTGGTGACAGAGAGCCAGCTCCTGGTCTGGTTGCCTGAAAGGTACTGGAAGGTTTCTCTAACCTTGTTTAAATGAATTATGTCCTTCTTACACCTTTTCTTCACACAGCTCATTGTCTGCTGTCACCATGCCATCTGTCTCTCTCCGTCTTTGGCTTTCTTACGTCCTGCTCTAACCTAGTCTTCTCACACTTCTTTACAGCTTGTTTTAGTGTTTTTCTGCTCACAGCAACGTTGCAGGAAAACGGTCATGGTGAGAATTGCTAATTTTGGAATCACTAACGAACCATAAATGTCTTCACAGTGTTTATGTCTGACTGCTTGTCACTTCTTAGTTAGTGTGTTGTAGATGACAGTGCTGCATGTGCTTGTCTCCACCTCTGTTTTTTACTGTTTGATGCTTATTGAAAATTACAATTTAGTTCTACAAACTGCCTTATTGACAAAGCAGTCGGTGACCTGTCTGACCAGCTTCATCTTTTTTATTCCAACTTTATGGGCAACAGTGTATATATGAATATGCAAATGTTGCTTTTCTAATTAATTAAGATAATATTTTCTACACTCCAAGCTAATTTGATGGTTATCATGATATCAGGGGTCAGTTAACAGTCAATATCATGCCAAATAGTTTTGGTTTTAGTAGGTTTAGTAGGTTTCAAAATGTGTAGTAATTTGATCACATCTAGCAGTTGTACTAACTACGATAGGAGCAAGAGTGGCAGGCAGCCACAAATAAGTGAAGTTTGCGTAGTGAGATGACCAGGGTTTATGGGAGTGTGACAAAACTCAAGACCTTAAAACAAAAGACAGTAGCTCTTTAACTGAACAGACAATGTAACTTTTCGTGCTTGTACTTACTTTAAAAACAAACAAGTGCCTTTTCTCCAACTCTGGCCTCATAGTTTTTCTGCCAGTAAAGCTGTAACTCCACGTTTAGCACAGTAACCATGACAATAAATGTGCCACGTGTGATAACGACCCAATGTTCCTACTGGCACAAAGAGTAGGGACCTACTTAACCAGCTACATGGGCTGATAAGATCAGATAACGGACCTTTGAACAGGTTGAAAATGTTCCAGTAGCATCCAGTGAAGTGCAGCATTGGTGATAAGTCTTTAAATGTAATTTTAATTTGGTCTGAATCACTACCAAAATTGTAGCAGCAGTGCTCATAAATGTACTTAATGTATTTATTTGTAAGTGGAAAGATTGGTTAATTAGTGTTTTCAAGATTTTTTTTTAAATTAAATGCTGGCTATTTCCTATTTCAGGGCTGACTTAAACAAATATTATTTTAGGTTGGATTATCATTTGCAGTTGGTACATTGAAATTCACATTACATAAAGTCCCATTTTCTCACAGCAGTTTGAAATATAACTTTTTATATTTGGGGAGAAATGCACTTCTCCCCAGTGGAAAACACGTTTTATGGGACTACTGTAACAATAGGCTTTTTAGAAGCAAAGAGCACAATGGAGTTTTTTTTTTTAAATCCTCAATGGATCTTCATAAAAGTGTCAAGACCACAGTCTATTCTTTTATCCCACAACCCAGACAGAGCTGTGTCATTCTCCTGGGCCATTCAAAAGAAAAAAAAAGAAACAAAGCATCCCCTGAATTATTAACGTAATATTTTTTTTAATCTATTTTTTTATGTTTCTTTCCAGTGCCCTCAATAACTGGAACTAAAACGCAGTAAGTTTGTTTTCCCAAATTTTGACATTTTCGTTTTTAGCTCTTCTGAAATTGCTTCAATGAATCCAATAGCAGAATGAGCCATTGCTGTTAAATACTCTGTTTATAACAAGTGTGAAATATAATTTCTGAAGAAATATAAATCTGAAGTAACTAATTCAAACCAGAATTCTCAAAGTGCTTAAATAAGAGTCGGGCTTTTAGTTTTTCTATGTTGGTACACAAATACCAACAGTGTTTGTTTGAGCAGTGTTTGTGCAACGGTCTTTAAAGCAATGCTCATGTACATTTAGGAAATTTTAGATTCATTAACCAAACCCTGTTCTTTTTTCGTGGGTATTTGTAGGTCACATGTTTCACAACCCCTCTGACCAGATGAAGCTCAATGAAAGCTGGTTACCTTAAAAGAGAAGAACACCACACAAAGTCCTGCAGGAGTGATCCTCTTCACTACTCAACCTCCCGAACAATTGTACAGCCTACGGTACAGTTACTTGCTCCCAGACGTCCAACAAACTCTGCCAGCAGGACGTCAAACTCTTCTCCCTTAGCATCAATCTGAGCCAGGCTTGTTCTGCGTTTTTTTAAAAGGAACTGCTGTGTCTGTGTTTACATATGTTTGGAAACAAAACCAAGCGGAAAATACATTCAGAGAAAGGACGTGACAATAACTGTGATGCCTGTTCATAAGAATATATGTGCTTAAGAAAACAGTGGCTGAAAGGTCACCTGAAGGTCATGACAAGCTGCTAAAGGGACCAGAGGAAACATTTTTCTCCTGCAGTCTCCAACCGATAGGAATATGATGGATGGATGGACGAAGGTAGCTAATGGCAAAAGGTGGAAGAGTGTCGATACAACTATAATAAAATAATATGTTTTAATGTGTTTAAAAAGTTTTTAATACTTTAATGACTGAGAACTGGATGATTTAAAAAAAGCAGTAAAAATCCTGAAACAGGTCTTTCCCAGGTGGGTTTGGGGGACTATTAAGAGGAAATATAACATAACGTTGTTTACAATATTACAAGAAATAGTGTGCTGGTTTGGGGTGCACTGCAGAAGACTGGTTGCCTTTCAGAAGTACAGTATGTTTCATCCTGGCTTTTTTTGACAGACACGCTCTTTCTCAAAGTGAAAATCCACCCGAAGACTCTGTTACACTGTTAAAAACCCCCCCAACACCAAACGTGATACACTGTTTAATATGTGTGTTACTTTCTCATTTATACACATCATTGCTTAAACTGCATCACCTGCTGCATTTCCCAGAAGGCCTCTAAACTGGCCAGAAATTGATAACAAAATTTGAGTCGTAGTCTTAGAGCAGCAGTTCCCAGATTTGTTTTATGTAGTTTGAATGTATATGTGCAGCCTTCCTTCGTTAGTTCCACTGTAAATGCCAATGAGCTTTTCTTTGACCCTGACCTGGTAAAAATGGCTTAATTGACATAGTTCAGTTTTTAGTATCATAACCATGACAATGAAGGTTATGATAAGGTAGGAAATTTAACCCCAGAGTGGTTTTACCTTCATGGGTTCATTTGAATAGTTGACACCTGAAAACCTAATTGAGAGTAATATTTTTTTTATGCTGGATAACGTTCCATTTTGAGATTGCAACAAAAATTATTCATTTTACACTATTTCAGCATTTTCTTTCTTGTCTTATTTATCATCTTGGGATCCCTCAGAGTTTTCTTCTGACCATTTTAGGGACTCACTCTGGCTTAGACTTTAAAAAAGAAATTGTTATTTAACATATTATTAAATATTTGTTAAATTATATGACACTCAAGTCTGCTGTGATAGTGGTCTACTAACACAACACCAAACAACAAAAATGCTAAGAAAATTTAAGGTACATCACAGAATGGGGATTGATAACAGTGCAAGTACTTTGGGTGGATTTTCTTTTCAGATTATATAAACTCAGAGCATAATGTTTAATATAGCACATGACAAATTCAGAATTTATTAACAACAAGCTACAGTTGAGTTCACTAATGCGCTTCTGCTGAAATGTTTGTTGCTTCTTATAGTGGTGATCATTTTAAAATGGAGAACATATTTAACCAAGCCAAATTCTTTTTCTTTTCTTTTTTTTTTTAAATTGTTGTGGCGTTAGTTTAAGATCTTTCATTTATTTGCCTATTTTGTTTCTGCTTTTTAAAACCTCACAGTGGCTTTGCATACAATTAGACTGAAGAAATAAGTGAATGTATTCCAGAGCTATTTTTCATTAGTTTTGATTGAAATGGAGAAGAAGCTATGCTGAAATCTGTGGCTAATACACTGGACCAGTCAATTCCGTTATCCCGTGCAACTCACCTCAGACTCGTGTTTACAGGTTAGATTCGCAGCTGCTGTCAGTGTAGTAATCAGACATTAGACAATCCAATCAAGGTACGTGTCAGTCAAAATGTAGATTAATAGAAGAATGCTTTACCGCAGTTGAGGGTGTTGATGTGCACTGTGAAAAACAATTTCCATCTTAAAGTCGAAAGTTACAGTTTTATAATAGTTGACTTAATATTGATTTTTTTCTGTTTAATGACGCTGACACAACTTTGAACTAAGTTGCTGTAAGTTTCACTCACAGCAACAACTGTTTGGACATGTTTCACTTCTTGTACCTTACTACGATTTTATGATCATTTTGACATGTTTCCCAATAATATTACAAACTGAGCTGGGCCAAAGTGACAGTTTTTTTGCCACACGAACAAAATCCAGACCGATCGCTACTTAGCCTAATTCTAGGTTTTACATAAGCCTAAAATGCAGTAGCTCACAGTAAAGAACATGAAAAACATTGTGTTTGCATTTTATTTTACATAAAAACATAATTTTTAGGAGACAAGTTTTGCAAGTAACAGTGTCCATTATTCTGTCCTCAAAAGGCAACTAAAGCCGATTTAAAAAGAAAAAAAATCAAAATGTGTCAGCTTTAATTTAAGGAATTGGTTAAAAATACTGTATGAATCATTTTTTTATCCATAGACAACCTATGAAAATATACAGGCTTCTTCATTGTGTTTCCTAATGTGAGGTCAATTCAGAATAACCTCCAGTGTCACGCTCTTATTCACTTCATCTGCATAACCAGATTCGTGTTAAGATGGACATTCTTTTCGGAAAAGTAGCTGTGTGCTCAGTTTGACAGGACTATCATTGCTCTTCTCGACTGTGAGTCTGGATGTGAGGGACCCATGGTGTGAGAGAAAGAGGGTCAGATACTATTAAGTGCTTAAAGTAGATGCAGTGTATCCAAACCCTGGGTTGATGCAGTCAGGACAGGTACTAAGGCAATTGTTTTGAACTGTGATGCTTCAAAGTTGGGCACTGGATCTGCTGAAGAGGAACATTTCATGTAGTGGTGGAAACAAAGTGTATACATTGTGAATAAACTTCAGTTTGTTAAATTCAGTGTGTCTCTCTCTCTCTTTTGGATGTTACATTTTTCTATACTGGTCTATGAAAATGGTATTGTTTTGAATTGGAAGCCCATTCTTGGGAAGCATGCTTTTGATTTGGGTTCATGTTTTTGGTTTTATTAAATAGAGGGGAGAATTGAAAAGTTGTATTGTGTGTGGCTAAAGAAAAACAATGCAGTATATACACGGAAATAATCTGAAAATTTGAGGATTTAGAAACATTACCTTCAGTGGACCACTTCAGTGGTCAGAAACCAAAGAAAGTAGTGGTCAGTTTCTATAAACAGCCAGATGTTTAAGAGTTTTATGCACTTGAGCAGCCATGCAAATCACACACAGGTGGGTTTGATAATTCTGCTTGCAGCTGTTATTCAACTGTTACAAATATGGCTCAAATTTATAGCAGAAAAGTGCAGATTATGTAGTACTGTGATGTTACAAAACCTGGCCTCTAAGCGAAATAAAATGTGAAAAGTCAATTTGTTACACGCAAAACGGGGATTTCAAAAAGGGGCTTTCTAATGTAAGCTGGATCATGTGTATCCAACCAATGCATCGAGCATTTTCATTACAGAATTTACTGATTAAACAAAGCACGTCTCTAATTAGCAAAAGTACTGTGAAAATAAGGTCGTCCACTGGTCCTTTCACGTGTTTTTGCCTCAGTTTAGAGTTGCACCACTTGTCCTCTGACAACAGGTGAACGAAGCTTGTGAGTTAACATGAGTCAAGCAAATCCACTTGAACATGTGCTACAGTGGATAAATGGTAAATGCTCTGCACTTATACTTAACCTAAGAATTTTACAATTGCTTCTCTTTCACCCATTCACACACACACACACACACACACACACACACACGACAGCAGCTACCATGCATGGTGCAGGCCTAAACCACCAGGACCAACGTGGGCTTCAGTGTCTCACCTAAGGACACTTACCAGCAATTGAGGAGCATTGAACCACAGATCCCAGGATTGAACCAGCGTCTTTCTCTCTCTCTCTCTCTCTCTCTCACACACACACACACACACCCTCAGCACTTAGACTAGGCTCAAAGAGATCTGATCTTTCTTAAAAAGGTGGTAACATTACTGCACACGACACTGACCCATAGCGCAGCCTCTAAAATGGGTCTTCTTCATTTGACATGCTGTAACTACTTGTGTCCCAAATCCATAAACATTCTGATTATTTTCAGATTTACAAGAATCACAGTTTTTCTGTTGTTGTGCAACTGAAAAATAATTTATAATAAATAACATGAAACCAATTTAACATATGACACAGAAGTGCACTTTATTACTGTACGTCGTGATGCTGCTGCCACTCGCCACAACCCTAATTTTTAGTAGGAGACGACCGTGTTTATATTCACATATTTTTTCTAAGGAGCTGCAAACCACATGGCAGCGTATTGCTACTTCTGAACAGAGACAGATGGCACCAGAGCTGGGCAAAGCAGATGCAGTGGTTCCCAGAAAATCTCTTTTTTTAGTCTGTTTACTCTGCTGCATTTTTTTACAAAGTGTCCACAGCCACAATTCTGTGGTACTGTCATGAGGAAAGTTCAATAGTTGAAAGCCAGGAAGAAAGTAAAAACCCATTTACTCCTGAATCTTTCCATACACACAGATATCGGCTTTAAAAAGTTGTCATTTATCAAACACTGCATGTTTCATGAGCTGCTGAACAAAACTGTCCTTAGAAGGAAAACAATGCTGTATTAAATATTATGCTCATAAGTGGACAACATTCAATCCATTAATGCAGGGAGAAACTAACGTCGCCTGTAAATGTAGAGCCTATTCTCCCGAAATCAACAGCTTCAGACCTGGTTATCGTACACCCCTGGTTAATATTCCTGAAAAACCAAATGCCCAGCTTGTTGTTGAATTTCTGTTTTAAGCCAAAGCCCAAGAGGATCCCAGCTGGGAAGCAAACTAATTAACTAATTTAAATATAAAGATTAAAATTCCCCCCCAAAAAATCAACCACAACATAAGACAGTGCACACCGTTGTCGGTGAGACCCTTGAGCTTTGACCCTTGATGTCCTATTATAAAATGTCCACCTTTATTCTAATGACACACTTAATATCCGACAATCTTGCAAAAAAAACGAGGGGATCGTTGCAGCTGCTATTTGCCAGAGGGATTATGATGCTCTGCTTTAAAATATTCCAGATCTGTCCGGTATATTGGCTCATGGGACGTACTCAGCCGGGTCATAGTTGTCTAGTTTCTTCTTTTAAAAGCTGTTGTGCGAGTTCTTGAAGGATTTTTGGGATCATTTTCTCCAGAAACAAGGATTTGAATTGAACCTAACACAGTGGGACATTTTACAATAATGCAGACACCTCATCAGTAACTCAGATCAATTGCCTGAGGGTGTAAACCTCTTGTTCTTACAGTAGAGCATGTACTTGGTATTTTAGTGATAATTTTACTATTTTGTGCAAGTACTTTTACTTGAGTACCCTGTTTGAACTTCTCCCATCTCTGGCTGGCAGGACGCAGTTGCTGTGGACTCAGATCTGATCCAGACAAATGTATTTTAGTCCCAACAGACCAAAGAATGTTCTGCCAGTATTCTGGTCTATGTTTGTGTTCTTCACAAAGTTCAGTCTAGGTTCTGTTACTTGTATCTTGGTTCTTCCTCTTCCTCCTAAGAACCGATTACGGATGCTGTTGTGCTCTCACGAATTTTTGTGAGGTCTCTCAATCTGGGTTTTCACAGAATTCCTTTGTGGACCCATACGACATTAGACACAAGCCAGACCAGAACGGATAAAGTAGTGGTGTTCACACTCTTGTTTTAGAAACTTGCTCATGGAATTAGCCTTAAAAAACAAGTGTGCTCTCTTCAGCTGCGGCGATCACGGATAGACTGACCTTTCTTGTACTTTTTAGCCCCAACTTTCTATGCATCCTACACACCAACTTAAAAATAATAAAATTTCTCTACGTCGTCTTATACAGTTTGGAATCTTCCAGATGTGTCCTTTTGTCCCATGTCACTGAGATTAAAGACCTTTGTGTGCAGATGGTCTGAAATAAAAGCACATAAGGCTAATCCTACCCCACCCTACACAATCAGACCCTCTCTGCTTCTAACCACCATGTCTGATATGTCAGCATTTCTTCTTCTTTCTTAATTGCCACAGCAAGTTACCACGCTCCGCACTGAACTTGGGCCGGCATGTGGCTATACTTGCGTTTTTTTGTGATCGTGGAGTCTGAGTATTTTTGTTTAGAGGGGAATGATAGGTTACTCTGCATGGCACTGAGCTCCAAGCATGCATTATGTTAGTATGTACTTTAATATATTTTCATCATATTTTCAAACTGTTGACTTTCCTCATTCTATTAGTTCACATCCAGGTAAACACGAGCATGACTGTCAACATCTCAGCTTTGAGCTCTAACTGATGCTGTCTTATCTCCTCCTCCTGCTTTTTTTTTTTTTTTTTCCAAATTCCCTCTTTGTCTCCTCACTCGATAAATAGCTGAGGGGACCCTGAGCTCAGGCAGTCCCACTCTCCTCCTCTTACACTCAGCATCCATTTGACACCATGTGGACTTTAGCCAGCACTCTGCGCTTGCTGCTGCTTGCCTGCTGCCTCTGGCTGAGGCCGGCTGAGGCTCAGAGCGACAGGAGACAAAGCATCTGGGATGACCCCATTGAATTCAGCACCAAGGTTAATGACTCGTGCAGGATGATTGTCACCGGTTACAGGCAATACACCAAGCTGAGGGTGTCGTGCAAGAGCAGCAACCGCTCGTACTGGTGTGAGTTTGTGGGGAAGCCTGAGACCTGTCGGCCCTACAACAAAAACCCTCGGCACTTCTTTGTCCAGTTGATGTGGGATCTCAGAAAGCTCCGCCACGCTTGCAGGGGACCGAGGCGGATGAAGGCTCACATGTGCAGGGCCGCAACTGACGAATCTCAAATGATCTTCAGAACGTCTTCCTCCTACAAGCCAAGGACAGTATCAAGACCAGCAGCACAGCCCACAACACCCCAACCTCAGCCTTCACCTACCAGCTCTGATGCAGCAATAGAGGCGTCCACGACAACCATTCGAGTCCCGCCGATACAGACGACGCACACACCCACTCCACAGCCGACAACAGCTTCTGTGGAGAGCACTGCTGGGAGTGTGCTGCTGAGCCAGCAGTACTGCTGGAGGTCACTTCAAGGCATCTGCGCCTATGTCATTGGTTTGTTTAGGAGAGAGTGAGCAAGGTGAGCAACAGTGCTCAGCCTCTTTGTCAACACACGGCTTTTATTGTGTTGATTTACTGGTAATGCAGGATTACTGTGGTGGCATGAGGTTATCTGAATCACATTTGCCTGCAGCGCCAGACTTTTTTACTCGTCCTTGCTAAAGATTTAAACAGATACATATCATTTTTAAGTGCACTTACACCCACGGCCCCTCTGCTTTATTCACAGATTTATAATTCTGATGAAGATAACTTCAGATGTCTGATTAAAGCAGTCCTTGGAGGGGAACATTTGAGACCAGCTGTTTGTTTGTCTGTGGAGGAAGAACAGCAGTGCTCCTTGTAGGGAAGGAAATGGTACTGCTGTGACTCTTAAATAAACTTTTGTCAGTGAAACTCGCATCCATCATCTTCTCAGCAGCACTGAAATGTTTGGTCAATTATTTTTCCAAAGATCTTGATTGATTATGTAGGTAACGTGTGGCGTGAAACACATGCATGAAAAGGTTCAAATGCAATTTTCTCCTGTGGGGCTGATACTGCAGTTTTGAAACTTTCAACAATATGGGTTGTGGCTGACAATTGGTGTCCCACTTTTGTATTTTTTAATGTTTAAGTGTCTGTATCTACCTGCATCAATATATATAAACCTGAATATTATATTTTCAGAGAGGACTAAGGATTACATTTCGCTCTAAAATGGCAGTAATTTCTTTACTTGTGTATTTGACAGAAAAATATTATTAATGTGATTATGTTTTCAATACTGTATGTGAATAAACTTCTTATTCTCACTTTCTCTGTGTTGATCATCTCTCCTAAATAGAAAAACCTACAAAAATCTTTTTAATATCCATTATTATCATAACAAAATAGTTGTATTATCTTGTTTTAGATGATAAAATCGCCTCCTGTAACATATTTGGCCAGTAGATGTCCCTGTTGCTTATGTTTCAGTCACTGACATCTAGTTGGTTCAAGGTATTTTAGCTTGTGCACACTGCACTAACAGAAGGTCCAGAGAAGACTGGGAGATATTTGTTTAATATAAATGAACATAAAAGCAATCGTAAGCAGGTGGGAGACCTCAAAGAGGCAGCACAGTCTGCCAAAACAGACTTTAAGTGCTGATATCTCAGTAGGAATCTGGTCTTTACAGGTTTAAAGTCCCAACTGTACTGTTGGTGCTTTAATTTAGACTCTAATTTAAAGTAAAATATCGAGAATATGTTAAAGTTTGCCTAACAATCAGGAATTAAACCATCAGGTTTGTTCAGCCTACTTTTCTGCAATTTAAGGTGATTTCCACAAATAATTCCACACACGTAATATCTCCAGTTTCTCCCTGGCATACTAGTCTGAGGTCATACTGTGTGTGTGTGTGTGTGTGTGTGTGTGTGTGTGTGTGTGTGTGTGTGTGTGTGTGTGTGTGTGTGTGTGTGTGTGTGTATAGGGGAGGGCTGATTTTGCAGCAGTTGTAGCAGCAGGTGAAGGAGCCTCTCAGCTCTTAGGGTCGCGACTGCAAACTGAAGTTTACTCTGACAAGTTCAGGTAAGTCACACATTCTTCTGTAATCATACTTGATTACTAATGACTGGTGTTCATAGTATTAGTACCACTGGCTGCTTCTTTTACTACTATAAAAATCTGTATAGTACATGAAGTTCGTTTTTTCATTCACACAATATACAGTATGGGATACTGTGCTTTACTATTAATCAATAACCAGCAGTGAAAGTACAGATACACAGAAGGAGGTATCTAGTGGCTGGCTGTCATAGTAAGCAATTATGTATTATTACAAGGTGGTACATACTATAAATATAAAATTCTGAATGATGTTTTTCAGTATCATGTGTGGTTTCACTTTTGATACTTCATATACATTGTTGGTGACGATACATTGGTACTTTTACCAGAACTACGGTGGTTTTCCTGCAATGTACAAGGACCCTGTTAGTACATAATTTCGTTGCACTATAACTAACCTTACTAACAGTTCTATGTTATTGCTGCATGAGTTTCCTGGTTTACTCTTATTATTTTGTTTTAAATGAATGGTTAAAACTTTGTTACCACCTTTTACTGTTTCGTGTTTGGGGCATATTATTCATAGCTTTTGTTACATTTTGTTTCCATTTTTGTTCAGATGTTTTTACTTTTTAATTCATTAATTATCATATAATTATGCTTCTTTTAGCTCATACATTGTCCTTCTGAAATGCCAATTGAAAGTGGCTTTTTATGTCACCTTGTCTTTCTTTTATAGCCGGTCTGTATTTTTCTTATCCGTCTCTCAGAAAGGACTTCAAAGAAGCCTTCAAAAACACAAAGAAGTGTGTCTTTTTTTGTCAGTATTGTTTCTGTAAGTTCCCCTCACATCAATCTAGGTCTGACAAGGGATTATAAAGACTGTTTATGAGAAAGGAAATGAAAAGGATTTACGTTCCAGTATTTAAATCGTAATTTATCCTCTTGCAGCGTTTTTTTTCATGGCTTTCTTTACCAACATCTCCATCCTGCTGATTCTGGCTTGTATTTCCCACAAGCTGATGTTGGGCAGCTGTCAGAGGGGGAGAGGGATGGAGCGAGGACAACACAAGGACAAGCCAGGGCAAAAGGTGGGCCGCCAACAGAAGTCTGTCTCCGCTCAGCCCATCAAAGAGAAACTGGTCATCAAAGACAAGTCTGACTGTATCTGGGCTGCAACAGGTGAGGATCTCATCATCCTCCATGTCACCTGCAAGAAGGGGGGCAGGAGCTTCAGCTGTGACTACGTTGCAAAGCCAGCCGTCTGTCCTCAGTATGCATCCAATGTCAAGCTTTACTGGAAGCAAATTGCAAGGGCGCTGAAGAGGCAAAAGAATTTGTGCCAGGACAGTAGCAAGCCTGTCCGGGCAGGTATGTGTCGAGGAGCTGCAAGAGATGCTCATTTCAGACTCCGTAAATCACAGAGAAAACCTTTTACTTCATCTCCTGCACCCACACCGGTCAAGTCCTGTCAACACAATAACAAGAAGCTTGCAGAGGAGTACTGCAATTACTCTTGGTCGAGTTTTTGCACACTCTTTTTTACTATGGTGCAGGATTATGATTGCTGATACAAAAAACATGAGAAGAACTGAAGTAAATTCAGCTCCCTACACAGTCGCTCGCTGTAAAAAGTCTTTCAGCTGTAGATGTTTGCAGTTTCGTAAAAAGTGAGTAGTTTGATTTTGTGTAGAGCCCATCTTAGAAGTATTTCTCTGCATTGTAAACAGTAAACATAAAAAAGTATCAATGTGTGTTTCTATAAATTTGTCAATTTAAGAAAAATGTATTGATGAGATTTGTTGCGCAAGAGCAAAACATTACAAAGACATAAACTTAGAATTAAACAGCCTGTCTGATAGTGTTTGTTCATGTCTGTTAATGTTAAAGGTAATTTGAAGACATTTGTTTTCCATCATACTCGTTAAAAATGAAATGTCCTCCTCATTAAAAGTAAACCTCACCAATACCAGCCTGTCTGATCCTTATAAAACAATGTCATTTATGTGGAAGCCCTGTTCTGTCTCCCCAAGCTCCTGCTGAAGGGATTTTCTGGGAGATGTTAGAGCATGTTGGGTATTAACACAGTAATTTAACCAGAGGGAATGTGATTTTTAGAAGCCTTAGCCTGCATACTTTGGCACCGGCATGCCTCAGAATCCACATTCTCAGTGTGAAACCATTAAAAACTTGCATGGTCAGCTTGCACAATCAAAGTCAAAGGGCAGCAGGGTCCTAGTTGGAAGTTATACCAACATTTTAGATTTCAAGCTTTACATTTGGCATTTCTACCATGATCAATCAAAATGTCCACCCTCATGCTACAGTATGTCAGACGGGACTTCAGAAATGTTGCAACTGAACATGGTCATGGCACTGAAGGCATTTTAACTGAGGTGTTTTTCAGTTTAAATTCATATGTTTAAATTCAGTTTTATTTAGCTGTACCCACTACTTCAATTTTAACAGTCAGATTCAAATTTAGACTCATAACATGTGAGTTGCAAGTCTTACATTAACTGGACCGGGGAAAATTCAGGTGAAGAACTGCAAAATTAGTAGACTCATGTGACGCTATTGGCTGAAAATTGCTGTAAATAAAACCACCTCAAAGCTCCTTTAGTATTCGCACAGGACAAATCATCAGACACTGAATGTTCTTGGGATTATTGGTTTGGAAGAAACGCACTTACAGTTTTTGGTCACTTTCTCCGCAGACATAAAAGCCTCAGCACAAAGTGACGCATCACCCACAGTTGGAACCCATCAGACTCTCAGCAGGATGCATTCTGGGCCATGTAGGAAATTCCTTCCCCCTGAAGCGGTGTGACTCCGACATAAACAAAATTGGATAGCAGTCACCAAATAACTGCAGGAATGCAGCAAATAAAGAAGTACATTCGGGGAGGGGTTGTCCTTCCCTTAAAGCAAGACTTTATTAGACCAGCTGCCGAAAACAGGAGGCTTTGATTCTGCTGGGCAGCTTGTGTAAAGAGATACAAGAACAAGCTCAGTTATACATTTCTCATTAACACATTGAAACATCAGTTTAGTCTTTATTTAAAAACTTCATATGGGGAATGACTTGATTAAATAACCTGAAGACCAATAAAACAGATAAAAACTGGTTCCACATTAGAATGTAACTGCAGGCAAAGCACAAAAAATAATGTTCACTCAGAAGATGTTAAAGAGAATAAAGAGCTCATTATCACTAATGTTGTAAATGACATTAAAGCAGATTTTACAATTTTGCAATACACAATCATTCTCCTGACCAAAAGTTTTGACCCAGATTCATTTGTTGACCCTCAGGTAGTAACTATGTGCAGTGAAAACATGAATGAATTTGTGTCCAACTCGACAACTCAGTAAGCAGACAACAGGGGTCACTGATGCACTGAGATACTGTAGCCGACTGGATAAAAACATCCAGGAATATCACCAGAGCATTTAGGTAATGGAGGTGCAGGAATTAGCAGTTTAGTACTTTTAGTTTGAATGAGCTGATTTGGCCCATGATTCTTTTTTAATTATTATGTTAACAATGCAAAAAAGTCATCAATTCCTTTACTGGGTTTTGTGAAGCGCAAATATTATTTTTGAACCTGCTCCAGAAGTAGCACTTTGCCTTTGATTTCAATAGGCCCCATTTGGAAATAATCATTTTGTGAACCAGTGGTTTGCCCGGAGATGTGCTGCTTGTGAAGCTGGAAGCGATTTCCTGCGTCCTTTTTAGGAAAAAAAAAAATCTTTATTCACTGAATAAATGTGTATCACCATCATTTGTCATCAGGAGATGGAATAAAAACACTCTCATGTACATAAATGTCAGACAGCCTACAGAGAGCAAGTCTCTTTCACATGTCCATATTTTTTGGCTAAAGATATGTAAAGGTGACATCTGGCTGTCCCCAGTCTTTCCCAGTTTGTCCAATCAGGGCAGTGCATAACCGAACTTTCCTTTTGCCTCATTTACATTAGAAGACTGCTACTAACAGCATTAATTGGACAACTGCTGCATACATGAATAAAAACTAAAAGGACTTTCTTGGCTTTCCAAGCTAACTTGACTTACAAATTCTAATTTCCCCTCCGTCTACATAAAAGACACACTACTTTGCACTTTGTACAGGTATTGGATATAATATGACAAGTGGTACTGTCCAATTTGGATGCAATTCCTAGAGTCACTGGACTGGAAACAATATTTTGCTGTTGTCTGCCATGTTGGGCAGCAGATGCTCTCATTGCTGGCTCAATAGCTCAGTTTGGTAAAAATGCAGTTGAGGCTCCTGCTGGTAAGAATAATCCACCTGGACCAGACTAGGTGGCCTGACTGCCTGTGGCTCCTGATTGGCTCAGACATGTGGGACTTGATCAAACTGAAAGTGGGGGGAACGCACCCCACCACTACATAAAATAAGGAGATTTGGCAAAGTTTGTCAGTGTATGTACAATCCAGATTACATGCTCGCATTAATGCCTTTTGAATATGTGTGAATGGGAATTCCTTCATAAAGCGCTTTACTTGAGATTACAAAGAAAAGAAAGGGAATTAATGAAACCCCACAAATATTGCATTGTTAGCATGAAACGAGACTCATAAGTATGTAACTGACAAACGTCTTCAAAATAGAGGTGAGGATAACCAAATTATATAAAAAGTTATATAACCTAACTGAAGTGGAACAGTAATTTGACTTTTTTTTTTTTTTTTTTTCTCTTCACCTGAGAATGAAATGTGACAGTGGAAGCTTGTTTACAGCAGCTGTTTCCTGCAGTGGAAATGAGCATCCAGCACAGAGCAGGAGTGATTTACGACGCACAGAGAGCTCTCAGCCACTGGCCACATGAGGACCGAGTCCTTCTAATTAAGAAATAACTGTATCAACCACACAAACTGTAGATGTATATGTTGTAGCACAGATCTTCGACGGGGCTATCATGTCATTTTTGCTCTTTGTTTTTCTTTCTGGAATACTCTTCTGTCACTTTTTGGTCATGTTTGTGTTTTTCTAAATCATTGCATCTTTTTGTGGCCACCTTGTGTTTTTTTTTTTTGTTCATTTTATCTTTCTTTGGTCTTTTTTTTTTTCGTCCCCTTGTGGTAATTTTGTCAGTGCTGTGGTCATCCTGTGCCTTTCAAATGAGCCCTGTAACTTTTAAACATTAAGTGTTAACACTCCTTTCATACTGACACTCTGGCCCCAGTGCCCCCTGACCTCTGGGGCCCCCGGGTCGGTGCCTGATAGGCTTGTTCAGTAATCAACCATTGCACTGTAAATTTCATTATGTTATGTGGATTTTTTTTGTCAGTGGCTACATTCAAAGATTTGAGTGATTTCAGTAGGTCTAGTAAATATATCAGACATCCCTATTTACGACTTACTGAGAGATTACTTTTGTCCATTTACATTTACAATCTATATGCCTCATTTGTGTTCAGTTTTTATAATGGGAAGTAGTAAAAATATCCGTCGACTGTATTGTACTATTAAACATTGCTGCCACCCTGTGGTGCAACTGCAGCTAAGTAAATTGACTTCTTATCTACTGATCTAAGGACCCAATTTGTTTCACACCATGTCTCTCCATGCAGAAAGACATGGAGGTAAAAGAGGTGTTTATATAAGTCCATTAATGTCTAATAGTGTCCATTACTTATGGATAACTGATAGCAGCATTGCATCACTTCATTTGTAATTAATGAGAGCAGGAGTGATGTCGACATGTTGGGTTTAATAATTCAGCAGAAGTATTGTATTTTATAAGTTGCATTTAACACTTGCTGTGGGCACAAGATGATGCACCAACTATTAATAGAATGTGTAAATTTGACAGGACATAAAGCCACAAGCAAAAACCTCCACAGTAAATAAAATGAAACATTAAACACGGCTAACAATATTCTCTACTTTAAACTAAAAACCGCATCTTAATGAAACACTGCAATAGTTATTTTTTGTTGTCGTTGTCTAATGATGTTATCTATAAGCTGTAGATAATCTCATAAATCAAAATGACAAAGGGGTAATTAACACTAATTCAGTCAATAGCAAGCAAAAGTCAGAAACATTCAAAAGGTCTGGATCAATAATAACATCTCACGTCTGGCAGCACCATTAAGCGGTAATCATTCAGCGCTGCCCATCACATCATAAAACAGCATTAATCATTCCCACCGCAGAGGTAGAGTAGAGCCTTCTGGTAGTCACCATTTGTGTCTTCCTGCAGAAACAAACACAAACAGTGATGATTACATTCTAGTGTCTGTTTAACATGTGTGCAGTTGTAGTTCAGATGAATAAATATCCTGCAGGTGACTTAGTTATAACTAAGTCACATAGTTGCTCAAAATATCATTGTAGCTTCGGCACAAAATACCAAAGAATGCAACCAATGACGTTGTTGTGAAGCTCCACAGCCCCATCATACAGTTTTGCACACACTTCCAGCATCTCTTTGCTACAACATTTAAGCCAATTGGCACATACAGTATTAAATAGAGATAATTGCATATGCAGTAACATCTAGAGCAAAAACAAACTTATGAATGTGTCAACAAAAGTAAATATATAGATATTTACACTATATGTATGAATATCTTTACAAGTGAAACAGAAAGAGTAAACAATTCTTCCCTGTCTGTGAAAAACATAAATGCCACTTTGCATATTTGCATAAAGAAGTTCCCCCCCACTGCAAGATGTGTCTAGTTTGTGTAGTTCCCAAAGAAACTGATTGGTGATAAAAAAAAACAGTGGAAAACAGTAGACTGAAAATTAGTCAGTTTTATGGTGATGATCCATGGTAGCTGATTAAAAAAAAACAAAGTTGAGTTATCTGTTTTTTAAAACACTGCCAAATTTAAGCTCTGGGGATTCGTAGTCTGGCTGTGTGCAGTAGCATCCACTAAATGTGTCTATAATGTGCAAAGTAATGAGCTGTATCAGTCTGACAAGTCAAAATGCCCACTGTGAGAATGGTTTATTATCATGAAAACAGTCTTAAACGTTATATAAAATGGTGGCAAAGGGGACACTTTGAAATACTGCCTTTCAAAAATGCAACCCCAATTACAAAACGTAAATATAAACAGAATGCAATGATTTGCAAATCTCATCTGCCCATATCTTCTTTACAATAGAACATAAACAATATAACAGATGTTGAAACTCAGACATTTTAGCATTTCATGGAAATTATTAGCTCATTTTGAATTTGATGAATCACCACCTCTCAAAAAAGTCTGAACATTGTGTAGCATCCCTTCTTCTTTTAACAACTGCGTGTAAATGTCTGAAGAAAGAAAAGTTGCTTGAGTTTTAGGAGAAGAATGTTGTCCCATTCCTCTTTGATGCAGGATTCTAGCTGCTCTACAATCCTGGGCCTTTGTTTTTGGTTTTATAATGTCGCCAAATGTTTTCTAATGGCGAAAGGTCTGGACTGGAGAAGAGTCCGTGTGCTGAACTGGCCTGCCTGCAGAACTGGTGAAGCCATGCTGTTGTGATGCAGTATGTGGTTTAGAATTGCCATGCTGAAATTGTAAGGCCTTCCCTGAAAGAGACGTTGTCTGGATGGGAGCACAAGTTGCTCTAAAACCTCTATGTACTTCTCAGCATTGATGGTGTCTTTCCAGATGTGGAAGCTGCCCACACGATAGGCACTAATGCACCCACATACCCTCAGAGATGCAGGCTTTTGAACTGCACACTGATAACAAGCTGGATGGTCCCACTCCTCTTTTGTCTGCAGGAGACGGTGTCCATGGTTTCCAAAAAGAATTCCAAATTTTGAATTTATCTGAGCACAGAACAGTTTTCCCTTTTACCTCAGACCATTTTAAAAGAGAACATGGCAGCGTTTCTGGGTCGTGTTCACATACGGCATCTTCTTTACATGATACAGCTTTAACTTACATTTGTGGACAGTGAACTGTGTTAGCAGTCAGGGATTTCTGGAAGTGTTCCTGAGCCCATGCAGTGATGTCCAGTAAAGAATCAGGCCTGTTTTTATTTACATTTTACACATTGTGCCAACTTATTTTGAACTGGGTTTGTATAGTTGTACTAGTTGTTTTATGTTTTTTACCACATTTACTCAAAGGTCATTTGATTCTGTCAGATTTATCTGTTCAACATTTGGGATTATCCTTTTCACTGTAGGCACATCTGGCCCCAGGGGAATAGATGAATTCAGCTTCAGCAGTGAAAAGCACAGAAGACGTCTCATCAAGCTGAACGTGGCATTTACAGTTAATCGCTAATCTCCACTCCATCAGTGCACTGACATGAATGGTGCATAAGCGGCATAGTACACCCAGCTGGTGCTTTAAAGGCATTGAGAAGGATGGGTGAGTACGTTGAGCAGCACATCAGGAGGACAAATGTGAAGAGATCACATCACGTCTTACAGCAATGTTTCTTTTTCATTCCGGGACTATTTAGTACATGTAATAAAAACAACTCAAGAGAAATACAAGGAAAAACATAAGAACGTGATTCAAGGATTATGTTTTAGTGAGCAGTACCTGGATGGTGGTGTACAGAGACACACCATACTTCTTTTTAAAGCTGGCTCTGATGTCCAACATGTCCACTTCACTCCTCGAAACCATTATCCTCATCAGGGTGTCGTCATCAGTTCCAGCGCGCTGAAAGTAGAAACAAACAGATGGATTTTACCGTACGGTTCAACTTGACAGCATTTTTTCACTATTTGTTTTTGTCAGAAATCCTTTTACTATGTTTGTCTTTGTTTTTTATTCTCCTTATCGTAACATTTTGGACTTGAAACTTACATGAATAGTAGTAACAGTAACTGAGACACATAGTGCACACTGACACCTACCCTCATAGATTTATACAGTCCTTCAGCAAAATATTCTGGGACACTCCTGGCACATTTCACTGTGGAGCAAAGAAAACACAAGGCACTGACGAGGTAAAACTGCAAAGCCCCCTCCCCACCCCCACAACAAAAGAAACGCAGAAATGTTGTCATCATGGTTTGTGGTCAACCAAATGTTATGCTGAGAAATCTCCGGCCTTACCCACAGCTTCCAGCAGGTTTTCCAGGTTTCCAGTGGTCTCGCCTGTGATGCTGTCCTCTATGTCAGACCCATAGAGCTTCTTGTAGGCATCAAACACTGTGGACAACAAAACAAAAGCAATGACACGTTGATGCTGTCTCATCCACTCATCCAATCATCTGTGAACACTTATTCTGTTCGGCTGGAGACTTCATTGGATGAGAGGTGTGGTCACCAATCTATTTCAGGGCCATTTGAACAGTATGTAGATGTACATGCATGTTAAACATGCGGTGAAATGGAAAACTAAATCCAAAATACATCCAGTGCTCTGTTCAAATAAAAATCCACCCTGTCTCGATAAAATACATATTTTGACCATGAACACGTTTTGTTGGGAATGTAATTGTTACTTACGTTTTTATACATAATGGCAAGTTGTAAATGCTGTATGCTGAAAATTAACACTGTATGAATATGAATATAATGTCCCAGAGAATTTAAATATTGTCAGCTCATGCTTGAATCTATTGGTAATAATGTTTCTCTAATGGAGACTCGACACCAACTTTTTCTGGTGATCATTTTCCCACTTTAGCCTCATCTTACCCATCAGATGATTGTTTTCTGTTGTTGAAGTCCGTCCACTTTAATATTTCATCATGTTGTGCATTCATCTGGGACGCTGACTGACTGACTGGAACAACTCCTGCCACCTTCTTCTCCAACGTTTATTTGAAGTTTTGGACCTCGCGGCTACCATTAAGCTTGTGGTTGTTGTTTATCAGCCACTAACAAAATCTCCAAACTCTGTTGCTCTCTGTAACTTTTTCGACATGACCTTGCCTTTTTTGTTTTTATTACTTTTGGCATTCTGTTTAACCATTAATACTATTTATCATATTATATTCTCTGTCAGAACAAACACACCTGGCAACATTTAGACACATTGGCAGAAGCTCTCACACACACTCACCTCTTCTGAGATGTTCTGCACTCCTATTGCCAAGAATTGTGATGAATTTTTCCTCATCTGTGCCAAACTTGCCCTCACCAGCAGCGTACAGGTCCTGCAAAGGCAAAAATGGCAAATACACACCCGCGCATGCATACTCCCACACAGCAACCTTGTGTTGGCGTGACTTATTGGAACACACAGGCCGAGCAAAAATGACAGCACTGATTTAAGACCTTGCGCTGTTCCAAAACAACAGGGAAACATTCTTTTCTTTGTCAATTTGTCTTAAAATGCCGGATTTCAGCTCCTTCTCCCTGCATGACGTCCTATGGTATAACAATTTATAACAATGACATAAATGTGTGCTCATAAAATCCATTTAGGTGATATTTTTGATGAATAATACGTTTTCTTTCGTTGATTTTGCTGAAGTGCCATAGGGATGATGTTTTTTGTTGAACAACCCAAAAAGCAAGAATCTCTGGAGCTTATCCCAGCCGTCATGGACCTGGACAGGTCTAACCATTCAAAATCACATTCACACCTATGAGCAATGTTGAGTCACCAATTAACCTAACATGCATGTCTTTTGACTGTGGAAGGGAACCCGGAGCACCTGGAGAAACCCACGCAAGCACAGGGAGAAAATGCAAACCATGGCGTGAACACACAACCTCCTAGCTGTGAGGCCCCGCTAACCTTCAAATTTGCCATTTGATTTAGCCTGATAACCTCTTCTACAGAAGCCTTTCATCTTATAGTGACCTGATAAACACTGATCCCACTTTAGAAACTCAACAAGGCTTTAAAGATGGATTTCTAAGTTGATGATGAACTTCTGCAATCTTATTTTTGTCAGCATCCACCTTTTTTAAGACATGTCAAGGTTCAGAAATAGCATGAGTGGACTACGTATTGATGCATTTTATGTTGGAAAATAATACATAAAAATCTCTTAACCTTGTCTTATTTCAGGCCTTTAACCAAAAAGCCGTGGGCACTTTGGATGAGGGAAACAGAAGTGGAAATGCTAACTGGTTTCCTGCTTTTAGGGCTCATTCCTATGGCACTGTATGATAGAACACTACCATTGTTGTAATGCTTTCATGATAAGATGCTGGATGTTTAGACACAAGTAGGATGCCTTACTGTTTGTAAAGGTCCCAAATCTCAGTAGTGAGGAATTGCTAATGAAAAACAAAAATTTCCAGTCCTGAAGGTTAATATCCTGTAATGATTTATTCTATTGATTGTTCTCCAGAGAGTCTTGACCTTTAGCTACACAAACATCAAATACTTAACAGTCTGACATTTGATAGATGATTGTGAAAGATACATTTGATACGGGAACCATCAACTGTTTTTCAGGATATTTGCAGAATTTTGATGCACTAAAATTAGCTGTACTTTATGTTGAATTTTAAATGTGTTTAACAGTTCCCACAATATATTACCCGATATTACAGTAGATATAGTAAATGAATCCATAAAGCACAAAAGATTGAACATGTTTCTAAGTTGCAGTTCACTAAATTCACCCATCAAATTGCAGCACATTAGTAATTACAGCACATAAATATTGGATGATTCTGTACCTCACTATCCATACGTCTCGTGCTTTGTGCCTCAATACAAATAACCTTCAAGGAATAGCTAGACATTTTGGGAGATTGACTCCCCTATAATGTCTAACTGTTAAATACAAAATTACAGCCTGCAGCCATCAAGCATAACTTAGCATAACATACTGCAAATGAGGAAGCCAGTTAGACTGGCTCTCTTCAAAAGTAAGACAGTTCATCTACCTTTACATGTAAAGCTCATGAATTAATACATTTTATCTTATCATCTTGTTCGAAGAAGCTCTGGTTTTTGCATCTACCTTTTAATTTAACGCCATTAGGGAAGAATGAAATTATCTGTTACTCTGAAAGTGTGAACAATGAATGGGTTTTAGGAAAACAGATCTATCAACATTAATTCAACCCAGACACAATATTCCTATGTGTCCAACTGAGGTTGTGAATAATGTACTTATTCAGTATTTAGCTATTTACCCAGTTGTCTATTTATTCCATGCACCTGCCGACAAATACTGGCTACTATCGAAATGTGGTAGATAGAATTTCTCCACACTGGACGCCAATGACACAGTAGATAAACTTTTACCACTTTCACCATTTTCTAGGGGGTGATGTGCCAGACTATTTACTGGCAGGGAGAAATAACTGTTTGGAGTCTGTTGGCAACGTTTTCTTGTATTTTGTGGCTTATCTTGTTTACTCAAGAGACCCCCAGAAGCTGGTGTGGTCCGTGCCTTGATTTGGCACAGTTTTGCCTAGGGACACCTAGGATGTGGCCGGGGGGAGTTGGGCAACCCTGACATGAATGTGTAGCCATCTATCACCTGGGACATTGCTGCCCCCCACCCCCACCCCCCCATACACACTCGAACTGCTCTTATAAAATACTGAATATTTGCAATAACCACAATTTTTCTGTAAACTTGCATTGCTCCTAAAAACAGTTCACCTTCAATACATTCAGGGATTTTGCAGAAACATCCAGCATAAGCTTTTTTTTGTGGAGGTGTAGGAATAAATCCAGGAAGGGATTAGTTGAAAACATTTTCTATGTGACACAAGTAGTATAATGTACTTACAGGGATCACTGATGGAATAGGGATCTCGAATGAGTTTGCTGTTAGGTTATTTGTTATTTGAAATTGATGGAAACTGACTATATGAAAGAGATTTTAAAAAATGTTGCCTTGTATTTCTCACATTCTTGCTTCTTACCTTAGTGTCTTTCTCTATTTGTTCCTCAACTACTCCCTCCTCCCTGCTCCCCTATAAAGTCCAACGAAGGGAGAAAAAACAGAGAGACAGGTTGATGAACATAAAGCAGACGTATGTCGGTCGAATTGGAAACACAGTGAGCTCAGAACCTCCTTTAAGTCAGGGTACACCTGAAGATTGTGGTGAGTGTTGCAGAAACCATGAAGATTACATTTCAGTCTGTAAACCAAAACACATTTGAGAACCAGCTAAATGTTTTGTGCTGTCTTTCCCCTCCTTCTCCAACACCTAAATGTCTCATGACTTGGTAATGACATCAACAGAGGCTCTCATTATCAGGAAAGGAAACACAACCCTCTGCAGCAAGCCCCCCATCTCTACCTGCAGCAGGATCACCAATAGCTTCTGATAGCTCCCTGAGGTGTCACTGCAGATATCTTTCTCCAATTTGCCGCCACACTCTGCAGGAAAGAAGAGAAGAGGGACAGAAGATTGCTTACACTTCCCGTCATGACGGTCACTTATGGTTGCAATCGACCCGAGTGGGCTGTCCTTCGTTATGCCGGAGGAACTCCGACAGAAGAGATTTGATTAGCTGTGTAACGGAAAGTTCGGCCTTCTCTTCTTTCTGGATCAAGTAAACTGCCTCCTGCCTCTATTGTCACATATTATTTTCCATTGTGGTTTGCTGCCATTTATGCTAGATACTCTGAATTGAGAAACTTAAGTGTGACAGTTGTTAAGGGAGGTGCAGGGTATTCATTACAGTGAAGACTCTAACAGTGCAGCACCATACTGTATACTGTAAATAGACACTGTCATCCTGGGCTCTGTACAATAAAACCATGCTTGCAGTGGAAACAAAAAGCTGGTCTAACATGTATCAAAAAGAACATTAGGAAAAGGAAGGGAGAGCTTCATACTTTTTTTTTTTGTGCGGATATTGAGATTCTGGCATTTTTCAGTCATTACTCCATTCAGTGGGCCCCCCAGATGTCATCAGCCCATAACATTGGGTATTGCCTCCTCTCAGTTTAAGGAGGCCATGTTTTGCTCCTTATCATGTGTAATATACCCCTAAAGTTGTGTGTAACAATTGCAGATGGTCAATATGTACAGTATAAATGATTGCTGTCATACAACCTTTTTACAAAATCAACAATGGCCTTCGCCTTGTCCCTTCAGGGATCGTCACAGCATTTGAATGCCCTTCCTGCCGCAACCCTCCCTTTTTTTATCTGGGCTAGGGACCTGGATTTTTAATTATTTGTGGACAACAACAAAAGTCAATGGAAAAGACGAACAAGCTAATACAAGTAACACACCGATGGACATTACTCTCGAGTACAGGCAGGTCATTGTTGGTTTTAGTTTCAGTATGAAAACCAAAATTAAGAAAAAAAACTGAGAAGAATTCTACTTATTTACAAAATGACCAAATGTATATTCTATTATTTTAACTTAAACATTTGTTACAGTGATCTTTCCCTGACAGAGTAGTTTTGATGACTAGACAAACACTTACCCCGAAGAACCTGTTGATTTTGTTAGTTTTGATTATTTTTTGCTCTTATTGGTGTTATTACATTTTTAAATGCTTAAAGTTGTAAAGAAACTTTTCACAATTTTGATGAACTAACCAATAACAGCCTCAGCATAAACATGTTTATCTGCTTTTGACTCCAACTTTTACAGGTGAGTGACTCACCTTTCTTGTATACTTTAGTGATTTCTTTAATCTCTTCTCCAGACCTAGAGGCCAGGATCTCGATCAACACTTCATCATCGGTCCCGGCACCCTAGGAATCAAACACAATATATCTATAGAACAATATCCTGCTTCATAATTCACACTGAAGCAGAATGCTGCGAGGGAATGAATGGGTTCAGTGCTAACTATTTTTGTGGTTCACTTCTCTTTTGTGAAATTAACCATACAGCAAAAATAATGTCTGACGTGCCAAACAAATGGAGGAGTAGCTGTGCCAGCAATGCTGGGGCCAAGTCCTAAATGCTTGGTCCTTGTAATGGAAATGGAAAGATGTTTTAAGAACAATGAGAATAGAAAAGAGCTGTAACACGTAAGAGCATCAAGGAGTGTGCGTAATGCTTCCTTGAATAACAACAAGGTACGATTATAATATGACACCATGAAAGGTGATTTTGATTAACGCTGCATTAGGTGTTTGGCTGAGATCATAATGCTGGCTGCTGCAGATTGTTTTAATGTTTTAAGTTACCAACGCAAAGCTGACCTCACACAATCAAAATAGGGAGATATTAGTGTAATAATGGCTATGACACGTCTAAAGAGCTTTACACGTGTCAAAATACAATGCAATCAATCTTTGTAGATCAGATAAATTAGTTTGCACCGTGGTTTTCAATTTAGAACAATGTCTAATGGGAGAACTCAACAAAAACCTTACAAACCTGAAACTTAAAACCAGTTGTGAAGTAGCAATGGCTAACATGTGAGCAAACAACTGCATGACTTAAAAATCTAGCAGACATTAACATGCATTTGGAGTCCTGGGCAGCTGAGAAACGTAAGCACGATGGTCACTTTCCTTTCGGCAATTTATTTGGCTATTTTGTATTTGACTTCTGAGAAAATGTTTTAAACCGCAAGATGTTAAACCTACTGCACTGGCTTTTTGCAAAGTACTGTAACTCTATAGGTCACTTTTTCCTAGAAAGAAAGCAGAAACTGGAGTCAGAAGTTGGGGTTTTTTTGCAATAAAAAGATGCGTGCTGCTGTTGGAAATGCAATTTATAATACAACAAGGCCAAAAGGAGCTTGAGATCTCGGGGATGACTCTCTTTTCCTTTAAGTAAACATTTGTCATGTTACATTTTTTAATTATTGTTATTGTTATTTGTGAAGCCATCCTGTAAATTCAGCTGAACTGTTTTGTGCTTGAGTAAGTTCCTAATTATATTATAAGTCCCTGGCAGTAATGGCATTTATGGGTCAGCTTCAGGCCAATGTAGGATGGGAAAGCTGCGTTATTACTGCTCATTTCCATATATTCCAGTCATACTCCCTAGAGGTTTTTAATGGACACCTCACCATGTGAACGGAGGAGAGGATGGATATGCATTTGTGTAGTTCTGCTTTCTTATTATGGAAATGTCAAGTCTGCACTGGGAGTGGGTAGCAGATCAAGTGCAGGAAGTAGAGCTACACACATGGATACCCACCCCCCTCTCTTGATATAATAGTAGATACCTGTTGGCCCAACAATATGCTAAGAGAAATAACAGAAAGCCTCTTTGAGAAAATCTTATTTTGTTATAGAAGATAATGGAGCAAAGGTCACCAAAAAAAAAAAAATAGCAGGAATCTTTAATGTGATAGCTTTTCTGTAGAAGTTTGTAATCTATGTAGACTTGTTTTAAATGGCAAATCAACATGAATAGGCCTGTTTGTGGCAGACATTAAACTTGTCAACCACAGGTTTAACCAATAGCATCAATACTGGCTGAGCTCCATAAAAGCTGCCAGTGCCAGGGCCCTGGTGTGGACTATTGGCAAGGCTCAAAAAGAAGGGATAGAATGGAGTTTCAATCACTGTCATTAGTTTACACAAGTATTTTCACTGCTATGCCAAGTTCAAAGGTCAGCCATGAGAAGGGTGTGTTGCTGTTTCTGAATCAGATGTCAAACATGTGTCCAAAGCCATTGTAAAAAGTCAATGAAGTGTTTCTGTACTGAGAGTTTCAACTGATATCCATGCGACAAATGTGGTGATGGTTTAATTGGAGCATTAAAGCAGAGTGTAATTATTCACCTTAAGAGCTTTGTGCAGTTGGAAAGCATCGTATGATACGGACGGTGTCATCAAGGCCACAATCAGACTTTCAAACAGACCACCGAGCTCGGATTTCAGTGCACCGACCAAGTCCTGTAGTGAAATTACGATCGATGATAAAAGGAACAAAACTTACAATAACTAAGCTTAAAAAGACTTTTATCTTTACACAATTTAAATGCCATCAACGTAAAAGAAACCAGAAGACTGTGTGGTGTTCAACTGAAACATGAAAAAAACAAACATGAGATGCAAAGTTTGCTGTGTATTTTTATTCAAGGACTGTTTTAAAGTGATTCCTCATGAGGGTGTAAGACCTCACTGATTGCACTTTAAAAGAAAATGAAGATAATCATAAGAGCAAAAAAACCTGCAGGGACTAGCAATATTTCCTTAAAGAGCACAAACAGTATTACACACAGACTTTATTGATTTCTGTAAATCACATATTTGGGCACTGCTCTGAGCATAACCTGATTTAAGTTAATTAAATAAGTGATTAATAATATATATTTCTGTGCTTTTGCAGGAACAAAAAACACCCACAGGATCCTAAAATCGACATGACTAAGTCATCCTCTACAAAATCCTCTGTGTAGCTTCCTCTAACAGAAAATACATTTATTTACAGATTACATAATCCATCCAATCTCCAATCTCCAAGGTGCTGTTTCATTTCATGTTTTTTAAAAGCCAGTCAAATCAAATTCACACACAATGTTTGTTGAGTAGCACATTGAAAAAGTGAGCAAGTTGAATAATATTATAAAAATGGTTGTATCATGTTTTTTCTGACAAGTGTGACTGTGACACTGACATAGTTAAGTTTAGGCCTCAATTTTCAGGCACCGGCTCTTATTCCAGGAATTTCTACAAATAAATGCTTTAAAGCAGTGTCTGTTGCAATCATTACATTTTACAACATGCCATGAAAGCGCAGTGAAATAGTGATAAAGGCAAACAGACTAATTCAGTGGCTCATTTTGATAAAACACTGCAGTATGGAGAGATATTCAGAGTCTACTTTGTGATTTTCTGATAACTTTTATCTCTCAAGCTGCCTCATCTATTTATACTTCAGGAAGCAATTACATTTGCCACAATCCTTTTCAATAACCTTCACAGAAAGCAAATTAACTGGCTGCTTTCAATCCAGAGGTGGTCATAAAATAACTTAACAGAGCAATAGAAAAGTAAGATAAGAGGGGGGGGCATAAAATGCACTGCACTCTGGAGACTGTAGGAAATCACTCCCCCATGTATGACTGCTCCAAGAAAAGTGTCAGTTTTTGCTTTTGAATGTTAATGACAGAAGAACTTGTTTCAGATGGCCAAAAAACAGTTTAGTAGACAGTTTAGTAACAGTTTACTGTTGCACAATGGTGAAGAATTTGTTCTGCAGACACACTGTGCCTGTGAGTAGATTATTAATTATTCAAGATGACGTTATTAGATTTTCAATTGTCATGCAACAATGTATAAGTAGCAATTTGTAGTTGATGTAAATTGGATCTTCTCCTTGGTTTTCAGTCTGGAGTTCAGGTGCCTCGGAACGGTCATTAGTTTCCTTTGAGGTTGTTTGCCTGGGTGCACTGTAGCAGAGCACCAGTGTGTATTCACTGGTGCTCTGCTACACTGAGAACTTCTCAGTTTTAGTTTGCTGTCTGTTCGAAAAGATTTATATCTTAATTGAAGCAGTGGACTTGAGAACATGGAGATGGACTCCTGATCCCTTCAGCCTCATCCTTAATGAAAAGGAAAATAATAAATGGATAGTAAGTAAAAGACTTTGGGAGGTGCTTGTGCTTGTGCTCGGTGTTGTTAGGCTTGAGTGTCCTTCAGATTGGTGCTGGTGAGTGAGGGGGACACAGCGACTGACATGATTTGTTGTCATCCGTCAGTATGACTGCCAGCTGTTGTCAGCTGTATTTATTTCCCTGAGGCTGACCTTACCTTTCCATAGGCCTTTTTGTACGCTGCCTTGATTTGCTGGCGTTGATCATTGCTGCGTGACGTCAAGAGCATGAGGATCGCATCTTCATCCGTACCTGCAGCAGAAATCAACTCAGCATTAAATAACAGGTGGCAAGCAATTTGTCCTTTACAGACACATGCCTGTGCGCATCCTTCAGCTTTATTTGTCAAATGGTTTTCGTATTTTTTCAAACAAGGGACTAGCAGTGGCACGTTCTCCTCCTGACTGAGAATACTGCAGCATCTTCTTAACAGAAGGGTTGACCTTAAAGCATGGCATCAGGATTCAAAGCCAGTGGTGTGGCAACCAAGCGTTGCAGAGAGTGACCAGCTTTTCAGAGCAAAAACACCGAATAACACTGTGTGAAGAGCAAAATATTAAATTAGTCCAAGGTAGTACAGGTAAAAGCCTTTCTGAGATGATTCTACTCCGGCTATTCATTTTTGTTCAGTTACACATTAAATCGCCATGTGAATATTTCCTAATTACTGCTACTCTGAGAGCACAAAACAGACAGGAAAGACGTTAAAATGGAAAAAGGTGCTGGTTATAGGTAGGAAGAGAAAGTTTGTGATAATTGCTACATAATATGCAGGTACGGCTAATTACTACAGATGTATATGGCCCCACTGATTTACACTAATGACTGTAGGAGGATGTTTTCGCTGCAGTTTCCAATTTTAATCTCAGCAATTTAAATGAGATCACCTAACAGAGGAAAGTATGGTCGACCTGTTTAAATCGGATCAAGCTGAACACAAGATTTGTATGCTATAATAATCTCTCAAAACTGCCCGACAGGTTCTGCCGTTAGTGTGCTGCCTCATTCCCTTTCAAACATGTGATGTAAACAGTTCTTGAACTATAAATTTGTACATATGAATTGCTGCTATAAATGTTCTTCCTGTCTGTACTGGCTAGTAGTTACGTTAAGCTAACTGCTGAACTCAGATAACATTAGGAAAGGATCTCTTCACAGCCAGAATTTAAGTATACAAACTTTTCATAGGTCTAACATTCATAGCTCTGTCATATAAATGCCACCTCCCCTGCACCTTTTGCATGCAGTGTCATCACACCCTCAATCTTAGACGGTGAGCACAATGACCAGTTTCCACAGATAATCCTGGTGCCAAGTCAAAAGTTATCAGTGCAAATTATACGTGGTGCTATTGTTCGATAATGGCTACTGTGTAGCCAGTGTTCGTTTCTTTCATGGAAAAACACAGTTCTACTCATTTTTGCTGCATTGCAGTTGTACTTTGTGGCTCCATGTTTTTAATGTACTCTATCTATTTTTTGGTTTTTAATTAGTGAAAACAAATCAAAACCATTACTGTAACATGGGACATTTTTAATTGTTGCACAGAGGTGTACTCTGAGCAGTAAAAAGTGAAACTAACACACACACACACACACACACACACACACAATATGCAGAAAAAGACAATGAGCCATGAAATTCACTTTAAAGGCTTATCAGGATTCACAGAAGAATTTATACACCTTTGAAGCAGGGTTTCAAACCCAACAAAGTTGTCGGCATTAGACATTTTCTTTTGTCACTAATTTTAAGATGTTCATTTATCACAAAGTTGCATATGAAACAGGTCTCACTGAAATGCACGAGGAAGACAAATGTATTGATCCACTGCCAGCACTATAGTGAACATGGCCCCCAGACAACCAAAGTGTAATTAAAAGCTGTTTATGATTCATTATATAAAATTATAATCCAGTCGCATTATTGAACATGGAATTTTCCTTTACACCGGAATAAACTGAGATATAAACTTGCTGATGTGGCTTTAAACCTAAAAAGTAAACCCTCACACATAACTTATTTAGCGGCATTGCTAAAGCAAAATGTTATTATAGTGCCTATAACTAAGTTTTAGTTAATTTGATTACATGCTATATTTCATTTTACTAGCTGATTTCAGTGTGACAGTAGACCCCTACATGTGGTAGCCTATTGTTTTGCATAAAATATATAATATATTTATATTACAACATGCATCTATTCTCATTATATACAGCATATGGTCAAAGGTATAAAATAAGCTCATTTACATTATTATTTTCTTTTCCCTTTCAATATATCATTTGCTTTTATTTGTATCACCTGTGTATATTGTATCCATTCTACGTGATTCAACATGAACATCTCAGACTGTTTTCCAGTCCATTGCGGAACTGACATTTTCAAATGATTATTATTTGTTAGTTTGGCCCCTTGCTTGTTGGTGATATACTAAGTGCTCATTACTGGGGTGTTTTTGCAGCACCCTTGCCTTGTGGCTTAGTATGGAATTTTAGTTATGAAGTTTCACACATTCACTTCATCCCTTAATTAGACCAAAAACACTGGGAAGTGCAGTCATTTCCTAAGCGCGTTGTGAGGACTGCACTGAGAAAAGCAAATGCCACCCTGACAGTTGTGGCATTAGTGGGTTTTACTGTTATACTGGGTTTAGAAAGAAGCAAAACAACCAAAGATATTCTTAGTAAAAATACTGCAGGTTATATATTTTACATTATTTACCAACACTAATGACACATAAATAAGACAGAACTGTCACTTGTCACCGTAGATTTCGGTGGCGTGAATATACTGTATTGTTAATTGAGTTGGGGAGTGACTGCATTCTACGTCATTTTAAGTTACATGCAACTTTGATGTATTGATTAATATTAATGTATTGAAATAAGCTCCCGACACATCTGAAACATCTGGCATCGTGTTGTCATCTGGTTTCTGAACAAAGTATTAAACACCTGAATAAGCTTTCCACATGTTTTGCTGATATGTTGAGCAGTAGATTAAAAAACATGCTGAGCAAACTGACCGATTCCTTTCATGGCTTTATGAAGAATCTCAGCATCGTGTTTGGCGTTGAAGTTGACAAAAGGTCTAACACTCCCTCTGTATGTCTGTGGGAGGAGAGCAACACAGATGATGATTAATAAATTTCTAATTAATTCCTTAATGTTTTTTCAGCAACAGCTTAGCCTGTTTATGATGCATTGTATGTGCAAGTAAACAGAATATGTCTGTTTTTCACAGCAAATGCAAATTTCACTGACCAGTATCTTCATTAAGTAAAGTTTTGTGGAGAAGTGGCCCAGATATGTTTTTTTATTTTCATTGAAGTATGAACGAAGCAAATCACATTAAAAAAATCTGATTTGGATCCGATTTGTATGTGATCTCTGATAATGCCATCAAACTGGAATTGATGTGGTTTATTTTTTCTGTTGTCATCAGTCGGTGTCTGCACCTCACGGTGAGTAGAGAGCTGAGGACATTTCTAATTTGTGGGACATTTATGAGGAAACATAGGAACGTGTTCCTATTTTTCCAATTTTTCTATTCCTATAATGTGGTGCAGATTGATTATGTTGTTGTTACTGAAAGCACGTGGCTCCCATTTGGGGTAAATTTATGCATTTGTGCGACAGTTTAGGACTGCAACAGTGTTCACACTGCAGCTAGATGCATGTCATACTTACAAACATGAATGTCAATCATCTGGATCGTGACTATAACATTGGAACAGAACACTGAGTTTTGAAATGTGTATCTAGTCTAATTTTGTACATATGGCTTTGCTCGTCCAGTGTGGGGCTGTAACTGATATTCATAGTTTGACAGTACTTTTCCCTCTTTGTGTGATTCTTAAGGAGCACAATAAAAATAACCCAAACAAACATAGGCTGCAAATCAAATTCCATTTTCTTTACACTTTAATTCTTCAATGACACTTTAATTATTCAATGATATAATTTATACTTAAAAGCAGTAAATTAACAGCTACACTCAAAATATCATTTTTTCTGTAAGTACTTTGTGAGGCTCTAAATAGAGTTCCAAGCAATTCCCGTCCTTATAAATCAAACTTTGTTCCTATAGCATGTTTGGAACAAGTTCAAGTACTTTAGGTGGGTGGGAAATTGATAAGACGACATACCAAACCAGGGGAATAAAACCTAAAACAGCGAGAGTAATGCACACAGAAAGAAGACTCAAAGATTTCAATCAATAAAACATGATCAAAGCGATTACATTTTTAAAAATATAAATAAATATGAATAAAATAGATGCAAGAACATGAAAAATGGAAATAGGAAAGGGAAAGGAAAATAAAAGTAGATAAATATATATCAGAATAGATGCAATAAATGAATAGTGCACATAAAACCTTTTAATCAAAGTTCCCACTAAAAAACATCGTTATCTTTGGTTGTTCTGTGGTCGTCATGCAGACTTTCCTACTACTTGGAGCAAAAAAGGTAAAAGCTGTGTCCTGAACTTTAGAACAACCTCAGAGGATATACTGGTTCATACACTGAAAGCATGTCAGACAGGTCGGCTGGCATAGCACCTGCTCTTGAAGAAATATTCTCCTGAGTATTTGTTTTCCTTTTTTCCTTTTTGGCTGCATAAAAAATGTAAAGATATTGAAAATTGCTCCCGACAAAAATATTGCTAAAGGCTATCGAAATCCATCTGGGCTTGGAAGTTGATCCAAACTCTGAGGGAAGTTTGGTAAGTATAACCTAAATCAAGTCCGACTGCTGCTTTGTGCCACGCACGCAATTTTAAAAACTCACTTTGTCTCGCTCGTTTTTGCTCCGATTGTTCTCCGGAGAAAACAGAATTTGAAGAAAAGCCTATAAAACACCTGCCTCAGCTGCAGCCTTGTTTCAATCTGAGCACAGGTGAAGGAAGTTAAAGAACATCGTCTCCCTCATCTCTCAGTCAAGGCTTCTGTTTATTATTTCTTTTGTTGGTCATGTTTGCACACACACACACACACAGATCAGCTTGTGTGTGTTGTGATGTATTCAAGAGAACAACCTCTTCCTGCAAAATGAGGATGTTTACCGTGAAGTGTCACGGTCTTGATCCGGCCTGCATTCATCATGAAACAGAGCTCAAATCTGACTTGACTGCCTCTTTTTACAGTCAAAACCTTCAGTAAAACTCACATATATTTCTGAATCAGAACCTTTTGCTCCTTCAGTGTTAAGTCCGTAAGTAAGAACTCCGTAAGAAGAATGGCAAACCATTCATATAGAAACTCTTCCAAGCATTGTTGCAAGATGCAACAATGTAAAAACATTTCTTATCTCAGCAGCCTTGACACTCTATGGATAAAACTGTTGGTACTACTTTAATCCAAGACAAAATATCTTTGCAACGACTGAATGGAACTTGTCCATCTAAGCAGACTCTTCACCTGACAAACAGCACCTCACCAGCCTGTTGGATGAAAACTGCAATGAGGACAGTGTCAGTTATCTCTTCTCTGAATAACAAATTCCAGTAAGTTTACAATGAGCCTATTTTCAGACACAGAGATAGGCCTACTACAGTTTCCATGATTGGAAACTCCCGTATCAAAGGTTACAGTGGCCTCTATGAATTATAAAAAAGGTGATTTTGCAACTGTTCATATACGTGTCTTCTAACCAGACTCATTAATCTAACAGTTTATTTTCGAGTAACTGCAAAACGTATGACACTCCAGTCGTGCTCAAATTGTGCATATTAGCGCGTAAACACACTAAAGATAATCTAGTGACCTTGGTAAACCTGCTAGTGTTTATAATGGGTTCATGTCATGTTGTTTAAAACATTACGACCCGCAGCTGCAGAGTAGTAAAAACATTCATGTCAACTTCCCACTTGTAATTCCAAGCTGGAGATATTGGGAATTTCTGAAAATATCCACCATTTAGCTTAATTCGACATAACGTTTTCAAAAGGGTTACAGAGGAATCATCGATAGGAGTTAAAAATCAATTAAAGCAACAATATAACTAAAAAAAATATATTAATATGCTTAAACAGTAGTTACATGTACCTAATTTGTGTTTTTGTGCATATTGCAAATTATGCGTATATTGTAATGACCAAAAATGTGCTGTTAACGCAATATTTGGTGGTTATTTGATAAGCTAGTTAACAAAGTCCAGCTGCTTCAGTAGCAGCAATAGTACAACAACTACAACACCACCATCTTGATTTACTTTGTGAAAGCTCCAGAGGCGTCTCTATGGGAGGTGTTCCCGCATTTCGACAAGTATTCCCTCTTTGCATTTTGTTAGCATGCGGAATTGAACAGTTAGCTCTGATCACCTCGCTGCACAAGTGGAACTTACTTTCCTTGTAAATTTGCTATGATTTTACTGTTCGCGAATGCCAACCCCCATAGTAAATAAATACAACAACATAATTATAAAAACATTTTACCAATTAATTCTATGTCCCATTTGATCGTTTTCAGGTGATATCACATCATCATCTGTGATTTTTCTTTACTCCCTCAGTCACCAGTAGACTAACACCAGATCAACAAAGGTGAAGTGAGCCTAAACCAGTGAATAAAGCTGGGTGTTGGTCTCAGAGTCTGTTTTTTCTTTGGTTAACTTTTTAAACAGTACTGGAGTCAGGCCTTCAGGGAGCTTGGTCTCCCAACTGTCTGTCGATGAAACTGTAACCCAGTGGGGATACAATAGACACTCACACCTGTAGTTTCCATGCGCGTGGTAATACAATATGGAACTGATTAGACCGCCGCACCGTCATCAGCTGAAACTGAGTTCTTGCCATCACTTTACTCTTTAAATCGACTTACCCTCATCAAATAGTCTGAGGCCCGTCGCCAAACTGCGATGATAAAATGAAATCGAGGATATCAAATGGAGCTGCTTCTTTTCCTGTTGTGCTAAACTGTGTTTTAGTAATGAGTGTATGCTCGTCGAAACCCCTTTCAGTGAATTAATGGTCATCTAGAAGTCAGGGTCTGTACAAGTCACGTCTTTACAGCAAGTGGCACGAAGAAGAATCGGGAGAGAGTTAACATACATTTATAGAGAATAATTTAGGGTTGCACACAATTCAGAGGCTGGTGCAGTGCAGGTCTCACACACACCTCATTACACAGGTCTTAATTTTGACTATTTTGCGTAAAATACAAACGCAGTTCCTACAGCATTTCTCATGAAATGAGAGGATATTTGAGGATATTTCATTTATGAGAAAAAGAAACAATGGAAGGAAACACTCACCATCTTTTGTGCCGGTTGAAGACAAGCAAGCTGAAAGCAGATTGAAATATCCTGTTTAAAATAGATATGTTGACATAATTAGTTAGTGTGCACTTATCTAAGCACATGGAATTAATTACTCAGCAACTCTGTCAGCATCAGCCCTGTGTGAATGGTAACTGTTCTTACCAACAGGTTTGTGTCTTCGCTCCCCGCACAGGTGATCTATAACTCGGCTTGGAGCTTTTTATTTTCTGCCACCTAAAACTAAAACTCCTCCTGCCACTTCTTGATGCTGCAGCGTCACGCGGGGAAACCTAAACAGGACACAGTCCCTCATCTGTATGCAGTGTCCTCTTTCACTTACTGTCAGTCAAACAGCAGATCATTACATTTACATTCAGAAACGTGTCAAGGGGTTTAAATAGTTTCTCCACATTTGCAAAATCATTTCTCATATATTACATTACACTTATATAGTTATTACACTTATACACTTACTATATAAATATAGTCCATACAATGTTTTTATTATGTTTTGTGAAAATGATAATTAAGAGGTGCAAAGCATAAAACCTATATAAGGGCAAGCACATCCTTCCCTACATAAAAAATATTTTTAAATTGTGGATAATATCATTATTATTAATATTATCACAGTGGCATTCAGATCTATTACTTAAATAAAAATAGCCAATGCTGGTTATGAAACTGAAAGAAAAGCATATAAGTATTATAAGTAAATGCAGTTAAAGTGTCAAAAAATATAATGCATTCAATTATTATATAATTACATTAGGTTTGCATTGATTGTTGTCATATTTTGCATGAAATAAAAAAAATACAGTAGCTCATATTTGTATTGAAGCATAGTATTTAAGTAAATGTGTTTAGTTACTTTCAACCACTGAGCTATTGTAACAATTTGTGAGCAAATGACAGGTTGTCAATCATGTGAAATAAATCATTTTGGAGCAAGACTAAATATAACGTGTAAGTGCTATTTCTCATTCGATCTCTATAATTCACTTCATGTTATCTGCTCATCATTTCTAGTCAGTCCGAGGGAAAAAGGTGCTATGGCCAACGGGAGACAGACAGGAGATGCTTGCTGCCTGATAAGAGCAGAGGGTCAGCAGAGCGAAGTGCCAAGGTGCAGCTCATGTATCATCATTGTTGCCCTCATCCTTGCAAACCTTAATTAAAGTGAGCACTTGTGAGAAGATGAGGACAGTGTGAACAACATTTTGAAGGTGATCCAGTTACAGCAGGTCACTGTTTCATCCAGCAGTGTCCCAGAATGATGCACGGTCAATTTCCTTTAACGTCAAACAAACAACTAATAATAAATTTATTAAATTAAAAGATTTATTTTTTTTTTGCCATCAATTGAGCAGTTTTGAGGAGCAGCATTAGAAGTGATGATGAGTCTTAGCAACCTGGGTCACCAGCTGTTTAAAGTAGCCCATTTAAAATCACGAAAACCAAAGTTTTTGTTTTTCTTCTTTCTTGTACCCCTGAACCGTAAGATTCATTAAATTGATACAGACCTCAGAAAAGCCAATTGGTTTGCCCCCTAAGATGAGATTGTTTTGTCAAGCTCGAGCTCATAAACAGCGACCACTTCCAAGTTAACCTCAAATCAGTGAATCTGCAATCTACTGACTGTTGCTTTAAATTTCTACTATCGTCCACGAGTTGCCCCTTTTTTAAACTTAATACGTGTGATATTTTCACTCAAGAGCAGACCGCCAAGGGCCGACGTGGTCTACAGAGCTGTGGACAGCTCAATTTGTCAGGAGCTGACTGACAGACAATAAGCTCTGTCATCAATCAAAGGGCCTCCCCAGCCACCACTGGTCAGCTCTGTTTGCCATCTTCCTCTGTGCTGAAGGCAGGTGTTATCAAATGCATAAGGCTCCATTTCAACAAATATTACCTGGCCTAATGGACCTTCAAAGATCGGCCACAATCGTCACATAAATATATTTTGGGCAGTTTTACCAGACACTGAGTGATACAAACATTTGGCTCTTCTCAGTTTGAACTCCCATGAATGACCACATTCAAGACACAAGTTATATATGTTGTCCTCTGTGAGGACCTACAGTAGCTTTCTAAAACATTCCTGGTTAATTATGTAGAAAATCTATATATACGTGATACATTCTAATAGGTTAATTGGGAGGCAAATGCTGAGATCAGATGAAATTAATGGCTTGATTTTGTTTAAAATGCATGTTTGTGCTTAGATGAGAAGATAAGATTTCATTGCATTAACTATTTCCCATAATACTAAAGCCAAAGCTAACAGGTGCTTAACTAAACTGGAACCAGGGCTATTAGCTGTTTCCGAAGCCAACAAAGTTAACTAAATGTACAAAGTAAGAAAAAGGCTTTAGATAACTGGATTTTGTTAACACTCTTTATACGTGTTTTTAGTTTTAAGGTAAGATATGCTAATTGGTTGCTAAAATTGTATGTAGATATGAATCTGGCATCTTACTCTTGTAGGGAAATAAGCAAGCATATCTTCCAAAATGCCTTTTCATGATAATCCATGAAAATCCAAAAGTGTATAGCTGCCTTGACTGATTAAAAGGCAAAAATGCTTCTTGCATTATTTGTTTTCTCACTGAAAGTTAGATAAGAAGATTTATATCGCTCCTGTGTGTTAACTTCTGTACTGATCCAGGGCAAACACCTGGTTTAATGCATAGCCTAAAAAACAAGCAGTTTGCAAACTGAACTGTCTAATCATCACGTTAAGATGTTTATCTCCTGGCTTCAGCTTCACAGTGGTAGCTTATTATCTCCTCAGCTCTTGAGGAGAGCAAATACTTTTACTAACTACATTTTCCAAACTTTTACCTTGGGTTATATTTTATTATGCCAAGGCAGGTGTTTTTTTTTTCTACCAGTTTTAAGCTGTATAAATTCAACCAGAGGCCAAGAAATTAGGAAAACAATGAGACAGATACAAAATTGTTAAACTCTTTATCCTCATCCCTCACCATCACCACGAGTCTCCCTCTCTAATGTCACCAGGATAAATCCAGTAGGGAGCTACGATGCTGTGTCTCTTCCCATGTTTGGGTACTTTTATATGGCTACTATAGTTTTTTTAGTCATGTACATTTGCTGCATTGAGATACACTATGATACGGCTGTTAATGTAGGAGCTCCGTGGTGAGGCCACAGCAGAGAGTTTTCAGCTAAACAACACAGATGAAAAACATGCAGTCATGTTGCCAGACCTCATTAATCTGCTGCGCAGGTCTCTTGCTGAAGGGAGCAGACAAGCAAACTGTTATTAGATTGAAAAAACCTGAGGGTGAACCTGTTAAAGAGGAATCCCTAAAGATTTACAGGTTGAAGTATTTTCAGATATACCATTAAAAGTGTCTTAAGCAAAAATGTTTGCAAAAGTTTTCGGCATTTAAAAAAATACATTTATTCACTTTATTGTTGAGAAATAATTTCCATCCCTTCACACTTAATCATATTGCAGATGTAGCTTCTAATGAAAGAATTACCATTCTGCTTACTAAAGTATTCAGACCTTCTGTTGTGGCACTCAAGGTTGTGTGTAGTACATCTTGTTTGCTCTCATCACTCTCGAAATACATCTACAACTTGATTAGACTTTGATTGGACATGGTTTAGAAAACCCGCATTTGTGCGTATAAGCACAAAAACCCAAAGTCACGAAGGACAAAGAACTCCCTGCAGATCTCGGTGACACAGTGGCCTCAATAACTCTAAAAAGGAGGGAGTTGGTAACCCTCAGGACTCGTCCAACAAAGCTGAGTAACTGGGCCAGGAGGGCCTTAGTCATGACGGTGACCAGGAACCCAATGGTCACTCAAGCAGAGCTATGCAGAAATATAAAAGAACCATCCCAGTAACACTCTGGCAAACAGGACGTTATGTCAGAGTGGTTAGACATAAAACAATTTGAGTCAAAGAATTATGACTGTCCACTTATGGTTAGAGGTTGTAAAACGGCATTAAAGGACTCTGAGCATGAGAAAATGCATTTAAACAAATACATTTTTGGCCCGAGGAGAGAAAAAAACTAGGGCCTGATCATCCTGCAGTGAAGCAGGAACAATATCAGCGAGGGTTGATTGATAATATCAGTGATAATAAAGAAGTGCTTCTCTGCTGCAGGGACTGGAATACAGAATTACAGAAAAGGATGAATGCAGCCAAATTGATGCAGATAGGTCATTGAAGGGAACTTGCTCCAGAGTGCACACAACCTGAGACTATTGTGATCATGATTACTCGAGCAAAAGCCAAGACAATGCTGGAGTTAGTTCGGGACATGTCTCCAACTGTTCTTGACTGGTCCAGCCAAAGCCTGGATGTGTAGAGTGACCTAAAGGTGGCAGTTTACAGAAGCTTCACGTGCAATTTGACTGAGTTTGAAAGGTTTGGTTAGTGCACTTCCAGGTGCATAAAGGTTATAAAGACTCGTCCAGGAAGCTGTAATTACTGTCAAAGGTAAATGGTCTGTTTATGTAGTGCTTTACATTCACCCATTCACACACACACACACACACACATACTGCTGCTCACCTGCTAATGTGAATTAGGAGCCAGAAGCCACTTATTTTAGCTGAGCAGGAAAACTAGAAACAGGGAGACACAGCTTGCCTGTCACTGAGATGTGATGTGTTATTCAGTTAATATGTGCTGGTAGTTTGCTTTTCTTACCATCTGACAGAAGCAGGCGATATGTTTCCCTCATTTCTCATTCTTTAATCAAATCCACACAGTCGCAGTTACAGATTAGATTAATGTGAAGCCGCAGTTTTGTGTTATTGAGCTTTTCATCCACAGTCCCGGATGAAAAACCTTAAAACGTGTCCATTAAGCAAATAACGAAATTAATTCTTAATTATTTTAAATAAAGCTAATGGTTTCTTTGTCCACAGAAAGATGTTTCTGTTTCCACTCTCTACTGAGGCATCGTGTGGATGCAACATTTGTATAAGCTGAGTGACTGTGCTGTGGTGAAATCAACTGTCTAGATTTAATTTACACTCTTTGAACTGGGTTGAGATTCTAGCAGTGCATCTCAGATTATTCAGTCCAAGACAGCCCGATCACCTCTGACTGATAATTGAAAAAATAAAATAAATAAAACTCTGAAAGAAAAAGAGGAGTCTTTCTAGGTTTAACAAATGACCCTCTTACCTGTAAATAAAAAAATAAAAACCTAAGATGTATCAAAGAGCATCAATCCTGCAGGCTCTTGCAGTTATTAGCCTTTTGTCTCGAGGGTCTCATTTACCTTGTCGCCTGACAGACAAAGGCACATCCCCAATATCCCTGTTACCAATTCCCAATAAGATGAGAGGAGTGCAAATAGCCCCCCTTAATGCATTGCTTTAATCAACATGAATGGAGATGCAGATTTAATTTTGGCTTGCGCACTTTCTTTTAAAACTCAGATGTGCTGAGCTTTAAAAAAAAAAAAGCTGTTGCTTAAGAATAATTTTTAATTACACAATAAGATAATAATTGATAAGACAGGTTCATGCTTGTCTGAGATGAATAATGCTGTAGCGACATATGAAGCTATTAAAAGAATAGACAGGGCTTTCTACGAACAAGAACATAAGCTTTTATTATTTTGTGAAGCAACAAATGCACTTGAGTCCATTTTGTTTTTAATTGTCTTTTTACATAAAACTGCAATGGCATGTTAAAGCACTCCAACAATCCCCAGTCCTGGGAGTGTTTTGGCAAATGTCTCCCATTTTTCACAGCACGTGCTGAATTCTCCTTTCAAAGCAGGGCTGTCTGAATGAGCGGCCAGGCTGCAGTGTGGATTTTGCCACAGAGTTCCTCAGCTGCTTTAGGAGCATCCACAGAAGCAGCATCATGAGCATCAGGAGCCCGAAGAACAGTCCAACATACAAGCTTAGGTTCCAGCCCCAGCCCAGTTCCAGGGGCAGCGAGGTGGACGCCACCAGAAATTTTCTGGGGGCAGGCATGTGGTTGGGCAGTAACCCGCCCTTCCCAGCTCCTCCAAAAATAGTGTTTTCCTACAATCAGGGGTTAGACAGATGATGTGATGCAGCTGTAGGAGCCATTGTTTAAGCAGGTATCCAGCTGGTGTCTCGCTATGTTATAGAATTCCCATCTGTTCCCATGGTTTAGTCCCTCAGTTCGTCACAAGTGTGTTGTCGGCGGTAAAGCAAACCTTGAGAGTATGTGCACACTCTCGGATCTGTCCATTCTCCTGAGGTGAAATGGAGGAAATCTTTCTGTAGCTGGGCTCTGCTTCCCCTCCTCTCCTGTCAGACTCTTCGCACAAAACCAACCTCCCAATTTATCATGTGAGAGAGAGAGGAGGGGTGGGAGAGCAAGAAATGGCTTTAATGGCATTGGCTGCCTTTATTTCACTTTTAAAGGGGGAAAAAAACTCTGAGAATGAGAAATAGATGTGGATGTATAGATATGAAGATCAGGGTTGTTTACCATGCATGTCTTTATTGGATTTTTCCTCCATAGACCATTTGAAAGACAAAATAAACTTGTATTCTATTACATTTGCATAAAATCATTAAGTTATTAATGTTCAGTTGTTAAAACTGTCTAAAAGGCAATGGTTCAAACATCATTTTGGAGATTGTGCTACTGACTTGTATTGAATCATACTGACAGGTGTTTCTATTGTTTCCACTAGTATCAGTGAGGGTACACTAAGCAAACAGCTGTCATGCCATACAGGTCAACAGCAGCGTCCAAAATAATTTTTAATTAACTCTGCTCTTACAGGTACCAGTACCAAGGATGTCAGAGAAATCATTACCTTAAATGCAAATTGTCTCACTGACTTTGAGATTAAGGATCTTTTGATTGAATCTACCACCCAGCTTCACTTTTGTTAACCCTGCTCTTTGGAACAAATAAGTGATATGCAAACGTGTCCTCTAGCAAAGCAATTTGTAGTCAAATAGAGTCTTTAATCCTCCCATTTTAAGTGCCAGTTAAGTGAAATTATCCTTTTAGCTTTCTCCAATAGCGTAAGGCACCTTAATTCAGGCCCTTACTATCCAGATCACAGGGCAAGTACACCCATTTACAAATTAGTACAGCTGACATTGTAAACAAAAGTACTCCGAAAAAAGGCATTTTAAATCCTGAAGTGGTCCTCTGCTGCCCCCATGAGTCCAATGTGACCATGAAGATGTAGAAAAATTGAGTCTTTCATAAATGATTTTATTTACAAGAGCCACAGTTTACAGTGCACAAGGTGCCTTGAAAAGTTATCAACTTCCAAGACAAAAGTAATGAGGCAGTGACTTTATGACTGACAACACTTTAATCCACTTCTGAGGCTAAATATGTCAGGGCTACACCTCATAAGGTGAAGCCACAACAATAACTGCTTACATCATTAAAATGAGCCTTTAGAGACAAGAGACCAGAAATCAGTTCACACATTTCAAGGTCTACTGGAGTTTAGGAGACATTGAAGCAGAACTGTAACAATTCCTCTACATTTTGTCTGATTACAAGTCAAAACTGCTTGATTTTACCAACAACTGTATTTGGCATGTGAGGGTTCAGAATATAAAAATACATTTAAAAAAATCTAAACATTTTGCTCTACTCCAAGAAGAGCAGGCCATGTAATAAAATTGTAGCGATCATTAAAAAAAAAGATAGGGGTTAACTCTACATGGACAAAGGGAAGAGGATTCAGCTCAGCAGCAATTTAGTTGGCACGTTGAGGTTTGAGACTTCAAGGTACCTAAGAAACGAAAAGTTTAGGGCATTTGTACAATTTTAAATCCAAAGGTCACTCACACCTCAGGTAACATTGATTAGCTGCATACTTACTTTGGGCCCTTGTACTTCTCTCGGACTGACTGCTGCGCATGCTGAGCAGCATTGAGGTAGGTTTGGTGCAGATCCTCGACACATGGCATCAGCTCTTCCAAGGAGTAGCCAGTCTTCTCCATCAATGACTGGGGCTGGAGGAGGACACATGTTATTTGCATGTACCAAATTAAGAAAGTGTCCTTTTCCTAGTCAGTCCGTAGGACATGAGTCTGACAACTTCTATGTTAGTCCAGTTATTGTATAAACAATTGAAGGAAATACAATTTTTAAAGTGTAGGCTACAGTAAACCTGAATTATCTGACAGATGATTAATAGGCAAGCAGCTCATTTGAAAAACTTGTAATTTAAAAGCAAATTAATTGACAACTCAAATTTACCCATGAGCCACCAGTCACTGTATTGTTGGCCAGGATGTAGGCTGCAGCTGCCATCTGTGATGGAAGGTACTTCAAGAAGGGGTCTGAGTCAACCAGACTGAGCTCTCCAAGATACTGGGGGAGGGAAAAAAAAAAAAAGTCTGAGCTACATGCAAATCATGATCCCAGAGATTCTGGATTACTTTTAGTACCAAGTAGTCTGACAACATCTTAACAGATAACCAGAGATTCCTTAGTTTCTATGCTCACCATTGCCAAGCTCTCCACCTGCTTGTTAACAGACTGACCAAGGAAGTACTGGGTGAGAAACTGGTTGATGGTTGGGGCTGCCAGATCAAAGGAGAGCACTTTCAGCACCAGATGCTCCATTCTCAACAATTGCTTCTTGGTGTAGGTGTCATCTGTGATGTATACAAACTCTGCCACCTCCGGGGGGTAGATTTCTTCGAATTTCCTGCATTCCAACATTGAAACCATTTACTTTAAAGACTTTATACATTTGGTAGTTTAAACAATTTAAGAAATTAAAGGCACTACATACGAAGCTAGCAGCATAGCAGCTGTTCCAACCAGCTGAAGTTTCCCCCTCAGAACAGACATAGATGACAGGAAGCGGTCAATGTAGTTTACAGCCAGATAAAGTGTCTCATTCTGGAGTTTGTACTCTTCACCAACTTCTACCAGCCAGTCCACTAGGATGGCCCTCATGCTGTTGGTAATGTCTGGTTGCTTCTTCATGTAACCTGCCTTGGGCCTGGTTTTTATCTGCAGGAAACAGCAATGTTAGGAGCCCATATGCATGAACAGCATTTTAAGAGTTGCTTAAAGTATAATTTGAGAAAGCATGTGACAGCAATCTAGTCTCTGGCAAGTTACTACAGCAGCAATTCACTTCTCACCTCCATTTCCCTCAGGTATGTGTGGATCTCAGCAGCATATTCTGGGACCTCATTAACATCGGCAAGTTTCTCTTCCCCTTCAACTACAGACATGTCCATGGGGGAGTCTGTTCAAAGAGTTTAACATGCAAGGGAAAGCAAACCAAATCATTGTACTCACTGCCTTTGATTAAGAGGGTAAAGAAGTAATTTGGGAAGAAGAATTTACAACCCACCAAAGCTGACATCCATTGCTGATGGCATATCAATGGTGGCAAGAGGTTGCCTAAGTCGTGCCACAGCATTGTTGATGGTCGGAGAATCTTCAGCAATGGCCTTCGCTTTGACAGGTACAGGTGGCTGCATCTTCTTGGTGCAGGCAGCATCAGGCTGGTCCACATGGATCTGGAAAGACGGCTGCTTGGCAGAGGGCTTTTCATGGCAACTTTTCCCAAACTCTTCATTTTTGCAAGACAAAGGCTGGGTTGGCTCCTAAATATAAAAATAAAAAATTATAGATAGAGTACCTTCTACAAGGAAAAAAAAAATTAAAACTAAAACTTTGAGATTAATAGAATTTACGGTGAAGAGATTATAGCATATCGAAAAAGGAGGCGAATACTGATAAGTACAATCTATTCTGTTATACATCCACAAGAAAAAAAAAATTTAACGTTTAAGTTTTTGGACTTGAACACCGGTGTTACCCCCGAATCAGAAGGCGGGAGATCACCCACATATCAAAGTACAAGTCTATAGATCGTAAATAAAGGCACCGAATACAATAGTAAAGAATAGCAGCGATGTTAAAATGGCGGACAAGGGTAACAGACAGCGTAGGGGGCAGCGGCAGCTTGCTATATGAAAGTTTGTTACATAGGAAAAAATTGAGAACAAGTCAGAAGCATTTATTAAGCCGCTCTATACAGTCACGCCGGTCGTGATAAGTGAAATATGTTACCTCCAAAACAGAGTAGTGCGGCATGTAACTGCACTTCTCTATAGCAAACACTAGCTGGTGCCAGGAAAGCTACATAGCATCGTTGCCCATACTAACCTGCTTTGTGCCGCGCTGGTTCTGGTTTTTGCTCCTCTGGTTGTTCTGCAAAGCACCAAGAACGGTTCTGGCGGCTGCCTGCTTCGGGGGAAGATTTTCTTGATTTTCGCTTGCGGCGGCTCGGGGTTTCACAGAGCCCCTCAGTCTTGTCAGCATGTTTTCCTGGTTGTGATGCTCACTGGCCGCGCTGCTCTGTCCTCGGTTAACTCCTGACATGTTTCCCCTTAAACGAAAGTCCACCTTTTCTCCCCGTGTGCTTGCCGCGACACTACAGCGGGTCTGTTAGTTCGTGAAAAACCTAATGGTTTACAAAGACCTCACTTCACTTATATGGAGGCCGGCGTTAGCTTCCCCCCTTGGTGATTCTAAAGAATAGCTGCAAAACAGTCAAACCTAAACAGTTGGCAACCCGGAACGCTCGGAACTGCAGCGCTAAAACAGACAAAAATAACACACAATCGGCGATTGAACAGCTACAGCATTTACATTTAGGTTGCCATACTCGAAGATTTCGGAAACACTACAAACCTGCAAACAAGGTGGCTGCTAGCCTTAGTCCATTTACACAGAAACATGTAGAGTAGCTGCTTTCTCTCAGTTCAAGTAGCCCGCGAGGATTGAAACGAGCCAATCACAGACAGCAAAGCCTATGACGTACAAAATGTACGGGAGCCGCCAGAGTCCAATAACCCTGGAATTACTAATTCAAAACCGGTTTGACAGTTCAGGGAAACCGAAGTTAAACAAAGCTACGAGTCGGATGGCAACGTTACAAAATCTGAATGAAATGAAGATGTAGATCTCTGCAGACGGTACAGTCTGCAATATGATTTTTTTTGCTGCCATCATATATGTTTGTATGTAAAACATTGTGAGTAATACAACATATTCACTATCTGCCCCAAACATGAATTACTTTGAATTATTTGAGTGTATGATAAGGGATTTGTTTACCTCAGTGTTCAGCTATTGTAAGTGGCGGAAAAGAAGCATTTAGCCCATTTGTCTAAAAATACTCTGCTCCTAGTAACACAGTCAGTGTTTTGAAAGCACTGACTGTGCATTGTATTTTCTATACTCTGTGTGCAGCTATTCTTGCTTTTGATTACTTTATATATATTATGCAGTGTCCTGTCCTGCTCGTTTAGTTTGTCTGGTAATGTAGTTATTTTAATTACAGTTTTAAATAATGCTGTTCTTCTGCTGTCACATTTATATTTAGCACGGTTTATTAGAAATAAAAGCTGAAATAAAATAAAAATATCTAACTTTAAAAGGTGGAAATTGTGGCAATGGAAATGAATAGGATATTATATAACATTAAAAAAGGTTAACAACTTTATGTATTGACAGTTGGTTAATCCATAATAAAACGTCATAATTTATGAGTTGGTTATGTTATATTAGAAATCTTCATTTGCAAAGAGTAACTGGTAGCCAAACTAAAGCTGTCAAATACTGTAAATGTAGTAACTTAAAAAGTGCTGTTTTCCTCTAACTTGTTGTGGATCTGTGGTTGAATATTTATTTGTGCACCCCCAGTACTGCACTCAACATATTACCAAAGCGTATTAGATGCAAAATAATCTTTTTAAGAAATACTCGTTGAAGTTTTAACCCTGGGTCTGTTGTTTAGCACATTCAAATAAATTATGGAGTCTGAAATAATTACAGTGAAGGTGGAGTACACATTTAAACACAAACGCTGTGACACATGAAACACATGAAAGCTGTTCTAATCATTTATTTACATCACATAGATGGACTGATGGTGAATTTTGTTCTATACACAGAGAAGATCAAAACCAATATTAGACAACGGAATTCAGCAAAAACAAATCATTAAGTGAAAGCAAGGATTACAAACTTGGAATTTCCCAGATATTAAAGTGCCTAGTCTCAATTATATCCCACACAGCTCAAAGAACTATGTTAAAGATATGTAGTGTATGTATTTACATCTGGGCTTGAGGTGTGGCTCTCGATTGCTGACTTGTTCTCCTTAGGTTGACTAACAAGCTGATAGTAAAATTGAAAGTATATGTAAATAGCTTTTTCCAATTTGTTCATTTTACTTTCCATCAACCATTTAAAGGACTAATATTATAAGCCATTATAACCATTAATGAGATCAAATTTTTATTTCAAGAGAAGGAACTCATTCACACTCTCGAAATAACATTGTACTATTCTAAATGTTTGGTCCTCTTCTTTTTTCCAACTATACTACATCCCTGGGTTCTAACATCCGCTCACATAGCTTTTCCTATGACTGCTATGCACACAGCTCTCCCTGTCCTTTTCTCCACTGTCTCATCACTCATTTCTGAATGTCTCTCCGACATCTCTGCTTGGATGAGCGAGAGATCTTCAGCTCAACCTCTCCAAGATCGAAGTTCTTGTCTTCCCAGCCAGCCCCTTCAACAGAACTCAACAGTGGATCTGCACTGATTGTCCCCACTAAGTCGGGCCAGAAATCAATGATGACCACCTGAGCTTCAAGGACCACATCTCCTCAGTCTCTCGGCCGTGCAGATTATTCCTTGTTCCACGATGGTGGAACAAGTTAGCAAAGTCTGCTCGCTCAGCATGCTCGATCCCAGTATTCAAAAAGAAGTGCTGAAAACAGAACTCTTTCGCACTTTCCTACGCACTTAAATCTATTAAAAAAAATCATTCTGCTCTTTCTTTCTTTCATCTCATAAAATGTAAACGCTTCTTCTGGTAAGACTTTGCTTTGATGTTTTTCCTTCAGTTAGATTTTTTTCTTGCCTTGTACCTCACTTGTAAGTCGCTTTGGATAAAAGCACCTGCTAAATGACCCTCAGCCATTTTTTCAAAGAGTAACCTGCACCACCTTAGCAGCCTTGAAATGGTTTATTAATCACGACCCTTGTGTTTGGATGTTACGTGTTTAGATTAAAATACATTGATATTTAAATGTTGTACAAGATATATAAGACAAACTCATAGTATGATAACATTATCTGACTTCTACAGTTTATCCTAAAACAAAAGATTTCTTTTTACAATACAAAAATAGCACAAATAAAGACCCTTAAGATGGTATATCCTATCTAATCTACATGGTATCACCCCTCATTGAAAAAAATCTAACAGAGAATTCAAATCATAATTATCAAGTATCTCCAACAAGGAGGACACCTTGGTTTTCACATTCTGGCCTTTAAACTTGAATTTGTCGATGAAGAGGTCTGTGATCATTCCTACGTGAATAAAAAAAAGAAATTGTTACCACTAGAGCAAAAGAACAATATTGAGGAGCAAGTAAACATGAGCACTAAATACCGTAAAGCCTCTCGAGGTGTGCTGGCTGCTTCTTGTACTCCTCGAGGAGATTAGCCGACTCATCCAAGATCTTGCGATACTCTGGGATGAGGAAGTCAGCGTTCCCCTCGTGAACCTGAAGCTCCTGCCAATCACACAGAAAGAAGAGTGGAGGTAAGGAAGAGATGGACAGAGTCATCTTCTAAAAAGCCTGAGAGAATGAGAGACGATTGTTGCTTCAGCCAGTGGGGGAGTTGAGGACATTCACAATAAAGATTGAAACAATGATGATTTAGCTGAATATGATCCGACTAAAACACAAGTTGTCCGAAAGCTAAAATGCATCTTGATCTACGAGCTGCTGTCGGTGTTTGGACTGTTTGGATTCTTCTACAAAGCATTTTTTGTCTGCCCGAATACCTGGTTTGCAAAGCACCCCCACCCCTCTTTTTGCCACATCCACACAGCATACATAATGCAACATGTTTTCCTAATCTAAATACTTAGTAGTTACTAGATACTAGTTTTCTGAGGTGCACTTATAACCATATTCAATTTGTACTTTTTTTTTCCAGGAGTGGGAAACTGCTTCATTTCATTTGTGTATGTCGAGGGATAACCTTGTCAATCAATGGGGCACCCAAAGTGTTTTTGGCACCGACTGTTTAAAGTATTGATTTGGGTAACAATGGTGAATTCTGACTGTGTGGTGCTCAAATAAAAATCTAATGATCCTTTTTTTATCCTGCATAAACTATTATAGCACAGCATCAGCTTCTTTCAGTGGCTGGGACATTTAAGCAACACTTACTTTTAGTGCATCAATAAGCTGAACTTTTCTTGCCAGCAGCAACTGATACTCCAACTTTGGATGGATCATCTTAAGGGTGTGGCTCACAGAGTCATCGTTGATATCTGACAAAACCAAGACCAATTGAGACCAGATGAATTTACTGTACATTACTGGCCGGATCAAACACTAAACGACAATACACCTACCATACGAAATGTTCAGATTGATTTTCTTCTTTGTCGCTTCTTTAGAGAGGACATCACTCAGTATGGAGATGGTAGAGATGTTGTCTGACCTGAAATGGCCCTCTCCTTTGCTAAAATGACAAATTCGGAAAAGAGTTTAATACACAGAGTCCAAACTGAAACACTTGAAAAATACAAATGCAACTTTTTTTAAGCAGCATTCTACAGGAAACGGAATTTAACTTACATTTCAACTGCCTGACCTTATTTCCTCATGACCATGCAGTACAATATATACAGTACATGCCTAGAACCTTCGTACTGTGGATTTACCAGTAGGTGGCTTCAAGCTGTGTGCCCAGGAAGGTGTTGTGGAAATAGAAAGTTATGCCTTCTCCTGCGGGTGTTTTCTCGGGCACTTCAGGCAAACAGAATACCACCCAAGAGTGGATCTCTGCAAAACTGAACTGTCCCACCAGACTGAGCCTGTTCATGGGCCTGTAGGACAGACAAAAAGATACAGAGACAAAATAAAGAAGTGATCTAATATCACATCATTTTACGGCTACTACTATTAACCCTAAATTTTTATTAAGATTAGTTTGGTCCAAGATCCTGGTTCTTTTATAAATATTGATTTCTTTAACTAAAATTTTTAGTCCAACATAACATTGTATGTTTTTTTAATTAATAATACTATGATGACCAGCTAGAACGTACAATTTTTACTCCTGGTAAACAAGACTGAATCGCCATTTCATGTTGCTTCTGTCGTTACGAACAAATTACGATTACTATACAATTTTCAAACTTTAACCCAGTCCAAATTTCACTAGATTCTTTTAAAGTTTTACCGTTCTTGGTCTATGCTGTGAGTCCGCTGGTGGAGGGACAGAGGTTTGATCTGGTACTGGCGGACTTGACAGGTCTTGGGTTGCAGTCTGGGGGTAATGTAAGCCTGCAGAGTCCCATACTGTCCCTCAATAGACCTGATCTAGGAGAACAGATTATTTACAGATGTAACAAATCTGAAGCAACCGGACTGGGTGACCATTCACAAATACTATACAGTAGTTGGTTGGTAATTACTATATGAAACTGCAAGAGGGGTTTAACTGTGATTATGGGTAAAATGGTGGCACAATAAGTAAAGCACACAGTTCAGTACTGTCTCTTGATATTATCACATGTATAATACCACAAAAAGAAATCGGATTATGGTGTTAAAATGCCAAGGTCAGAGTTTTAATATGTATTTTTACCTTGAGCTCTAGTCTGGTGGTGTTGGCCTGGCATCTATATGTGGCCAGGAGGAAGTTCCCATTAGGTTGCTGAAAACAGAGTGAAGGAATCAGGGCCCTGGCAGCAGCAGTAGGTCATGACTTTATTTGTATAGTTCGTTTGCATTGTGTAGAAACAGTTTACTCAGCTCACCTCTGAATCACATTCACTAAAACTGACAACAGCTGAGTTCTTATCCACATCCAACAGGTCTATTGGAACATCGCTCTGCACAGGAGAGTAAACTTGTGAGTAGGTTTATAAGCACACGTTCTGTTGTAACCACAGGGTTTAAGGGTTGTGTCTACCTGCAGCAGCAGATTATCAATGGCGGTCTGCACCTCCAGGGTGAGGCTGTAGCTTGCGTCATCCTGGCAAAGGGTGAACTTGTCATTGACGCTGAAGATGGGCACAACAGAGACGGCTGTGCTTGACTGGGAGATCTGCTGATACTGCTCACGGCCCTGCATGACTTTAACCTGGAGCTGCTCCATCTCTGCCCTAAAAAGTAGCATTAGTGGCTAAAGTACACAATCGCTTTGAACATTGGTAGACCAAACCAATCCAGTGTACCGAAACATAATGTATAATGAGAAATTATTTTCTGTTTTCTTGATACCTTAGTGCTTCTACTTTGGACTGGGTCTCCTTACTCATCCTGACTTCATCCCCAGGGCCAGCCTCAGCCATCTGGGGCTCAGTGGTCAAACCAGTCACCCACCCTGTACAAAGTAATGGGTTTATGACACCCAGAGTAGATGTTGAACTGTCAAAACAATCTGTCTAATCAAAAATTGACTCATGTAGTTACATTCATGCTTAGAGACAAGAAACACATGATACAAAAATAGGAACATTAGGCAAACTGTTTTGAAATGCAACCTGTATAGGTGGCAGTCAAAACCTCATCGTAAGACTCCTTTCCCACACAGCCACCCTGGATGGAGGTAACACTCTCAGTCAACACCTGTAACCAAAAAAGAGAATAAAGATGGTAAAAAAGTATGCAAGACCACAACGGACAATGGTCAGGAATAAAAAAAAAATGGCGCCAAAGTATTATATGTCTGGGTATAAAAAAGAAAAAAAAAAGTTGATTTGTGCTGAACAGTATGATGTGTGACACTGACATTAAAAAGTAAAAATGTTCATCTTTGGCTAAGCATCACATATACTTAACCAAAGTTTCACATTTGCTTCTCTGCATGATGTGATTCCTCAGCCTTTGAATCGTATTGTAATGCTACTACAGTATTTGAGCTACAAATTAGTGTGAACAGGGATGGAAACTGAAGCAAGCACATATTCCATATTCGATGAGATGCGCTAGGTATTAACTCACATGCTCAAAGCGTAATGTGGGCTCACTGTTGCTGTCAAAACCATAGACCTCCACTGTCCCATCATCCCTGCCCACAAGAATGTCGTTCACGCCATCTCCAATAATGTCATAAGTGTCAATGCAAAGAATTCCTGATGGGACACAGAAAAGTATAAATCCTAACATGTTGGAGGACCGTTAAAATAAAAATAGGTCAATGATATGGTCATGTAGGGTTCTAACCCTAGCACCAATACGTAAGAACATCTGCTGCAAGGTAAAATTCATATGCCAGATATACTTCATATATAATTCATATGTCAGAAATACTTGGTATAAATTTGTATTTAATTGTCTAAAAAAACATGCAATACCTTCCTATGGTCTCATAAATAATTTACCTCCTTTCTTTTTGTCATTGTCAATCTCCCATTTTGTTGCAGCTGAGTGTTCACCGATCTGGACTAATCCTATTTTTCCATCTGTAGTTCCATACAGGATTTCATCTCCTGTACAAAAATTATTAACACTGTGTTAGATCTGTTTAATATATAGCAGTCCAGCATTTTATTGTTGTAATAAAAATCACACAAATATCTCATTTTGCCTCCATCTTTGTTGTACAGTTCTAAGACAGATGGTGGGCCAGGGACTTCAAAGTCATATGCAAGCTCAGATCCCTAGAGACAAACAAAACAAGACAAAGAATAGGAAATATGATTGTTCTGATTGTTTTATTGCATTGAAGGTAGAACAGTAAGTTTGAGCTTTGGGTACCTGCAAGACTCTGAGAACCCGATCTTGGCATGCCAGGATCGGAACCAGGCGAGTCAGTTTTTCTGAGGTCAAACATGTGATATCATTGATTTTGTCTCCAGAAAGGTAATAGTCCTGATCTTTGCAGTCACAGTAGTGGTTGTAGATGTAACTTGCACACACAAAGAGGTCAGCGCCCGACACATGCCTGGAAAAGAAATGATCCCACCACTGAGTAAGATGAAAACCAAACAGATCTGCAACACAACAGTCAGTCAAACAGTGTTAAATGAAATTAGGATCCTTACATGGCGTTTATGGTCTCAGTGAGGTTGGCTTCAAAGGTGAGAAACTGTTTGCCTTTCTTGGTGAATCCTCTGACCTGAGAACCAGAACAGACAAAGATCTTCTCCTGTGGAGTTCCCACAGCCCCTCCAAGGTCCATTCTTGTTATCTTTTGCCCTGGGAGTGTTTTGAACACGGGCTGAAACAGTCAGATTCATCAAATTTATTTCACTCTCACTGACATTACAACAATAAGAAATGAAAAATCCCAGCTGAGTCAAGATACCTACCACTGCCTCTCCCTTCTTCATTCCAAAACATGTGAGTATACCATCGTGATCAGCAATAGCAACCTGGAAAGAAGGGACACTAATCATGCAGCATGAAGCTGTACTATTAACTGTCTATATGATTAAAAGGTCAAAGAAACAAATAATGTGCACATGTTTTTAAACATACAAGCATTTTAAAGTGATCTTTTTAAAATGATCATTACTTTTTCCTTTAATGCTGTGCTATTCTATGTTTTATATGTTTTTAGGCTTTACATGTTTTATGTTTTATTCCTGGTCTAAATCCGCTTGTGTAGCACTTTGAGATTTGTTAGCAAATGTAAAGTGCTTTATAAATAAAATTAATTATTATTACATGTTTTATGGACTGTGATATTTAGACTCTTGTTTAGGCAGATGTCTGAAGAGTCCCAAATTTACTATGTGGCATAAACCACAACCAACCAACAGCCCCAAACTTATAGCCGCTATTGGAAACCTTGTAGAATAGACAAGCAGATGGTATCCCACAGCCCCGCAATATACCTGCGAAAACTGTGTACAAGTGTACCAAGAAAAATTGGTGCCATTTCAAAAGGTGGTCACAGCGAATACTGATTTGATAACTAATAAATAGCAACTTTTCCTGGGATTATTTCAGGATCCTCACTTTCGATGCCAAAAAACATTTGCACGGTGCTGTAGATAAAACACTATGAACATTTTAGATTGGCAGATAAGTAGTGACATTCTTATGTTAGGAGTAGGTTACCTTCTGGGTTGCCCTTTTTCCTAAAGCTGGAAGCAGTCTCATTGTTTTCTGGGATGTCACCCCAACCTGACATGACAAAACAGTAAAGACCACGTACAGAGCTATACATGAGGCTGCAACATGAATCTATAACGTTCTGAAAGCGATGCTCTTAAATTGACTGTATTCAAATGCACTACGCAGAACGGATATGACTGTGAATGCGTACAATTGAATTAAGACTATAACTAATAAATTTACAGTAAATACAGTAAAAAAAAAACCAACTTCACTTTGTTTTACCTGAACGTAATCAACTCGATTTAAATGAATCTCCATCTTCTTTCTCCACTCTTCTTATTTACAGGGGGAAAGTATAGAGCAAATCTTCCAAGTTGGCTATTCGGGTAAACTAGCAGCAGAGATCGTCAGTTGCAGTCCACCGGAGCCATCTGCCAACATGCAAAACTTGCTAGTACAATTGTCTTCTTAAAAAGAAAACGACGGTACTGGTACAGGGAGTGGGATTATCAAGGGCCAGAAGATTAGCGTGCGTTAGAGAGCCAACAGTTGCTAGCAAGCTAATTGCCCAACTCGGCTTATTCGCTGGTGAGGTTTAACGAAATGTACCAACCGACATAAAACGCATTAAGATAATCACCCTCCGTATACATAGTAAAACAGAACTGACTTCGTTTGAGACAAGCACTAAACATAAACAAGCTACACTCTATCTTAGAGCGAGCTAAACGCAGGGTCGGTTGTCAACGGCAACGCTGTGGTAACAAGATTCTTAACTATTGGATGAGACCTAAAATAGCAAGATGAAGCTGTGTTCTGATTGGTTGAGTGTGCTCCGCTAAATCCAACAGGATTTTAATAGAACACCGAAATATATAGTCCATAAACTGATTTATATCGTAATATTATGGTCTTCACAATATTATGCAACATATTTAAGATATTTTTACATATTTTCTCTGCACTCTAGACGCCGATAAAATGCGGAGACTAGTAACAAAGCAAATTGACAGTGGTGACATTTTTAAGTAGCCAATATAACACTAGACATATTTTGTAGTAATAGTGTTATTCATCTCTTTGATATTTGCTCATTATTCGGCCATGATAAACTACAGTAATGACAAAGGGAAAAAAAAACAGACGTTATTAATAGTTTTATTGGTTTAATTAAGAGATTTTTTTTCCCCGTGTAATAAAAATGTGGTCTGCCTGCCTGTCGGTAAATAAACACATTTAACATGGCAGAAACAAATTACAGCATGCAGTCAGCCAGACATCTGATAACAAATGAAGGAAGCAAACAGATTTAAATTAAAAACAGATTTCAAACTGAGAGACAATGGCAAAAGGTACAAAAGCATGGCCAGTGCTGTGCAAATCATTTCAAACAGGAATCCTGCAGCAAATGGTGACAGGTACCTCACAGTATTCTATAAAATACAGCAGATATCTTGTTTCTCAATTCAAAACCCATTTTGATATTATACCTACATTTAAATAGTGAATCGATGGCATTGAAAAAACAGAATTAAAGTTAGGCATTTAGACACAAGCATCTAAGGCTTTGCACACACAGGAAACTGGACTAGGTAGAAAAATCCTCCAGTCATCCAAGCACAATATGACTACTTAAAGAAAATGAATTATGCATAATAACATTTTAAGTTAATCTCATCATGTTAATGTTTCATCACAGAATAAGCTAATTTCATGAATAAATATGGATAAAAAAAAGAAAAGAGCATCAGTTGACACAGCGAAAACACAGCTGATGTTTACTTTGCTCTGTTCAGTGAACCTAAGAAAAGAAGGGATGTCCACCGCTTAAATGAGGTCATATTCAGACGATAGGAAATGAGATGTCAGTGCATTACCAGCTGCTCTTCAAGTGTACTCACATACACAGAGAAGTTGGAGCACAGGCTGTAAAGTTGACATTCAAAAAACAGTTCCTTCTTTCGATGGCATTGTCTGTCCCCATCAAAGTTTAAGTCACATCCTAAACCGTGGAAAAACAAAATATAAAGAAAACTAAACTTTTCCACAATGTAATCACACTCCTGTGGGGGCAAGGCGGCTGATGAAGGCGATACTACTGAGGCACATCCTCCTGAAAAAGGCAGGGCAGGCAGGCTTCATGATGAAATGCTCCAGAAGAATTCGCAGCTCTGTGAACAAGGTGCTGGGGTGGAAAAACATTTGTTTAATACCGAGCGCTGATGGCTTAGTAAAGTCAGTATGTTTTGTTACTTCTGAATAGCAGACATAATTCAGGTACAAGGACTAATGTGTGGTCAAAATAAAGCATTAACCAAAGTACTTTGGTTCTACCATTTAAAAAGTCAGTTGATCAGTTGATATTTTAATAAGATTCTTTTAATCACATGATATTTCTTCTTGTGATTTTATTTTACTATTCAACATCTTACCGGCAGTATGGGTTTCTTCTGGATGTGTAGCGGAGAGTGAGGAATCTGTAGTAGATAAAAGGCAGCAGCAAGCTTCCCTGGCCACTGTTGACAAGATCAAATCAACACATAATGTAAAACCGACTTTTACAATCGTAGATTGTTTAATCTAATGCAACACAGCACTGATTTAGCTACTAAAAAATTGCATATGGAAATAATGAGTAGCAGAATACTGTTGAAGCTGACTTAACATGTTTAGTGGAGAAACACTGATTTGTAGTTACTTTGCAACTCTGTGTCTACATACAAATAACAGCCGTTTATCTTGCTGTATACAGCAAGATAAACAGTACGAAGGTTCTGTCCTCCAACACTGAAACAAAAATCAACAGCTCCACTGTACTTCTACCAGACTGTATTAGTAACTACTATGACTGCAGGTGTGACAATACCTGAATAGCATGAAAACAGTAGCTGGCATCAAGAAGATCTCATTACAGGCAATAAACTTTAGGATGTTCTGTTGATTGGATGTTAGCTTGTCCAGGAGGTTTCTGATAAACATCAGGCTGTTGGGGCCCATGGACTGTAAGAAAATTTTTAATTTAAAAGCGGCAGCAAGTCAAAGTTTTCAGTAAGGCGCAGAGATTGAATGAACAGAAACTGATAACCAATGTACAGAAAAACACATTATCAATCATCGGTTTATTTAATTTGATTTTTAGCTTGAATTTTCTGAAGAATGTGTGGTTGATTTATCAGGTAATTAAAAAAACATTTGGCTGCTAGTAATGTCCCATCTGGGCATTATGCAGGGCTCTGCAAACAGCTTTCTGTCATACATTTTTAAAAAATGGCAATAAAAGTCACAGCAGGTTATTGCTGCCTCATACTCACATCAAGGACTTTCTTGGTGTAGGTAGTAGCATGAAGCAAGGAGAAGAGAAAGACTGGGAAGATGCTCACTGGATATTGGGTGTTAAGGCTCAATAATAATGGGAAAACAATATACCTCCCAACTATAGGGGCCACACAATTGGTAAATGGCTATTATAATAAAAATATAAATATAAAAATACTCGGAATTGAGCAGATTTATGAAACTTCCCAACCACTACAGATAAGCAATGTAGGACCAAGTAAACTATTTAAACCTCTTCTGTGTTTGTCAAGGTGAAAGGATACTTGTAATGGGGTAGGAGTTGACCAGGATGAGTGAGTAGAGAAGGTAATGGCAGCTGTCTTCCTGGAGAGCCTGGGCCAGGAAAGCTCTATTAAGCTGGAAGCGTGGAAGTCTTTGATGCAAGCGTAGTGCACTCGTGAGTGCATTAGCTAACAAGGCTCTCTGATAGAAATTAGCTGCTGCATAGGGCCTAAAACACAGAAACAGTAACACATATGGTCTACACAAGCTGACAAAAGAGAATAGGTGAAAGCAGTTATTGCTGAATAAATATTACAATGTCAGTTAATAAACAAAGTCATTGCCTGCACTCACCCCAAAACAGGAAGAATAAACATTATGGAGCAGTAGACAGTGAAGAGACGTGACAGCCACATTGCAGTTTCCAGCTTGTTGCTCATTAAAAATTGCTGTGAAAGAAATTTGTTTTAATTTTACACATAGAAAACAAACAAGATGCTAAGTATTAAACTTGCTCCATCATTTGTGATTCAAAAATATGGATGATTGGTATGAAAGGAAGTGCCGGGTCACCTTTGTTTACTGCTATGATGTGCTGCATTAGGACATTTCAAAGGACAGAATAAGTCTTTTCTTTTTCTTTTGTAAAGTGATTTTCTGAGAGGTTCAGACCCTCACCCCAGTTTGCTCAATATAGCAGTTTATTCTGCCGTCGCATTAAATGTCTTGAAACAAGATACAGTTGTACTCAAACAACCTGCTGCTTCAGCTGACATTGTCAAAGTAAAGTAATTTTAAAATTTTAAATGTTGGCTCTACCTAAACTGTCCAGTTCTAGTACACTGTAAGGGGAACAATGAAATTGTGCAGACATACACAACTGAAACAGTCAAATATATACTTGTGACGTAAAGATAAATCTGTGAATTTGTAAATCGTGGAACCAATAACACAGACCACCTGCACAATTCAAAAGTACTACAGCCCTGAAATTAACTTTCTATCACAAAGCTCAATCTGTGAACTAACTAAACTCTGAATACTGAGATTTTCATAAAATTGGGATAACTGTCACATGTAATATGAGCAAACACGATAAGCGCCTGTACCCCAGGAATTGCAGGAGTAGTTTTCCTAGGCTATTTGCAAAGAGAGACAAAACTAGTGCTCCTTAGATAAATGCCCACAAGTTTCAAACGCAGAGCTTTATGCTTACAATGCATCCTGATCCACCTGACAATAAAACGTTCCCCATAGAGCCAATGAACTCAGAGCAATTCTGTATCTTTGTCTATAGGATCAGTGTAGAGCTTCGTAAAGGGTGAGAAATAATAGCAATATCTAACAGTCTAATCTAACTGTGTAGGTCAAACAACCAACTTACCAAAGGCCCTGGCTGGGGAGGAGGGTTTTGTTGGTTTGCGTCAGCCATTTTTGGGAGGGTGGGTCTCTCTGTCAGAAAGACCAGTCACAATATGAGGCAACACTTAGTAAGAAGCATGACTAAATACATGACAGCAACCCATGTTTATTTATTTTACCAAAAACAAGTAATAAATCATTATACATGGGTGTACAAATTATGTGCTAGAATCTTTTAGAAAGAATATTTCTCACACTACTGAATTATTAACAAAGATGATTTAGAAACCTCATAGGGATGATAAAGTTTTTGGAAAAAGTTACTTATGTTTGTTAAGGAGTAGCTGAGCCGCACAGCATAAAATAAGTCCAGTTTTAGAGAGAATTTGCTTCTTTTCTGTCTCATGTGATAATACATAAACCATCTTTCAATATGGCACAAAAAATAAGCTGAAAAGGCCACCCAGAATTGGATTTTAGTTTTTGAGCCTTCACTGAAAATTTAATTAGCAACTAAATGAACCATGGAGATAAATACAAGTTTCTTCACATACTATTTAACTTTAGCAAACCAGAAAGAGGCTGTGATTTTAAAAGCATTTTTGATCCTTACTGCAAAATATGCAGAAGACTGTCAATACACAGAAATATTCAGTAATCAAAAACAAGTCAGGCACTTGAAAAAATATCGATCTTCACTGTATATACAGTGTAATGCAACCACAAGGGGGCACAATCTAGTGTCTTCTTGTGCCAGGATAAATGGAAGATTAAAGGGTAACAGCAGCAACACAGAATAAGTGAGTGAATGAGAGGGACCCAGGTGGAACGGTGAGGTTACAGGGAGAAGAGGTGCTGAAATCGAGGACTTTAAGTACTTCAGGTCAACGGTTCAGAGCAATGGAAAGTGTGGAAAAGACGCGAAGAGGTGAGTGCAAGCAGGTTGGAACAGGTAGAGAAAAGTGTAAGGTGTGTTGTGTGATAGAGTATCAACGAGAATGAAAGGAAAGGTGTTGAAGACGGTGGTGAGACCAGAGATGTTGTTCGGCTTAGAGACAGTGGCACTAAAGAAAAGACAGGAGGCAGAGCTGGAGGTAGCAGAGCTTAAGACGTTGAGGTTCTCTTAGGGAGTGACAAGCATGGACAGGATCAGGAATGAGAACACGGAGTTAGATGTGTTGGCGATAAAGTCAGAGAGGCCAGATTGAGTTGGTTTGGACATGTTTAGAGGAGAGACATGAATATTTTGGTAGAAGGATGGTGAGGTTGGAGCTGCAAGGAAGGAGGTCTAGAGGAAGACCAAAGAGGAGATTTATGGATATAATGAGACAGGACATGAAGTTAGTTGGTGTGAGAGAAGAGGATGCAGAGGACAGGGTTAGATGGAGGCACATGACTCGCTGTAATGTCCACTGAAGAGGAACAGCTGAAAGGAAAAGAAGACGACTGTATATACAAAGTATACATTAAACAAATGGGTTTTCTGTCAGAAAGTTTCATAAAAAGCTTTACAATTGAATTTTATAATCTGAATAACACTGTAAAATAAGAGCAATACAATACCTAACTATCAGCTACATCAGTTGTTTCAGAGATTTTTTTTTAAGATCTTTATCGATTGGAATTTAAAGGACCCAGTAATAGATTTTGAAATTGATTCTTTTGGATCTAATTTGTGTAGTACATGTAAATAAATCCCATTAAACATCCCTATGACATCCTTATATTAAAATGTCTCTCTACTTCTAGCAGAAAATTGAGAGATGTCATCCGGAGGAGTATTTTAGCTAGAAGCACACAAGTATCAGTTTAAGTTCAAAAGCATGAATGTACATTTACACCCACTTCTAAAGCCATAGAAAGAAATGAGGAAATTGGTTTAGTCGCCCTTTAATACTGGATTTCACCATCTTCGTTTATACTGGAAAAAACCAGTAGGGACAAGTGGAAGTCTTACTAACACTTACTGAGTCCATAAAGGACTGAGCCAACTCTGCACTTCTACTGCTTACCTTCCTAAAAGTGTGATCGCCCACAATCTTAATAACTAATGTTAGTTCTGGCAGAATACAAGATACATATATATATGTTTAAGGCTAATTAGGGAGTTTCGGTAAATTAAACTCATGATCATTTCATACGCCGGTGCCGACTGCAGGGGAAATGGGAGCTATACTAGCTCACCCAACGTTAGCATCGGCTAGTTATGAATGAGTAGCTAAGTTGATGACTAGGCTCAATGCCACTTTAATGAATCCAGCACAAATGCCAAAACAAACTAAATCTTGTCGTTGGTTACTGATTACAAGTAGGTTGGTAAAGAATCGCTTTACATGTAAAGTTACCCTAACGCATTTCTCGACTGCTGATGTCAAACGGCTAGCGTTTGCGGCAGGTGAGTCTAGAAGATTCTGTTACCATCGTTACTAGCATGTTAGCATCAGATAACGTTAGCTGTCTAGCCTCTCGCTAGCTTATGGATTTCTCCTTCGCCTACTATCCTTGGCCGTTGCGGCTCCTTAAGGATGACCGTACACAATTAAATATCCTGGTTATTGATAATAAAAACAATACAACATGCAGCTCACCAATGTCCAATTAGCTCGTTGGGTGCCAGGTAAAATGTGACAGATAGCTTATAGTGATGTGTCATGAGCAAAAGATGCGGCTCTGAGAGCCGATGCTTTGTAGTGAATCAGAAGAGCCGGCTCGCATCGAGTGAGAGCCGGCTCCCAGTTTTTTCCTTTCGCTGCTTACCTCAGTGCTCAGCCTGATCTCTGCTTACGGCAGAACTTTGTTTTGATTGGTCAGCAATGGCATCGCGGCCAATCACATGTGAGGATATGGGATCATATCATTATGTAAAAACAGAGAGTCGGGTGGCAGGAAGTGGAGCGGTGCTCCACTGCAAGTTAACTTTCTGTCAGATAGCGGTGAGGAGAGTCTGTACTGTTGGTGTAGTTGAAACTATGAGTGACACCCGAATGAGAAGCAGCATCTGGCTCCAGTTTAAAGATAATGGAAACAGCAAAGCAGAGTGTGTTCACTGCAAGATGAAAATTACTTTAAGAGCAGGTTCCACCACAAACCTGCAAAGACATATGAGAACTGTCCATTCTATAGTGCAGTTAGAGGGCAAGCTAGCACACATCTACAATCCTGGTGTGTCTCATCCCATAAAAACAGCAAGTGAAGCAGCATCTACAGGCTTCCCCACACATGCAGGTACAACCTCTCCTACTGCAACTCAAAGCAAAATAAGCTTAAGTTATAAGTTTATACCGAAAGTGATGACCCCACCCAAACAGCACAGCATTGATGAAGAGTTGGCTAAAATGATAGCTACTGATTTCCAACCCTTTTCCATTGTGGAGGACAGAGGCAAGTAGAGGACAAAGTGGTGCTGTGTGAGCAACTGTGCCCTGTGGATTTATTTGCTGTTTTGTTGTTAATTTGTGCAATAAAAAGTTTGATTAAATATTAAACAAAAAAATGGTTTTGTAACAGAATAAATGCACAAAATCAGGCAATTATAAGGATTCTCATGAAAACACTGCACATGAAAGGATTTTCAACAAACAAACCATGAGGTTTTGCAAAGGTGGTAAAATAAAGGCCTATAAAACAATACTAAATTAAGAGCCGCTCAGGAGTCGAAAGAGCCGGCTCTTCTTTAGGAGCTGAGCCAAAAGAGCCGGCTCTCTGAAAAGAGCCGAACTTCCCATCACTAATAGCTTATGGCTACGCTGAAGTAAGCGATCAGGTGACCTTTGGAGCGAGAAGGCAAATAACTCTCGCGATGTTTTAGACTCGTGGTCACACGCAATACTTCCCTCTAGTGGACAAGCAATTAAATATACGTCAATGCAGTTTTTTTTTTTTTTTTTACAATCATTAAAACCGAGATTTATTTATGACGTGTAAAATCACGTGACAATAAATTGCACTGGGCATAAAGACTTACTTGGGTACCTAATTCAAATTATGGCTGAAAATAAAGACGATTCTGTCTATATAAAACAGATAAATTATGTGGTTAATGATTCAACGTTTTTGCATATTGTGGTTAATCCTTCACTGAACCATCCCTATCAAAGCAAGATGTTTTTATTACAGTGATCTTACTTCTTCAAATGGTTGCAATTTAAAGGCAAATTAAACCAACAAACCTGAAACTGTGGACATTTGCTTATAAACTTTTGGTTACATTTCTAAGTCATATTTACTACAATATTAATATTTCTAAGGCATATGTATTACAGAGAGGTTAGTGAGAAAGTTGTTGAAATAGCAGAGATTTGCCACATATGCTGCTTTGAATATATGAATATATGATAACAGCACGTGTCTTGTGGGCAAATTTGCACCTCTTGCAAGGCTCACTTAAAAATAAAATTGAGTTTGGTCATGTGGAAAACCCTTTTGCCCTGAAATGAAAGGATGCACATAAAAGAGCAACATTCTGTGCATTGTCTGGATCAAGGACACTTTGACACGTGGAACGGAAGAACTGGGGAATGTTAGGGAAGGTTCTGCCGGAATTAATGCTCAAACGCAAGTCTCCGTCTCTTATCTCTTAGAGCCAGTGGGTGTTTTGAAGTAAACGACACGGATGCTCACAGAGTTCTCTTGACTGTGCTCTGGTTTTTGAGCATCACATCCGCAGACGCAGAAACCTGCAGAGCGCGCATGCACCGAGGTCAACGCCCACATTTCATCAACCGCTCAGAAACGGACTCCTCTTTAAAAAAAAACAACTTTCAAATATTCAAACATCCACGTGTTTTACTAAGCATCATTAGTCTTTCTGGAATTTTGCAGATAATGTTAGGATTTGTCAAACATTCTCTTCTCCTCTTTCTTTTCTTTTTTCTTTTTTACTTTTTGTACCTAAAATGATCATGTAAATGATATTTGTTATGCTGCCACACGAGGGCGCACTCGACCAGATCATATTGCTGCAGGTTGGCCTATACCCTGTGTCGGATAAATATTTTAGCTTTAAGTGCACCTTATTTGGTCCCAACATGTTTTAAAATCTTACATCTGACTGCTACTGTAGCGCATATATCCGCAGAATATTGGCACGAGTGTCGCAGGATGATGTGTTTGCTGCAGATGCCATTTGAAAATATAGGCAGTGTAAGCACTGTAGAATCTAATTATTTCTTTGCAAAACCTAATTAGGCATTAAAAAAGGTTAACGCCAGCGCCTGAAACGTTTTTGTTTAATAATCCCATTACTGACGGCTCATCATGTATAAAATGGTGCAGGAGGACACAAGTTTCCACTTGTTAAAGGGAATCTCTGAGAAATAGTCGCAGATTTTTTGACACTATCTGCGATTGGGAATTAGGGCTTGTAATTAAACTGCGGAGACTCAGCACAGCACACAGAGTAAGTAAGGCTGCAGCGTCCTGCCTCGCATGCATTTTCTATGTTTAATTGATGATTCTGCCTGCCTGTTGCAAAAACATTGTCACTATTCTCGGATTTTTTTTCTTTATAATATGTCGTATAATTCGTGGCTCATGACAGAGCTGTTTGAAGAGCTCTGAGAATAGAGCTTGATTAATTTTTTTAAGCGTCAGCTCCTTTCGGACCATTACCAGCCGCTAGAGAGCTCAAGGTGAGAATTTAAATGAGACAAGCTTGAGTTTTAATTTGTGCGGGCTACTGGGGAACAGCTGTGTGATGCTTTGGAACGTTTTCAGAGAGAAATATACAATGCGCTACAAAATTATAAAAAAGGTCTGTTAAATGTCACCGTGTTGCTGCATTAATGAGGAAATAATAATCAAATATCTCCGATTGCGAAAACATTTCAACGAGTGTTTTAATCGAAACCTTCACACTAAAAAAAGAATTCTTGACTGTCCATCGTTTTATTTATGGGATAAATCACTTTGAATAAACAAGCTTTTTCTTCTTCGAACATCTTTGCGCACTTCTCCCCTCCCCTGTGCACCGGTCAACCTCCACAACGACACCATCACATTTTAACTTTATTTTTAAAAACTAAAAACAAATATTAGCATAGTAGCAAGTTATTCTATAATAACGTCTTTAAATATGTATTAAAATTAAAGTCAGATGATGATGTTGCATTTAAATGTGTAAATAATGTGCGTAAATGCTGTTTTGTGTTGAAAAATCTGGTAAACTCTATAAAAAATATTATTACTATTATTATTATTGGTAGTAGTAGTAAAAGTAGTAGTGGTAGGATTTAAGAGTGTCCCCATAATTTATAGGCTTTAGTTTTTCTTATTCGTTTTCTTCCTAAAACATATATCTTGTCAACCTGGTTGCACTTCTTTATTCTTCCATATTTTCCTTAAAAAAGATTCTGCATCTACGGTTTCCAAGCGAAAAGGCACCAAAAAGAAAAGTGAGTGACAGACCAAAGCGAACGGCCTCGAAAAGGAATAAAACGTCGCGTTTAGTGAAGTGAATGCGCCTGTAATGGCTCAGTCTCTGGATCTATGGGGCCAAAACAAACAGGGTGTGGAAGAGGATGAAAACCAGGACAAGCGAGGAAGACGACGTGAAGAAAGAGTGGGTTTGATAGGGAGGGAAAGAAGGACACGGCGAATTTCCCTCGAACTGGTTAAAGGAACAATAAAGGGAGTTATCAACAGACCCCTCTGCCTTTAATCTCTTTGTTGCCTGATTTCAGAAGGCGTTTCACGTAAATCACAACCCAGTTCAAGTCTTTCTTACAATGGGCTGAAATGGTTTATATTGGATGTAAAATGCCTGCACATGCTTCGATAAAATATATTCTAATCTCTTTCTTTTTTCTTCATTTACTTAAAAACAAAATCACAGCTGTTCTTTTATATCTTACGATGTCAATATTGTTACGATATATATATATATATATATATATATATATATATATATATATATATATATATATATATATATATATATATATATATATATATATATAATTTTTTAATGGGTAGTCAGTAAATGCACCTTAGCAGTTTCAGTAACTAAGCCCGCACTCATGTTGACAAATTACATTTTTAAAACGTTTAAACTTTTCTAAAAATGCTCGAACTTTAAAAGAAAAAACACTCTGGACTGAGAGTTTCTGCGGGATGGAGATGGAGGCTTTGCTTTGCTTTATTGCAGAATTGTTCACTTCAGTGTCATGTTGAGAGCAACAACTTGAAATCTATATTATTGTTTTGCACACTTTCTTTTTGCACATTTGCACGAGCATAAAAATCAAGTTATCTTGATATTTCCCATAATAGACATTTTATTATGTTGTTGTTTTTGTTGTTGCTTTAATTGTCAACTGTACTGGTTATTGTATGTAGTACATGTGAATTGTGGAGCCTGTCAAAGATGAATTTCTGTCACTGGATGGGACAGACAATCAAGTTAATCTCAGTTTTAATCTTAATCTTAATGATCACCAGAGTGATTCCAGGGGAAGGCCAATAAAATCCCACATGCTTTGGAGCATAAAGAGTAATACAGATGGAGAATTTTTTAAATGAATTGTGAATGATGTGCAACATTTTTAATTCCGTATTTTCAAAACAAAATCGCTATCTGTACAATATTAATAATAATGTTAAATAATTAAGTAATAGTGTTCAATAAAGAGCAATTTTGATTAAAGCAATGCTCCTAAATGGAGAGATATGTTTTATTTTGTTTTTGTTGATAAAAGCACACTGGTTTTGGCCCCGTTACTTCTCCAAAGCCTGGAGGGAACCGGGTGCCCGCAGTGAATCCTGAACCACAAACTATTGACATAGAAAGCAAAGGGGATCCACCAGAAAGCTGACTTTTTCCTTTTTGGGAGTAAAGCTATGTTTGTTTCTGGGTTGAATGGGGGCCTATAATGGAACTGATGGCATCAGGATTGTCACCACAAATGGTCTGGGCGTTTTGCAAGGCTGTTTGACAGAGCCTATTATATCATTGGTCACGTCCCTCCACTCCTTGCTCGCTTGGGTTTGAATGGGAGTGAATTAATCAAATGGTTGGAGAGAGATCAGCCAACTTAATGCACTTTGTGTAAAGGTCTGCGGTGATCTGAGACCCCCGGCCCTCCTGCTACCTGCACTGTTTTCATCTCAACATGTCTGAGCTGCAAGCAGACCGAAAACACAAAGGGGCATTTAATGTGGCACTAAAAACAGAACTGGTTGTGACCTTTTTTTTTCAATGGGTGTTTAAAAATATAATTCTTACTTTAACATTCTTTCCATACAGAGCTTGCACTGACATGAGGGCAATTTCTGTGAATCTCTCTACCATCCTTCAATATTACATCAGGTCAACTATTATACTTTTAATAAGTGTATTTGAGATGTTATGTCTGTTATGAGGATGTGCAGAGGACTGTGAAGGACATCTGGAAACGGCCAGACCTGGATCTCCAAGCTCTGATTTACTACTAAACTGACGAACTTCGGACCATTTAACCCATCACATGAAATTAATATTGGAATTCTATAGAGGATTTCTGTGTTTACAGCAGCTCAGCGGACCCCACTTGGACATCAACAACAGCAAGAAGAGCCATTAAAATGGGATATGCGCGTTTAATAAATTAGCTATTGATGTAATTTTAAAAATATATCAAAACACAACCCCCATCATATTTGTTTTTGGCAGAGGGAAAACGGCCCAAGTGGTCCCAAATCCAGCCCTGTAACGTTATTGCTTCATCAAACACAATCAAAGTGCGAATTAATCACAGCGCTCTGCGTTACAGCACGTAGGCACGAGCATTGTTTGGCCGTAATAGATGGCTTTAAAATTTGACGTTATTATTTCCCGTCATTTCTGGAAACAAATTGAACATTTATTGCATATATATTAAAAATTATACAGTCGTCGAGAGAGGCTGATGTCTCTTTTATTGAGGCGCACCGAGAGGTGAGGTCTCACCGGATCAATTTCCCTGTCTTGTTACTCCCGCAAGAGGATGTTTGGAAAACGCCTGCTACGTTAAATTGATTCAGAAACGAATTCATAACTTGGGGGGTTTAAGCAATTTTGTGGCGCCCAATTTTTATCTACGGTCTTAACTTTTGTTTCATGTTTTGATTGTTTTAAGCACCCAAACAGAAGCTTCTTACTGAAACAGGTTTGTCCTCAGTTCTCCGAGCATTAGTCCACATTGGCCTATTTTTCATTCTTTGCACAAAAAAAGGAAAAAAATGCATTTAATACACTGGGTTTTGGGTGGCTTCACAAACATAGCCATTAAGCAGTCACAATGCTTTTATTGTGCACTTGATCTCAAAATAGAGGCTGGTCTGACTGCAGGATCCAGACGAACCTATGGAAAAGGCCTTGTCTTTGTCTGTCTATACGGAGATGAATGGCCCGTGTCAACCACATGATTAGTTTGCACTATTAAATTGTCAAAAAGGAAGGATTTTTCCCTAATAGTGCCTTTTCGGGAAGAATTATGGAATTCAGAGTTGTTTGCGACTGCTGGGGAACTTGTAGGGCTTTGCAGGGGCGAGGGCGAAGGTCAGACAGAGTTCTCAGCGCTCCGTCCAGTGTGGCACAGCAGTCAGACTGGATGAGGAGACACATGTAGGTCTATTTCCTACAGCATGGGAACATTAATCTCTACGTTGAACGAGATGAAAGATGGCCATGCAGTGACAATGTGATTCAACAGGCTGAGGTCGGTTTGTTTGTCAGCGCGTCCACGAAGATTCACAAAATGCGTAAAATTCGTGCGTAAATGCGCAATGTCACGTTCACAGAACTTACACAGAAGACCCAAAACCAACATTTTAACCACATAGTGTTAACGATGCCACAGATGGATCTTAAATGGGATTTAAGATTATGTTTATTCCCCAAACGTTGCTGCTGCATCGATGCGTAATTGCAAACGCGCAAAAAAGGCCCCTCGCGACAAACCTCGTGCAACACATGAGCTGCCTTTCTGCACGTCAATGCTGCCCTGCACCATCCGTGAAACCCCCTTCCATTCTGTTCAACCTCTATTCTGGTGCCAGCGTTTTGTGTTAAAAGTTAACAACTTGGTCCGATCCATTTAATCCCCAACAACAAATCTGTGTTGACTCTAACACTCGCCTCCTTTGTGCCCATTATGCGCCTGCCCTCACTTGAAGATTTATGTATTTTTGATATTAAATTCCTTCTGTCATCAAGACTGCTCTCTTGTTGACTTTTCTTGACCCGTCGACCCCGTTCCCCAAACTTTCCCATATTTAACGCGGGACCCCGAGCCTCCCCTCCCAAACTTCTTCTGCTCTACCACAGCTGAACGCTCTGTGGCTTCTTTTGTTGGCATGTGCTGTTTGCACTGTTCTTGAACTTCAGTGTGCTGCCCTGTCCCCATCCTGTACTTTGAACCCCACAGAACAGTCTTCGCCCCGTAACTCACGCACACTAAACTGTTGCACACTCCTTGATTTGTTGGAGTGACATCATAACTTGGCCGATGTGCTGGTTCTAAATGTCCCTTGAGATGTGGGCTTCAAAGCAACAATATGTTTCTGCGCTTCAATAAACTGCCTCCATCCTCTGCTGAGGAAGAATGACGGGTGCCCATACAAATGTGCCATATTTGACGTCCATGTCGGCTACACAAGGTTCCCTCTGGCTACCCAGCTTGCTAATTAGTTACACAAACGCTCATACTAATGATCCCACTGGCGTGGTGAGCTGTGGGGTTTTTGTTCACCGACTTTGCCCCAGCTTCTCCCGCTGGAAACTTGGCCCCGCTGACCCGAGCTATCACGGCGCTGTGAAGATGGCTGGATCGCCCTGGCCAAAGTCCAACCCCCCCCCCCTCTCCCCTAGAGGCCAAAGGTCAGCGTCCAAGGCCCGGGAATGCCACCACTAGCTGCTAGCGGTGACACCGTTTACAAAAGGGGCTTGGTGAGCAATACTTCTGTGGGTTGTCAGTGTTGTGACAGTGCTGGCCAGACATTCATTTACTCTCTGGTCAGACCAAAAACCAATGCTCTGGTCTGACAACTACTGAGCATCTAAGCAGCTATTACTTTAAAACCAAATTATATCCACAGTTAAGGAGGCACCAATAATGATGTGTTATTTTACAACTGATGTTAACGAAGTAAATGCTTTATAGACTAGTTATAAGACATTAATAGGAACAAGCAATTCTCTCTGGATAACTTTTTTAAAGATGATCTGAATTAAAATGGACTTTGCATTAACACTATAAATGGCTTATTAAACTTAAAAAGAACAAAGAGGATTTAATAGTAGATTATTGACATTTATAACTAGAAATTATTAACACAGCTTTGCATTCACACATTTGTTTTTTGAACATATAACTGATCCATAAAGCATTAGTACTTTATTAAAAAAAAAAAGATTAATAAGGAGTCACATGGCGTTTAGAACGGGTGCTTTAAAAATGTACAAATTCCAAATTGGCTAATTAATGGATCACAACTGATATGTAAAACATCAGCGCTGAGGAGGATCTGCACCACTCACAAATGCAAAGCTGGTAATTAAACGCCTCATTTTAAACTAATGTCTTATTATATGAGGATTACTATTATTATTCGATGTTGGTTCATATCATCAGCAGCCCCTTTTGTCTAGAAACAAGTGGTCCTGGTCGAACCAGTGAATGGGAGTCTTCACATGTATCTAAGCCCAAAATTGTTCTTATTAACGTCTATTAAGTCTGTAGTTACAACATATAAAACCATTTGGGAGCGAGTCCAATGTGTTTCCCTGAGTGACGATGTGTCAATCAAGATCAATGGAGAGAACATTTTTTTTATAGCTGATCGCTTTAGAGGCTGATCTGTGAAGCATTAGTAAAACATTTATTAAGCATTAATGGGGCCAATTAGAGGTCACAAGCTCTTTGTAAACGGTGCGTAATTGCAAAGTGTTAAAAAAGCATTAACATAAGTCCAAGGTGCCAGTGAACGTGATGGGCCGGATAAATCCAATTAAATAAACTCATAGTATAAATTACATTTCCAACGTGGTCACAGGTTTGGAGGCTGTTTTACAAACTATCCTGGGTTTATGTCCTACTTGTCCTAAATTCAAACGTTTTTCTTTCCCCACAGCCCCGCACTGCGGTTAACACTGGCCCATTACACGTTGTCATTTGAGGCTCTTGGTGTTATTTGGACAATGTTTGGCCATTTACCCGGCCAGTGTCTGCGCGCTCCAAGGAGGTCTCGACAGAAATTGATACTAATTGCGGGGACTGTACACTGCTGGCTGGTGGAGCGCCTGCAGGCAGTTGGAGGACCTGCTTGTCACCGCCTAATTGACAAGGGCTTGTCTGTCCTGGGAGCAGCTGGTCCTAAGCACTGGCGCACAATCGCAATCTTGACACGGCCTGCACTCGCCTGAAGGAGTTTCGGGGAGGAACGCCGTTAAAGGGAGATTTATTGAATCTCCCTTTGGGTGAAGCTGTATTAAGTACGCAATATAGGCTTATTTCCACGGGTGCAAAAGGGAGCCACACTCTTGGTATTAATAACAGAAGGTGTCAATTAGGCCAGACAGGTGACATTTCATGTGACATTATGAATCACTGCAAACTAGACAAGCGCGGGTAAATAAAAGCTACGAGCAGCGCTGCTTTGAAATCAGCTTTAAGGAACAGTTATTTTAATTTTCGCAGCTAAATGACACACAATCAGCCTATGTATGCCCAAATCGGATGAATGCAGGGGGATGTGTTGCACCAGCCATTGAGCTGCAGAGGCGAGAGCACAAATGCCATCGAGCCTCACAGTAAAATAATCAATTCATTATTCCGGCCTGTTTCCATTAGCCCGTGCCTTTATAGCTGAATGCATCAAGAGGAAAACGCCAAGCAAGTATTGTTTTCGTCTGCAAGTGGAAAAGGTTTTCCTCCACTTTCCCACTGCCTGTAAAGAAACGCTGCTTTTCTGGCCCTTTTGAACTGATCGTGATTTTTTCCCCTGGTGTTCTCCGGACGCGCTCCTTTCTTTCTGAGGAACAATGAAAACACTGGAGCGCCCCGCCGGTGCGCCACAGTTGGGGATCTCCCGGATTGTTTTGGACAGCTTTGGATTTCATCAATCAAAATGACTGCAGTTTTCCATAAAAATGCTGAATTCGGTCGTGGAACCGAGCGGACAAGGTATAAAATACGAAGCTGTCCTTCTCGATGATAAATGGGCATCCTTTGATTGAGCAAATGGAGAAATACGTGCCACAGGACCGAGGAACAGGCGAAGATTGTTAAGAGAGGGTCTTGCAGATCATGCCAGAAACATTAGCCTATTAAAGCAAGTGCATTTTCCCATAAATGTATGACACACAGGAGCAGGGCCACCTTAAGGTGCTCATGCCTACGGGCTAATTGTGTAAAAGCTCACATATGGAGATGACCTGACTTCTTCTGCTTGGCCACTTTGAGCAGAATAATTTGCCTTTATCTGATTTATCAGAAACAAAAAGCAGCGGCCACAGCAAGAAGATGAAGGCTGCCTCTTCAGTGTAACTACACAGACTGACATAAGGTTCAGATACCGGTGTCAGATATCATCCCAGTAATACAAGTCTTTACTGGGTGTTCCAAACCAGATTAGGAACCATAAATACATAGGGGCATTTGGCCTGGGACCGAAGGAAGCAGATCCAGTATCCCTGCACATCTTCCCACCAGTAAAGCCCTGCTAACATGGATGGACTGAAAACCAATTAAGTACAAAGGGTTGCAAGTCAACTTTTAACTGTCTGAACAAAGTAATCATGAATTACTGACAAAGCAGACGCCTCCGAAGGTGTCCTCTCTAAATAGCCCTAATGCTACAGCTAATTATCCAGCATTGACATTTTGTCCCGCCTCAGGTCAGTGGGTCAACAGTTGGAGATTAATGGCACTGGAAGGAGATTCTAGAATAGCAAACGGGGAAATCTCACTGTAATGGTACTACAATGCATAATATCCAGGCTTTGTTAGCATCATTACATATTTTAGGTTATCAGATTGTAGGTCTTTAATAGCCCAAACTGCTTGGTTATTGTTGAGGTTCTAATCCAATGATATAAATGTAACTACATTTGAACATACATGATTCAAATTTAAAAGTACTGTCTGCATTAGGTAGTAAGTAGTGGTGTTAGGCTCTTATACTCCGTTTACCATATGATTTCTTAAAATAATTTCAAAAAGGTGGTTCATCCCCTTCTCCTCTTTCACAAACATATAGCGGAGTTGACTGTCTTGTCGTGCTTGAAGAATTGTTTAATTTCAGGGGCCTGGCGTTTCCTGAGGTGAGGTCTGCATTGGCTGCTAATAGAGATCTAATTGATGGGCCGAGTCCCGTTTCCGTGCTCTCTCTCCCTTTATTGCGCCCTGGCGTCTGCTGTAAAATAGATCTGTAATCAGATTCCGCCTATTCCTCCTGGAGCAGGATGAGAGCTCAGGGCTGCAGAGAGAGAGAAAGAGAGATGGGGCAAAAAAAAAAAAAAAAGAAAAAGAAAGAAAGCAAGAAAAGAAAAGAAAAAAATCATTATTAAAAAAGTTAGGGCTTGAGTAGAAATTCGACGTGCTGTTGAGGCTTTGATGAAAAAGAGGAGCACAAGCTATAGCACACACATTCCTTTTTTTTCTGTTTTTTTTTGTCTGACTTTACACAAACATCATTTCTACAGTAACTTGTATTGTGGCTGTGCCACTCATCAGCGACCTTATTAGGTTTTATTTGTCAGAATATTCCTTTAATCCTTTGGGGATATATCCTTTGCTGCAATATTTGCGCAATGAACCCCTCTTCTAAAATTCACACCTATAAGATTAATATAGATCTGTCATAAAAGGCTTTGTTATTGCTGCCAAATGCTCACTGTAATTATTATTTTAACGTGGTTATATGTGCTTTTATGACTCCAGCTCTCAGTTCGTGATCTAATCAAATACCACACACACCAATCTGCCAGTGCTGTCATGCACCCAGAAGCTACACAAGATGTCAATCAAATCAGACTTGAGACTGGCAGGAACAGAAACAAACTCATTCTCTGTCTCTCTCTCTTTCTCCATCTCCTAGAGCTTCCTGGAAGGCTGTGATTGGCTGCCAGTCTGGGCTGTGATAGCAGCCCTGGAGCCGAGGATGATTGATGATGGCGAGGGCAAGGCCGAGCACTGGCAGCATAAAGCCCCATAGACGCCTCAATAAAGAGCCTGGCTAGTGGAGAGCCTGGGCCCCGCTCAATAGGACCCCTCTGCCTCCGAGGACCCGCAGCTAGAGAAGTGCATGGAGCGAGGGAGAGGGAGAGAGGAAGAGAGGGAGAAGGAGAGATGCTCTGTTGTTGGATAATCTGTTTAGCTATTGAGCCAGCAGCCGTCTGAGGCTGGATAAGTGCAGCGACGGATGTGTGTGTGGGGTGAAAATAGCAGGGGTTGGCTGGTGGAGTGCTGGAGGGGGGAGATGCAAGGATGAAGGATATGAAGAGAGAGAGAGAAAGACAAAGAAAGAGAGGGAGAGATGGATCGTACAGTCTCCGGATGCATAATGGGGGAAAAGGGAAATGGATGAACCGAAGTAGAAATGAGTTCTGCAGCACGACTTTCACACAAAACCAGAAACAAAAGGTTCAACACCAAGCACCCGACTAGTGCCTAAGCTGAGTGATAAGGCCTCTCTGGTGCTACCCTGGTGGCCATCAGTCAGCCCACAGATGCATAACTCTGCTGACCTTTTGCTTCAGGGATCAATGAGACCCTGCTAGGTTGGATTCCTTCAGTGCCGCGTCCACTGCCGTGGCCCCAGACTGCACGCAGCCCAGTTGTAACCCCCCAGTGCACAGCAGCTCTGAAAAGCACAATTAGGCAGCAATCTGCTCCTACCAAGCCAGCTTTCAGTGACTCCAGCGTGGCTACACGATGTCCTGCAGACCCTCCTGGCTGGAGTTGGCAGGATGATGGTCTGAGACAGCAGTAGGAACGGAGACGGACTCCCTCACAATCGTCTTTATTCTGAAGCGTCCACAAAGATTGTGATTACAAGAAAATGCTTTTTTTTAATCATTATACATTTGCATATGTTGCACTTACTGTACACCTTGTGTTGTAATTAAGACTGATTTCTATGGCAGGTTATAATAAACTAAACAAACAAATGTGGTATTTTAAATGTCCTACTCTCAGAAATATTTTTGCACACGTCATGTACATTTAAATGAGATTCACTCTTGTATTTTCTGCAGCGGGTTTCATGACTCGCTTTATGTGAAACACATTTTAAATATTTGTGAAATCCTTTGTGTTAATGCTCTGAAAATAAATCTGTCAAACTTTTCACAAGTTACATTTTGCCCTTTGCTTTTTTTGTTCGTGTACTTTGTGCATTTTGAGTCAAGTCTCACATCGTGTTAGACAAATTTACCTCCGGTCTGTTAGAACAAGTCATCTCCAAACTCTTTTATGTAAAAGTCCAATCCAAGTATTTGAACATTCAAAAAAAAGTTTTTAATATGTCAGTAATTTTGTTTTTTTTCTATGTAATGTGTCCAAACTAACCAAAATAAAACCTGTCATCAGGTGGAGGCCGAAAGACGGGAGAACAGACAGGAGCAATTCAAACTGAGGAAACTACAAAACTATTTAGAGGAAAGAGGTGACACTTTTTGTTGAGTTTGTTTTAAGGATTAAACTTCATAACGTAAATCAATCGAAACAAGAACCAACCTCCAACCTCAGATATTTTTAAACACAATTAGGATAGAAAATCCCAATAGAAAGAAGTTTTCATACTATGGCTGTACACTTTTTGCCTTACTAAATTAGAGCAGTGGGTTAAAGGGTTGGAGGACGTGGACTAAAACAGAGTAGTGGTGCAGCAGCACACAATGTCAGCACTTTTTAGAGGCTACAATTACGATGAGCAAATTAACGCTCATTGTACTAAATCTTACATTTTCTTCCTGTGGCCATCAGATCTGCAAACTCAGACCACAAATTAACAGAGGTTTGATAGCTGCCATGTATTTTTTAATGGGTGTTTTATGAACACAGTATTTTTAGGTTGTTACACTTTTGTACTCTTCATTTCATTGTACTGTTTTTGACAGAGTGTAGAGATTTTCATAAACAAAGAATGATGTATAAATGGTGAGAATTGTAAAAATACAGATGATACAATTTTGCAAAGTAAATGTCAGAAGAAGCATGTTGTGATACTCTCATTAAAAGATGTAGCGAAAGCTAAAAATACACTTTGCTGTAGTCACTATTAAAATTCCAATTAAAGTTGTCATCACTGTCAATCTCCAACTACAACTTGAATTTGCTCGTCATTTATGGCCGTTGATTGAGAGTTTTGTTGTAACATCAAAATCCACTGGTTAGGCTTTGTTAATGCTGAAGGTGAGAGAAGGTGTACAAACTCCTCCAGCTATTCCAAACGTTAAGTCTTCCCGTTTAGATTATTTTATCATCGATGAGTGTCCCCAAAGTCAGGAATTAATCTGTGCGCTCAATTTTCAATTAGTTCACACAGCTGCGGGTTCACAACTAATATGATAAGCGGCATCAGGGTCTATTACTGCACATTGGAAACTTAAAACAACTTAACCAGAATAAAGACTAACGTTTTCTCCCTTATGTCAGTTTTTGAGCTACACGAGGCAACTTGTGGTATTGGCCATATAATGCTCGCAGTGGTGCACAAGTGGACAACAGCCAAAAAAACTGAGTAAATGTAAGTGGCAACCACACCAGTGTATGTAAATGTGTCCAGGCTAGTTATTTCAATGTCAATACTTCCGTAGCTTCACATGTAATCTTTGTTTAGTTGGATGTGATGGCAGGATGTCGAGCAACATGATGCGACACGATACGATGAGATACAATATGATGAGTTAAGATGCAATGGTAACTGTTCCTTAGGCCATTTTGTCCAAGGGGTAAACACACAGATAAAATATACGGTTACATTATTTGACACCTTCCCCGGTTGTTTATGACAATCCTCTACAGTACATCATATTTTTATGTACTATACAGATCTCTATTAAAAACCCACTGATTTCGGTTGAGCTACAATATGGCATTAGCAAGTCTGATCACAAACCTGCCACAAGAATCAAAAACAAACCTTGTCATGTGATAGGAAAGCTATGCATGCAACAAACTGTCATAAGTTAAATATGGACGCATAGTGGTGACATGGCTGGAAGCTAATCTAGTGGTAAATCTCTTAAATAATGATGGCAGCGATGACACGCTCAAACATCAACACACCTGTTCAGGTGCAGCCTGATGCAGCATGGAACTCCCTCTCCTCCTGGCTTATATTCGATTCGGTGCATTTTAATCTTCATGACTCTAATCAATGACTTATGCTATTTGTTAATGAACCCAAAACTGCCTGACTAACAACAACTTGCACCTTATTGCTTAGCAGCCAATTAAAGCCACGGAAAATCTGTGTGAGCAGTTCAAAAACAGTTAATGAAAGTGTAACAGTCAAACTTGTCTTTATGGATTTGTGATTAGTGCTGGAGGGCTTATTCATGGGGTACCCATAACTGGATTGTGCCCCAGATTTTAATTGCCTAATTGGTGTGATTATTTAGCAATGGGAAACCCTTCCACCTGTTCCTCCTCTGTGCCTCAGGAAGTGTCAGCAGTGTTTGATAGTCATGTTGACACGCACAATTACATCCACTCCAGTGTTGGAGGAAGTAAAAGAGAGACAAAGTAAAAACAAAAACTCCTTTACAAGCCCCGCATCCAAAACCCGACTTAAGTCGATGAAAAGTATCATCAGCAAAAAGTTTCAGGAGTGGAAGGAAACATTCAGCAGCACAAGGTCCAGTGCTAAAGAACACTGATGCCTCAATGTGTAAACAGCACTTTACGGTAGATTTGGTGATTATCTTCAGTTTGGTATTTAGTCCAGTGATTCCCAACCTGTGGGTCGGGTTTTGTCTAAACATATGTTCTTGCTTTTTGGTTTCCCTGCAGCTTCGTACTTGGTCACTTTGACTTGTAGCTGAGTTTGTGCTGTGAGTTCAGAGAGGAAACGTCTTTTGTTCGAGACGGGTAAAAAAACGGGTAAAAAAAAAAAAAATTACTCAATTGGTAAAGCTGTAAAATATGGTCTGCGACAGTTTAATTGTACCAGCAGAGTATAAAAACTTACATGTAGATCAAACAAAATCAATATTAGAAAGTAGATATTTTCAACTTAGATATAGTACATGTTTTAATTAAACACAAAACGAATCAAACAGGGTTATCACAATACCCACAATGCAACTCGACCAACAACACTTCAGGCAGATATTTGGCTATTTGTCTAATAATGACTATAGCTTGAGTCTAAAACTGGGAAGTGCAGCAGATCACAAGTTTTTTTTATTTATTTTCCTGAGATAATTTCACAGCTGGAACCATAAACAGTGCTACATTTCATTAGCACTCCGAAAACAAACCTCCGTGAATAAAAGTGGCACGTTCTCCTTTAAAATCCAACTCAAGTCCACTCCTCCTGAAATAAAATATACACTGAAAATCAAGTCCCACTGTCACCTCGCATGTAGTTGATCTAAAAAGTTTGATTTGCGATGGATAATATCTGTTTACTTATGAACAAATCCGATCCTGCGTGGGCTCTCAGGCTGAGCCATTATCCAGCACCCAATTACTTCATATCTCTGCTGTTGTTGTGTGCATTGTTGGTGGGCAGAGGTTAACAAAAGGCCAAGACAAATCCAAGCCACCGGCGTTGGCCACATGGGGAAACGTTGGCAAGCGAGCCAGAGAATAATCATAGGCTAATCTGATTTCCAGCTCTGATAATGGAGGCCAGGCTAAACAAGAAAAATTCCGGGCAAATTTGTGCAAATGAAAAAGGATTCCTCCTGACATAATGGTACAGTGCAAGGCAGCCTCTAATGAGCAATAATCTGTCTAAGAGCTACTCTCTCTCTGCTGCTTGGTTTCTCCCTCCATCTTCTATCTCATCCTGTCTCACCCACCTACTCCCACCCTCCCCTCCACTCCAGCTCTCATCAGCTTGTTCCCTTTTTCCTGAGGAGGAGCATGTTGCAGCCGACAGAGGAGGGGGGGGGGGGGGGGGGGGGTTGAAGATGTTTCCATTTAAATAGGTGCATGAGCAGGATATTTAATGTACACTAACAAAAGCTTTATCTTACTGGGGATTTTGAATATTAACCCTAAGGAAATGATGAGTTAGTCGTCAGCTGTTCAGGTTTGCTTAGCATGAAGACTGAAAGGAGGAACAGCCTGAATCTGCACAGAGGTAAAAGCTTTAGTGGTGGAAGCAGGAGTGGGCTAAAAGGAGGGCAGAGGTGGCACAGGACACCCGTGGAGCCCCTACCGCCCACCCCCACCCCGCCCCAGACTGATGCACTGATGCTAGTGCACTGACCTTCAGCACAAACACAACTGACCACATAACATCTACACGACCACAACATGGGATTTTATTGGATTAAACAAGTAAGTAAAGATAACTGGCTGATTGCAGTGTAATTAACCATATTTAAAGTTTGTGTTTTGGTGAGATTAGTAGGTACGTAGGTGAGACTGGTAGGTACGTGGGGACAGTGATGGAAAGTATCTAAGAACATTTACCTGAGTACTTTCTATTTTCTGCTACTTTATCTTTCGACTTCACTGCATTTCAAAGTATGTATATGTTCACTCCAATACATACAGTACCTTTGACAATGGGAAGCTCAGTTTGCAGGTCAGGGGTTCAAATCCCAGCTCTTCCTGGCCACTTGTCTAAGTGTCCTCGGTTAACAGATTGAACCCCAAGTTGCACCCGATGTGTGTAAGTGGACAAAAGTTGCTCACTAATTACTGTATAAGAAGATTTCATTATTTAAGTAATACAAGTTATTACAATGAGATTCAAAACATGTGATCATCAACACGGTGAGTTAGGTTATTTAATAAGCTCCACTGTGCCAGCTGGTACATTGAAGTGCATCAATAACTGTAGTAATAACCATATTCACTCATGTTAAAAAAGCTTTTTTGTTTTTATTTTTGGAGTTAAGTAAGATTTTCAGGCTTTCTATTAGTATTTCCCCATTTTACTGTATTTAAGAAGAAACTAAGTTACTAAGGTAACAACCTGGTAACTTAAATATGTCGTTTCTAACCGAGCATATGACCTTTATACTACAAGCAACAACCTTGTGTTGAGGAGATATTTACTGCAGTCAGCAAGTCAGTACTAATTTATACTATAACTACTGGGAGGATATTCTGTCATTACAGCATCACCATTACTCACCAACAAACTGGTAATTACTTCCAAATTACCGAAGAGGCTGCTTACCATCAGATTATGGATGATATAGTGAGGACACCAGATTCACGTTTTTGGACAAATTTTGCAGGTTTTTGCTTTTCCTGTAATAAAAAGGTACAAGGGGACAGAGGCAGTGGCTGCTTTTATTCTATCGTGTTTTAATTTATGGGCTAAAAAAATGGTTCAGAAACACACGAGCAACACAAACATTAAAACACCACAGGTTTTTCTCATCACCCGCTGTAATGTGTGTTATTGTCTCACTGTGTGCAGCAGCAGCAGCAGCAGCAGCAGCATAAGAAACACCACTCCTCCCTCCCCCTCGCCAGTCTCTGGCCCCTCGGCAGCAGCAGAGGCGGCGGCAGCAGCGGCAGCAGCAGCAGCAGCAGCTCGGCTCTGTGCTCCTGACAACTCCCATAAATTACTGGAGATTTTCATATTTCAAATTTCATCTGCATTCATGCGCGGCAGCCAGGGCCCCGGCGGAGGCTAGCGTCGGGGTGTCGGGTGTGGAGGCAGCAGCCCCCACGGTAGCAGCGCTGCCACCGGCTGCCTGGCTCGGTGGCCCCAGAGACCCTCGGCTAATTGAATTGCATCCCCTGATTAGATTATCCTTGCGGCAGCTTGCTGCCAATCTGAAGTATGGGTGCCTTCTATCCTACTTAACCCTTCTGCCCCCCACCCGCTGATGCAGGCACACACACACTCACACACACATACAGCTGAGGCAGAGTGCCCAATATATTCAGGGGCCATCAAAGTTGGCCAGTTTTGTTATTTTTCTTTTGCATTGTCTTGCCTTGTAAAAGTGGTCATCTTTCACCGCCTGGCCCTCACCACCGCTCGTTCCTAACCAAACAGCCGACTCTGGCAAACTGTGAGTGTCATTACTCCAAGTTGTGTTTTATTTTTTCTGATTGTTTTTGTTTTTTTCCCCCCCAGGTTTTGTGCAGTGACTGTGGTGCCAACTTTTTGAGCAACTGACTCAACAGATCCAGGTAGAAACATAACAGGAGCCTGTTCGTCAAGCTGAGTGTTGTATTAATCCGTCCCAGTGCTTCAGTTATGATTATTTGGGTTTCAAGAATACATTTTCATAGTTACTATTCTTATACAGTGTATATTTACTGTCTGTACTTTCCTTGTGTTGTATTCAGTAGATGCTCATGACATATTCTGTTTTTGACCTTTATTGCCTATAGCAGTTATGCAGCTAAATTTTCTCTTACTGCACTGTGACAGTGCATTTCTGTGTGGGATTATATGTTATGTTAAACTTGCAAATAATGAAAAAAGTTAGTCAGGTCATGTTTTTGCCAAATACACAGTGCAGTTATTCCAAACTTTAATCTGAACATCGTCTGTCATATTACAGCATAAAGCACTATTACACAATAAAGCTTTTTCTAAACAAGCCGTGATGGAGCACGTTTCTTACTTGAATGCACCGTCAGTGTACTTTCTAATTATTACTACACTTTAAACCATCAACTACAGTGGATATTTACGCACAGTGCATTTATATGATAGTCACAGTATAGCACAGAGTGAGATTTTCTGTCCAAAAGTAGTTGTAGTTTACAAAAAATGATGCTGTTGTTACTGCTCCAACGCCTAACATGCTATTTACATTTCAATAATAAAACACCTTAAATGCCAATAATACTTTCTGCTCACACTATTAAATACAATTCCAATGCAGTTTTGCAGAAAGTAATGCAGGAGGCCAGCCCTGCATAGTTTTAATACATGACATGGAAAAAACAACATTTTATAATGATCAGTCATATTCGTAGAACTATGCCTTCATTTTGAAATACAATGACAGTACAATGATTTTCCATCTGTAACTTAAACATATCTCGGAATTAGCGATGTAAAATCTACAGATTGGGGACTATAATGGCAACTTTAATGTGGACGTTTACTAACTTTTGTTAGTTTTGTTTTCATAATCAAATATTCTTATAGTTTTAAATGTACTTTTTAACTGTGTTGTGTGTTTCTGTGTCACAGTCAACAGTTGTTGAAAATGTCTATAGTGCATTTGGGAAAAGCTACAATGTGCAACATCTGTGACTGCGTGTGACTCGAAATGAATCCACCCAGGGCGTGAAATACAGGTGCTGTGTCAAAACCTGTGGGATCCCATAGACACATGTGATGATTGGTTTGTGGGGCGAGACTCGCTCTAAAAACCCTCACAAGCGAATATCTCTGCAGTGCACCCAGTGCTTTTCTGTGAGTCTGTGTAATGGGAGGTGTTGATAGCATTTATCTACATTACGATAAGTTAGGGAACATATTTCAAACTAAACATTTTCCAAAACGTTTGATAAAAACAAGGTAATTCTACTTGTATCACACTATTAGTACTTTTACTTAAGTAAACGATCTGAGTACTTCTTCCATCACTGAATGTGAACTCTTCCAGGTCAGTATTCCCAAAGCACAATACTACACATCACATACAGCTGCAACAAACAATCACTTTTATTACAGATTCATTTTATGTTATGTGTTTTTCTCAGTTAACCGATTAATTGCTTGGTCTCTGTAAAATAAAAGTCCAGAGTTTAAGTTGACATATCTCTACAGCTTGTTGAAATAACAGCTTCACTACACAATGAAAGAAAACCACCAAATATTCACATTTAAGAAACTGTAGCCAGTAATATTTTAGCTATCTGACTAATTGGTTTAGCTCTAATAAGCAAAGTGTGATGCTGCAGTGTTTTTTTTTTATTTTTTTTTTAAACCTGTTTCAAAAAACATCATAAATGGACTCGTGACCCTGTGATGACTGCAAACCCTGCATCAAACCAACCCCCACACACTGGGACTATAGCAGGCTATGTCATCTCATACGTTGCCACATTTCAGTTTTGGGCCGATGCATAACCCAGATGAATATAAGTGTTCGCAGAGGAAAAGTCATGTTCTGATGTAATTATCATCTATTGCTTCCTGTAATCATATCAGATCTCTTTTGAACAATAATCTCATGGCGAATGTCTGGAACGGAGCCCTCCTCCCTGTTTATTGTTCTCCACTCCGGTAAAACACAATCGAATTGAGGACTCAGCTATTAGATTTTTTGCTCTGTAGAATAAACTGAAATCGTATTTTTGCTGGAAATTATCAATACATCTTGGAGAGCAAAAGTAAGAAGACACAGAGCAAAAGTAGACCCTGGGTAGAGAGGAAGAGGGAGGATGAAATAGATGAAAGATGAGGAAGAGCTGATGGGAAGACTTTCACCAAGTCGAAAGGGGATTTATTGATGTGCTCGGGTGAGATGTATATGCTACAGTTTGTAAATTGCATCAAAACTGCAAAATACTGCAAGATACTTTATTGTGTGCCTGTTAAATCCAGTAAGTAAACTGGGTATAAATTGAAATGTGGAACGGAAACGGTGTAGAGTACATAAAAACACCATAACGCTGAAAAAGAAAATAAAGCAAAAATGATATTTTTGGAGCGAGCAGACGTACTTGTTGGGAAAGATTTGGAAGTAACAAAGTGCGTTTATCAGATAAATTCCAGTGTCAACACAAAAAACAGCAATATAGCTACAGCGTTACCATTGTCACCCCGAACAAAACATCTGCTGCGCACAGTAACGCAAAATCCATGTGTGCACACTAACATACTGCAGTTTCCCTCTCCTCCTTCCTCTTTTTCTCTGAGTGATTCTGACAGCAACCAAAGGAAAATAAAACTAACATTTTACTTTAAAGCGAAGCAGCAGGTCCGCAGCGTTTTGCATCTGCTCTGTGAAATATTGATGACACGCAGAGTTTGAGGCAAAGCAATAGGTTTAATTTAATCAATCGGCGCAGGGAATCCACACGGACAGCTGAAGAAATCCAATCGTGAAATGTGATTTTGCGTTTGGAAGTAAGATATTTACACACGGATAATAATAGTTGAGGTGTGCACAAATGTATCTACAGCTACCTCCGGCTACACCGAGGTGAGATTGCGCAGCTGGCAGGTACTTTGTTTTTAATCACCAGACTTATTGCTCAAAACTTTGGTTTTCCTGATTGTTAAAGTGTGTGTTTCTCACCTGAATAAAGAACGAGCCACTTACTGGGATGATTTATACTGGTAATTTTAGCCCTCGTTTGAAACAAGTGACGGCAGTTTAATCCTCAGAATTTTCCATATAATAGATTCAAGAAAAACTGGCTGATTATTGTGTCCATTGATTTTTTTTAACCCCTTTTTGGACCTTGAGATTGTAGCATTAAACAGGTCTTCCATGGTTTCAGTGATTTTAAAAACCTGATGATGTGACAAACGTAGACAAATTACACCCGGTGGGGTTTTAGAGGTTTCCTAATGATGTCTTTAAATGCAGCAGTTTTAAGGCAAAAAATAAATAACTAGAATGAGAATCAGATTAAATAAAATGTTAGCTGAAGCTGTCCACTGAGCAGCAATTGTCCAAATAAAGCTTGGCCTAAAATGGTATGGTAGGCCTCTCAAGTAACATGTAGTCTGCAGCCTAAGAAGTTTTACTATTCAAACCAATGACAAAATGTGTGTAACTTTTTTGCATATTAGAAAACTTTAATTACAATGTAGATACTAAAAGAAAATGGAAATATATATCAATTTCTAGATGAAACCATAAATAAGTACCCTATTGTGGAGAGGAGCTGTCAACACCTCCCATACACTCAAACTTATTGATGCCACTGGCAGCATTGCAGAGACATTAGCTCCTAAAAGCATTTTGAGTGAGGCTCGCCCGTCTGACCAATCAGGGAGAACCACCATTTTCTGCTTGATTGTGAAGTTTTGTAGTTTCTTACTTATCGTTGCTCGATTACTACGACTACCTGAAGGGCTGTTCAGAGCACGGCGGAGCGGAAAGAGTGAAGCAAAGTTTCCGAGCAGGGAGAAGGACGACAGGGCGGCCCATGGATGGGCCAACAGTCTCTCTGAGCCTTAACACCAGTAACCAAAATCTCAGTTTTCTTTGTGGTTGAGTTGTAGGAAGGTCTGTGACTTCGAGGCACTCATATCTAAAATACATTTCAAAAGGGCCTCGACAGGCCCAGTGTCACCAGGAGACGCAGCCGCATGAAGCTGAGTGTCTGCAGCATAGCTGTGAAAGGACATGGTTGGTTGGATGGCATGTTTCTGGGACCTGTGATCTTCAGGTGTCTCCGCAGATGTTCTGTGGGGTTTCAGCCTTGTTATGGCCATTTACCTTAGGTGACAGGTGAAGTTTGCTCAAGCCGGAACTAAAGGCGGCGGTAATTCTCCAGACCACATTAACGCCATTGTATAGAGTGTAACTTCTAGAAAAACATGGTGTTACGTAACATGGAAACAGGACTCTTTTGAATAATCTTATAGGATTATGTAAAAAAAAAAAACACATTATTACATTTCCATAAGAAACCCAACCATGAAAAATCTACAGTACTGGGTGAATCCGAGCAGAACTAATATTAAAAAATACATAAATTTAAGCTGCGCATTTCTTTGTTCATTTGCAGAGTAACCTTCACTTCCACTTCCTTCACTTAAGCTCTGCAACTGAATATTTCCCATGACAGTCCATGTTTGTTGAATAGAACAAGCCTGTGTTTTAATGCATTTGTTTATTTGTTGGCCTGATTATTCACCTGCAGGAGTTTCACATCCACCCAAGCCACAAAAAGACGGACGGAGGGAAAGAGCGAGCTGTTCACCTGCTGGACTAGGAGGCTGGGGATGCTCAGGCATTTTGCACAGGGCCGACAGCCTCCCTGCTTCCCTCACTGACCATCTGACCATCCATCCATCCAGGCAGCTCTCCTGAGTCACTTTTCATAATTATTGAATTACATTCCTGGCAACCCATTAAGCAGGACATTCTCTTCTTAACCACCTGCTCTTCCCCCCTCCTCCACCCCATTTTACGCCATCAATCTTTCAGCGTTACCAGAGCCCCTAAAAGCTTTCTGACTGCTCTATAATGGGGGACAGAGCGGGGTCAGGAGGTGCTACAGGACTGTGTGCTCAAGAGCAGTGATGCCTCAGCATTCGGGTGGGGAGCAGGGCAAAGGGACGGATGATGGTGGTGGTGTGAAGGGGCAGTGGGGGTCACTAAGCAGCCTGGCTGTAATAGGTCACTGACTGGACCTTTGGTTGGGAACAAGAGGGGAAAGCAGTTGTTTGTTTATGTAATTATGTGTGTGTGCCCGTCTGGATTAAAGCTCGTATGTTCAGTTATTTCATAAATAAATCTGAGCTGAGACTGTAAGATATTATAAATCTGTCATGTTTGTTTCATGAACACAGTGCAGTTCAAGTGCAGTGTGGAAACAGTTTGAGCCACGTCACAGTGTGCGATTTCCCACTAGACGCTTCTTTGTTCCTGCTCAGCGTCTCAGCTGCACTAGTGGCCATGCTGAAATGCTAAACGTTCTGACAGTCATCAACATTTTGACACGTGAGACATTTTGGCATTTGGAATTCTGGTGCTTTTTATTTCCCCCTCTGTGTTGTCCAGGAGACTCCAGTCAATGTTAAGTGAATAGTAGGGTTAGGTTTGTCTTTACCCTGCTGGCTTATTGACTCGCCTGTCAATGCTGCTGCAGGGAAAATCTATAAGAGCTGCAAATGTTACCTCAACATCCGTTTGTAGGCGAACATGCACGTGAGGCTTTAAAGGTCTTACACAAAGCTTATTTATAATGTGCATTTGCACAGCTATATATACTTCTAACAACCACTTGTCTTTATGGGATGGGAGGAGGATACTTGAAAACAAGGCCTTTTGGTCGGTTATAGGTTTAAAGGTGATGTTGGTTTTAGGTTTGAAGCTGTGTAAAGGTGTCATTTTATGGCCCAAATATTTATATACACACCAACGGGTAAATGCGTGTCCTCTTTGTGTCCTTCTACATTGAAATGACATTAAAGGCGATGCAAAGTTAATGCACCGTCAGTTAGTATAAATGTTCTTCATCATTCTTGGAAGTTAGAAAACGGATCAAAAAGTTCAAGTAAAATCATAACAAATACAATATTTTACCAATTAATATTTCTAATTCCAACCCACTTTATAAAATACTTAAAATTAGCTTTTGTCTCTATCTGACTAACTAAATGCGCATTAAATATTATGTTGCTAAAATTTTGTCCATTTACAATGAGCGTCCTCCATGTTGATTAGGCAGCTCCTAAAGCTACAGTCTGTCACCTTTAGAGAATATTTATTCCAGTACATGCTCCATAATTTAAATGTGGAGAAATGCTATCAAGGCTGACATATTCACTTTTAGTGGTTTTTAAGAGCTCTTCTAACCAGCCAGAGGTCAAATCCTTGTGTGTCATATAGTGGCATGGATGCTTTGATTTTCTATTAGCTGAGTTTGTACCACATTAGGGCACAACACTGAAAGTCTTTGCAAACAGCTGGTAATTTACACATAGAGCAAATGTAGAGTCTTAATCTCTGGTTGTTTTAATGGTCTCTTAATAAAAGTTCCATTTATATTTTTGGTCTTCACCAAATATCGGAACATACGCAATTTTGTATTAGCTCATCGTTGATTTTCCTGCTGCTGTTTACTGTGAGATTAAGGCTGAAAAGTTGTGGAGTCTTAAACAAGATGCTGAAACACACCCCCTGCAGAACAGGGTGATGACATCGGAGCGGCGCCTGGTTCAGATGTGAACAACAAGAGGAGGCCAGTAAATGTAAACTGCAAACTTGTGGGTATTTTGTGAAAGCTTATGAAACGGGGCTAAACAATGCTGCTGATGGTCAATAATTACCGTTAAATCTAGGTAAATAGCTCACGTTTTGTGATTTACGATAGCTGCCATGCTAAAAATGGCTGGCGACAGTGTTGAGACTGAAATGCTCCTTAAAGGGGCCATAAAAGCAAAAATGACGAGCTACGAGAGGTTTAGCCTGTTGTAGCTCTGTGGCGTTGCAAAGACGGTCATTATTCTTAGTGCGTGATGATACACACAACATCACATGCTGACTTTTGATTTAATGGGCAAAGAGCAGATTTATGGTGAGGATTTCATCATCGGTGGTCGGAGAATGAGATCCTCATAGTCCTCATAAGAATAGCGGAGCTTATGTTTCCGTGTGTGTGTGGTTACAGGCAAACAGTATCAGTGCAGATGGACGACTTATGCCTCACCTCACAGCATGCTGCTCATTACCTAATGCTCAGATCCCTGCACAGATTATTCATCTCTGACAGCTTGCTGCTCTACATAAAACAAACACACACATGAACACATACATACTTTACAGCTTCTAACATGCTGCACAGAATAAAAAAGACCTCAACACACACACAAACACACACACACACACACACACACACACACACACACACACACACACACCATATGAGTAATGAACAACCTCAATAACACCTCCAACTTTTCCTCCTCTCTCTGCTGGCTGTTTAAATTCACATCCCCCTTTAACATTGCTCTAATCTGATTACCGCCAAGCTAATGGCTCTCCTTCTGCTCCTCCCAGACGCTCTGCCCAGACCTTGAAACACACACAAACACACACACACACACACACAAGCACACACTCGCATACAGGGTGTGTGCTGTTGCTGCAGAGGAGCTACATCTGCAAAGAGGGGAAAAGAGCTGAGAGAATGCGAAAGAGGCAGAAGTTGGTGCATGGTGTTTATATGCATGCCAGTGTTGTGGGGCTGAGGAGGCAGGGGGGGGGGGGGAGGGTAAGTGTGGATCAGCAGCCAACTCCACTCTGAAACCCTCCCCTCACTTTCCCTTTCTTCTCTTCCCTGCAATACCACCACCTCCTCCCTCCTCCCTTTTGGCAAATCTATAGGGAGGGAAGGCAGAGACAGGTGCATTTCTCCACAAATTGAGTTAGCCAAGACATGCCACATCCAATTGGACTAAATTGATGTGAGAGTTTGTGATGTCTGCCGAGGGTATTACAGCAAAGGTCAGTGTGCCGAGACAATGACATCAATCTGGTCCACGTGGCCGAGCGTTCGGGCCCCTGCCAGCCTCCTGATTCAGATGCAAACCTGCAAACACAGCCAGGAGAAGCAGAGGGCAGACGAATGCTGGTTGCAAACTGGTGGATATTTTGTGATTGCTTTTGAATCGGGGCCGAACGCACCCAATCTGTTGCCTCTCAGGGTTATACGCTGCTAAAGGTCAACAAGTACTAGCTACTAACTGTTGTTGTGCACATTTATTCTGACTGTAAGAAACAAAAGGTGTCTTAGGGATATGCTTATCTAGATGGGCCTGGATATAAAGTTACAAACTTAAAGGCGGAAAATGATGACACCATAAGTTTATCTGAGCAGCATTACAGCCAGTAAGGTATGATGAATGTATTTTCAACAGAAACGTAGGACTAATCTTGTTGAAATAATCCTTTCTGCCACGTACAGGAACATTTACCCCATAGCACATGCAGTGAACACCGTTAATAAGTGAATGGTGTTTGCATGCTACAGTAATAAAACAGCCATGTGAACTGAGTTTGTCATAATCTGAATATGAGATTAGCCATCACTCTAATCAAGTTACAACCTGAATCACTCTGATTCCCTGAATTAATGTAAACTGTCATCACGCTTTCTACTAACAAAACAAAAATTGGATTTTCGTCACACTTGTGCGGGAGCCGTTGATGGCGGGGCTGGTCTCCTCTTGGAAGGTCCGTCACGATTTATGGTCGTGATTTACGTCACGCGACTTAACACATAATGACCGACTGACCCTGAGTCTTGCAAAATAGCAACACAGCATGTTTTACAAATTTAATGAGTCCAAGTTATCATGATATATAACTATGTATAGATCATGTCTATAAAATGGAAACCTCTGCTATAAGAGGCTGCATGGATATCACATAACGTAACTATTTGTTTGTGTTTGCTGCTCATGTATAGCTCCAGGTTAATTATCAGTATCTGGTTTTGCTAGTAAACATATTTTATAAAGGCTTTGCAAGTGGAGATTAATTACTGTCGATTGCTAATAAACCATTTCCCAATGCAGATTACTTTGCAGATCAGTTATAAGTCATTATCAATGACGGATCCAATCATATCCAGTCATGGAGTTATAAATGTTGGGATGACGCTAAAGCTTCTTGCTTTACCTTCAATTAAGTAAAAATTTGTTAAATTAAATTAGATGTTCTCCTGTTTGCAAAACTGCACCATAACATGAACCCTAGTGCAATTGTTTGTTTGAGGACACACTCGTATGCTTATTTTTATTGTTGTTATTTTTTACATAGATGTTTTTGTTTTCATGCTGCACATTTGCACATTTTGCTGCTGTCACATGTAAATTTGCCCACAGTTGGATGAATACATTTAGTTGATTTATCTTATTCTGTTGCTCCACTGAAATCGTTTGGGATGACTGAGAATTCCAAAAACTTGGTGATTTTTCTTACAATGGACCTTTACACTCTTCTTGTCCCCCTCCCCCTGCTGGAGGGGACTGAGTACTGAGCAGAACCCTGTTATTCTGGCAGTTCCTGAGGCTTCATAGACAAATCATAGCTGTACAGTTTCACATACTTGAACTTTTTTTTAATCATGTGAAAAACCGGAATCAGAGCTGGAATCAGATCCAGAATACGACAGTAGACAATGTGAACAGCTGCCTCGACAAAAATAACAACAGGACAGTAGTGTAATCACAACAGCTCATTTTGTGTTGGAATTTCTGTCTTTAATCAAAAATCCCAGTTGAAGGAAACAAGGAAAATAACGTGACTTCACCGTTGACAGCAGAGCCGACCTGAGCTGGTGGGTGCAACTACTTTGTGGGGAAACAGAGCTCTCTGTTTATGGTCAGTGATGACGGACGTGCTCAAGACTGTCCAGAGAAAGTCACTGGGACGCTTTGGGAAAGTCCCCCGGCAGAGTTGACAGGGAGCAGGCTGTCGTTTGATCTGGACACGATCATCCCACCAGTGAAGTTACATCTAAAAACAGCCCCTTTAAACTACTATCGCTGCTAATGTGGTTCTACCGCACTGAACTTCCAGTACTGCAGCTCACTACTCATAGATTCAGATGATGCTTACAACATATTTCTCCCATTTCCTTGACTCTGGGTTGTTGTTTACATAAAAGCCTGCAGTCTTGAAAAGTTAGACGTAATTCACCTCACAAACAAACGTCGCCTATCAATTTCATGCCCAGCACGTGGTGCCGTAGTGGTTTAGGGCTACTTTGCTTCTACTCGCAGGAAATCCAATAGAAGGTTCATCACGCTGTCACCTCTGCCAGGGCCTTGCAAACCCAGATATCAGAGGTATGGGCTTTCATCCCACCTCTATTCAGAGAGCCATTTTCTTTGATCACATTAGCTTTATTGCTCCTCTTACGGTTCCCTTCCGTCTTCTCCCTGTTACTCTATATCAGCCCAGGGCTATTGGTTTTCATTCTGTGGCTTCAATCTGGACCTGGATCAGGCCGAGCTAGACCCTCTTACACTGACGTTAATTCATATAAAAGCTATATGAACAGCCAAGTTCGAGTCCTAACTTCAGGAGCTCACTCCATCAACGGGACTTAACGTTTGACAGGGTGTATTAAAAGGTAAACAGAAATAATCATTTGTGGATGAATGCAGCAATAACCACACATTTACACTTTTCCCGGTGTTTCTATGGATTTAAGGTTTGTTTGAGTAATTGTTCAAACAAAACATTCAAACACAACATGTTGTAGATAAAACATGGCGGTTTTCATTCTGTCAATCACCCGTTGGGGTTCGTTTTATCACATCATTGTTTTTGCTCCAAACGGGCTGAAAAAAAAAAAAAACAATTTCACAATTTCTACAATTAAACAACCTCTACACACCAGTGGATTAAGGCCCTAGTCATCATGTGCTCTTTTGGACGGAGATCAATTCCATCCCCAGTCAGTGGAATCCCAAACCAGAAATTTGTCTGAGAGGCAATTTACTGTCATTTACCAGAGAGCGCCGGCCTGATGCATAAACATCGCTACTAATATGCCAATTCATCATCAGGCAGCTTGGGGATTCTGGGTGTGTTCTGATCAAATTTGCACCCAGCGATGATGAGGGGCATGTTGGTTTTTGCTGCAGAAAAGTGCAGATCCAGCTATTTGTCACGTCAAGCTTCCACAGGGAAGACAGACGAAGGAAGATACACAGCATAGAAACGGAAATGATAGAAAAGACGACCAGCAGACACTTTTTGCAACTTGGATCTAAGGATGCCAACGCCATTTGTTTCACAACATGATTGGCATGTATGGTTATGAGTGTCTCATCAACTGTTGGAGATAGTGTCACATTATGCCCAAGCATAATTTGGACTGTGTACAGCTGTGACTGAATAGCCCACTGCCAGGACACTGGCCTGCTGAGCTGCACTACGTTTCCTATTGCAATTCTTTATCTGGCAGCTTTTCTCCCTGACTTTTTGCTCGCTTTGTCCTTCCCATTGGATAAACACTACATCTAGCGGAAATATGCCTCCAGATGACATCACTTGGAGGAACCTTCGGTTTTAGATTATGCTATTTTGTTGCTCATACATTGAAGTTCGTAATCACGGTCAACATGCTTTTCCAGAGCTCCTCCAGATGACGTCATCTAAACTCCTAATGATGAAAAACTCATCCGGATGACGTCATCTGGAGTATTGCTTTAGCTAGAAGCAGGGAACTATTTTATTATAGGGAAGTCAGAGGGTAGTTTAAATGCATTCATTTACATTTACATCCTAAAGTCAAAGAAAGCAAGTTGAAAATGTGTGAAGTTGCGCTTTAAGAAAACCGACATCACATTCACTTTTTAAATCATGCAGCAGTTGGCTTTGAATGTGGAACTTAAGAGGGAGCCAGAGTTTTCCTGTTTACAGCCAATCATGTTTCAGAAAGCTAACTTCAAACCTTACAAAATACATTTGCTTTGCACTTGTATGAACTTGCTCTTTGTCGAATTAGGGCTGGTTTCGGTCTTCGGTGCAGGGAAATTGTTCACAGTGGGAAAAATCTAAAATATCACCAAGCTCCTTTAAATCCTGTCCCTGCCACATATCAGTTCTCTAAGCACTGCAGCACCCTAACATGCATTTTCTGACAGCATTATAAAACAATGTAAGACGCTCACTGTGTGTAGCAGCCAATTCACTATCCAAATGTATTGATTTCAGCTGGAATACTGAATCTAGCTTTCCCAGCTCTGTGGTGCAGCATCATCCTTCAGCGCATAGAGAGGAGCCTTCTGGGAACAGGAAGTGAATCAGAGTCCGCAGTGGACAGACCGACTCTGATGGCTCCCATCTGGCTGTTCTTTAAGGATTCTTTTCAATTCAATTAGGTTTGATTGATCAACAGGCACTACCATTGGATGGCGGTCATGGAAATATAAATCACTTTCTGCAGAAAGCTTTTCTGAGGAGGGGCAAGAGTGACAAAATGTGCATGAAATTCAAGGTAGTTGAGTCCTTGTGTTCAATATACAGTTAATTAATTTAAAGTTTCTGTTAGCAAGTAGAGAAACGAAGGGTTCAAAGATGGATGTGATTCAAAACAAATTATGGAAAAAGACATGTGAGAGTAGTAGTGAGTACAGGTCAACACTTATACATGGAGATTATGACTGACCTCAAAGTAAACCTCTGAAATATCACTGTTGTACAGTTTTTGAGAACAGAGAAGATTAAATTATGTCATTTTCATCTTTTCAATCAACATCAAACGACAGTATTTTTTCCAACTTGGAAATCCTTTGTTAAACATTGAAGATCTTAATTTAAAATTCATCCTCAAGATATTTTAAAATTTGTGTCATTCTTCACCATTTGTTACAACGATGAGCAGCTTAGTGTCCCGCCGCTTACATCTTACTACTAAAGATAATTCATTTTGGCAGGTTCTGTCAAATATAGCTGCACAAATAGGACACAAATAACAAAAAATGACAAAAAAGCAAACAAGAGCATGAAACTGAAAGGGCTCTTGATTATATAGTTCTCATAAAGAGACGAACTAAAAAACAGCCTAAAATGTTAAACATGTGGCTGTAATCATCACTTAATGCAGGTTTCAGTTTGTCCTTTCAGGAGACGCCACAGCTGAAAGATTTCCAGCAACCCTGCTTTTTTTTTCTGGGCTTGATGGCTGGGCGGGTCCACGCCCGGTGGGGTGGGATTTGAACCCGCTAAATACCAGTAGTTCTGGTTTGTGCAGGTGGAGTTAACACTAAGCGTGACTAAAAGTTAATGAATCTCAGAAGCTAAACTTGCTCTGAGTTTCATAATGGACATTTTTTGGACATGAACAAGGCACTGAAACCCCCCACACTAGTGCCGTCATCTATGTGCAGCTGTCCAGCAACAATTTGCCCAAGGGGATCAATAAACTAGTGATGATGAAGATTATTATTAATATTAGCATTACCCATGTGTGCTCTAGCCATACATTGCTAAAAGGAGGGTTCAGTTACTATCTACTGTACGTTTTTATTTAAGGCTGTAAAGCAAACTGAGGCTTGATGACTGAGTTTCTGTAGGGGCCCTTTCCAGTGGGCAATAACCTTAATGCTCAAAGAACCACAGAGGCTGAAGTTGTTCTAAAAAGGTAAATGTTAATCATGCGCACCTGTCATAACACCTGTAAAACGTAACACAGATTGTGGTGCAACATTGTTTGTAATCTAGTGAGAACAATACATGTCATGTTATCCAATCATTCATGTAACAGCACCACTTCCTCTCCCAGTTAGGAACGTGCTCAGTCCTTGACAAATGATTGGGTCTCACTTCCCATGTCTGAAAATGCATTAGGCAGAGCATCCTGTTGTGTGTGATGTTGACTAGACGCCCTCGTCGGGCATCTTTTGACTATATGGAAATAATAATTGGGCTGCCTGATGGTTTATGCAGATGGAGGCTGGGGGCAAAATACGGAGTCTAATGTACAAACCGAGGCCACGGGTTTGGTCATAAGGCATGAAAAGAATATGAAAATGAGTTGGGGGGTGCACCGGGCGCGACAAATTAGCAGCTTTGGAAACTGATAGCAGGTGTTTACATGTGGTGTGTTTTGCATATGATAATGCTGCAACAGGAGGGGTGTAATGAACATTACAATGCGCCGTATAATAATCAATAGAATTCACAATGACCTTGGCGTTTTATGATGGATTGGGAGACACGTCCTACTGTAATTGCTGCCCAACCCCCCACCACCCCGTCCTCGCTGCTTGCGTCCATCCTGACGCCTACGCTCCCACTGGCCAATCTCTCTCTCCCTCTTCTTTTTTTGTTGGACATTAAAAATCGCTCCATCATTCTCGATGCGCCGCCTTGTCGCCTGCCGCTCAGATGACCATTAATCGCTTAATTCCAGTAAAACCTACGTGCGCACAAAAGGCCGCTGTCTTCCGCTTAATGCATGTGTGATTAAGCTTTTAGGCCGACCACACGGCATTATTAGCCAGCAGGTCCTTGTATTGAGGGCCAAATGCCTTCAGGGGGCCCGAGGGTGGTGTGGGGTAGTGGAGGAGTGGGTGTGGAGAAAGAGGGGGCCAAGTTAATGACACTGACCCTCACTTCCCCAACAGCTATTGAATTCAACAATAATAACGGGTCACGCAGCTGATTTATGAGGCTGGGGCTAATAATTGTCAATTGCTAATGCGAGGGTGGGGAGGGGAGGGAGGGAGGTGGGGGCAATGCCAGTAGACTATGCTAAATAAAATATGCCCTGACCCCGCTGGGGTGAAATGCAGGAGACTAAAAAAAAGAAAAAATGTAAAAATAAATTTGACAGATGATTCATCAGACAGGTTCCCCCCTCAAAGCACGTTGCAGCTAAACCGTGCGCGCGCACTCAACGTTGGTTTGGTGTCTGCAAAAATAAGACATTCACAAAGAACATCCAGCTGCAGCATCCAGACTCAGGCCGGCTCAGGCCCCATCCGTCCGCCCGCACGGCTGCAATAAATTAATAACAACCAAACAATGTGTCGCGGAGAGGCGGATTCAATTACTAAGTTTATTTACAGGGAAACCAACGTTAAACAGCGCGGGATGAAACGATGACAAGAGCTCCGATAAGAATTTAATTCCATCTCATTTCAGACGATTTTATGAATCAAATTCTTGAACACTGGCAAGAGATTTAATGATCACATCTTTGTGAAATCTTATTTCAGAGGCGGTCGATGGCATTTCTCTGCGTTAATGTCGACTTAGAGGTTGGAGTAATTTAGTAATTGATTCCTTGCCTGGCTCTCGCTCGTGCCAAGGCCGCGTTTGAGGGTAATATGTTTCCTAATCTTATCCCCCGGAATAAGATTTTTATGTTAATCCACTGGCTGGTCTCCTGGTCACTTGGGAAGCGCGGATAAAGGCTCAGGGGGGACCCGGGGAGGCCAGGAGAGATGAGCCGGGCTCTGCGGGAGCTGCCTGCAGCATCTGCAAAATAACGGGATGAGTTAATGGGAGACAACGGGGAAATATCACACACAGAAAATATTACACAAACATGCTTTTTATTTCTGTGAATCTGCCACTTTGCTTAACTTCATATTTTATCATTTTAAGATTTAAAAGGTGCACAGACCGTACGTCCTGCATAAATAGAGGATTATGTTCCTCTAAAAACCCGCCGATCACCATTACAACACACAATAAAGACACATCAGCGAAAAATGACAACAGTCGTCTGATAACAAAAACAAGAACATGACGGAGCCTGCACGGACACAGCAGGTTGAAACAGCGCACTCGTCACGACGTCTTTTGTGCTGCACGCTTTTTCTCGCAGACAGCCAGAAAAGACACCAGCTTCTAATTGAATTTAGTTTCTTCTCCAGATGTCACTTTCCATCTGTGCGCTTGGAAACGTGATGCGCCTTTTACGCACGGCAACTTGGAACACTTTCCAAATGCGAAGCTTCAGAAATATAAAACCAGATTAAGATTATAGAATATTCTATATTTTTGTTTAAAGTCTGACTCTTCATAGTGGAGTTGCAGATTTGTTTCCCACCGTCTAATCCCACTCATTTTGCAGGTGAAAAAGCGAGACCCTCGCCATTATCCACCCTGTCAAATTGAGACATCACATTAAATTGCCACGAGAGCATCCCCAAAATGAATTTTTTATCCGCTGCCGAGCCCCTCCCCTGCAACACGCGGCCTTATTAATAACCGTTTTGATAAGCGTAGGATTTCCTCGGGCGTAGGAGTGAGACTTTGTAGGTGAAATGTGACAGCGGGACCCTCCCATCGCTCTCTGTTTCTTTGCCTTTTCGGGGGAGTGGATCCATCCAATCCATCCAGAGACAATGGCATTTTGTTCCTCCTTTTGTCCCTCCTGTCGACCCGCATTCCTATATCGCTGAGCAACGACAGTGCGCACTAAATGGAGAGGAGTTGCTGCTATATCCCGACTATTGTCCGGCACTTGCCAGGGGAATTTAGGGTCTTGCAAACATCGCATTTTCCTGATTTATTTAAGTGAAGGCATATATGTTGAAGTCCTCAATTTGCCACATAATTAGGGATTAACTACCACTTTACCCAAATTAAATGACCATTATGTTACTGTGAATCACTGTTTTTACGCACCGCTGCAGTTTGGAAATGGTGTTTAAATGAAAAGCGTGGCAACATGCACCCACCAGCCCCCCTGTGCCATCTTGCTAAATAAGAATCCCGAAAAAAGAAAACACAAGAAAAGCAGCCGCTACTGCACAATCGGATTCATTATTGCCACATTAAAATATCAAACTGCGGCTTCTCAACTCGCCCGAACCAGCTGAAAGAATTAAAAGATGTCGAACCTATAAAAGAGCAGGCGTTTGAATAGCTGGTGGACTATGGTGGACGGACTATAGAGCGCAAGAATAAAGAGTGGCTTCAGTGAAAGAAACCGATGGCTAAAAGCTATAATTGTATTTGCCTCGGCGAAATATCAGAAAAGACTTCTCGTTTCTTTGAGCGTTATTAGATTAATTCCCAGAGATGGTTTCTTTTCTCGCTGCCAGACGCGTGGAGGGAGGACGGTGAACCATTTGGCTCTTTGGTTTCAATAATCAAATTAAGCATTTGGTACAACTTTTGGGTCCCAGCTCGTGTGTAGAAAGGGGGAAATAAAGAAGGAAAACATTTACATAATAGGCACCGGGTTGTGTCAAGAAAGAATTAACTTTTTTTTTTTTTTTTTTAAACTCTCGTTGATCTCTGAAAAGACAATGAACACACGGAAGAAAGGGGAGAAACACACTGCAACACGTCAACAATTGTGGAGAAAAGTAATTGATGGCAAATGCGAGCGGGTTTTCTATTTTTCAGACAGATAATGTGGGAGCTGCACCTGAAGTCTGTGTAGAAAAATGGCCAGTATATTTGCTTTAGTAGAAAGCAAGTGAAATTATCCTCAGCTCACGTCGCTCCTGCCAGTTTGAACAGCTACACCTCAATAAGAAAAAAAAAGGTTCAAGAAAACGAAATTATTCACCAGCAGTGACCATAGAAAGTCACCTGCTTTCCTGAGGGAGACCTGTTATTTTTGTAATACCTGCTGGCCCCATTTTAAGAAATTAATATTTCATATTTTCCAGCCGTCTTTTGTTATGATGCAAAATAAGAACATCCAAGGTAAATTCCACTCAAAACAACTCTGAGCTTCTATAGAATAAGCAGAAGATCTATAATAATCATAAAGTAAAATGTAATAAATTGTGAGACAAAGTGTCCAAAATGATACATATGATAAACAAAACAACAACAACAACAACAACAAAAAAACACTACTGCGCAGCGTATCCTCCCCATATACTGAGAGGATATGGAATATTACAGAGGAATATTAGAGGGATTTCTCAGCGCAGAGCCTCAGAATGAGAACATTAGCACTCAGATCAATCACCGAAAGACCAACAAATCAGTCGCATCTGCAAAATTTAATTGATGCACTATTATTCCTGCTGCGCCGTTTTGTGATTCGATAATTTGGTGAGAAACAAACCCACTCCTTCGAACGAGGACTTGAACTATAGGTCCATTGGAAGAAAAAAAAAAGAAGAAGAAAAGAAACACACCGAGTGTGTAAACGCAATCCAAAACGCTTCACCTTATTACACAAACCAAATTAACCACTCAGCCAATATTGGGAGCCTAAGAGGTCCGATGACTGCCGCGCCAGTTCGTTACTTTCATTAGAAAGATGTTATTTGCCAAATAAACGAAATAATGAAAGTAATAAAGACAATTACAAACTCATTTGAATCATGAAAATATACCCGGAAGTTTTAGCACAGATTATGTTGCAGCAGCGCAAGGAAGGACAGGGAAGGACTCGGGAAAATGTTTTTTTTTTCTTTTCTTTTCTTTTTTTTTTTTTTTTTTGGAAAACAGGCCAAACTAATATAATGAGAAGGAAACAAGTGGAGCCGTTTATTACTGCGCATAAGGTTCGCTGTCATTTATCCCATAGAGACTATTTTTGACTTTCATTGCAATGTTTTAGCTGCTACACGGTCCAGAACCACCAGAAATTACTGTTGCGATGTAGGTCTGATTTGCTGTGAAGCTGCCAGGACCCTGCGGTGGTCGGCAGTCCCAAAGCGAGTTGTTACGGATGTGACTGGTGTGTGCACCGTAGAGAGGGAAAACACCTGCACAGTCAGTGCTAAAATCATATTTCAATACAAAGAAATGTCAGTCAACTGGACGAGATCATTAGTTTTGGTGCAGATGTGTTTTACCAGGTGCTTTTTTTAATATTTTTTCATTTTTTTGGTACCAAACACTTGCTGCAAAAAAATAAATAAATCCTATTTTAAAAAGCCACCTGCACTTGGCACAGGTGATTTTATTTCCCGGAAAACATGATTTTAACCCCCAACGAATCCGCATATCTTAACCACAAAAAAAAAAAAAAAAAACATTGAAAAAAAAAAAAGCTTCATTATACCTGATAAAACCCATTCTGCTTGTGCAGCGTCGGTGCAAAATAGCAGAGTCAAAACAAAAACCGGTGGAAACCGTCGGAGCGGACGGGCAGAAAGAAGAGGCAGAGGGGGAATACTATGTGAAATCCTGCCCAAGGTATACGGTTAAATAAAAGGCTTAAAAGCTTGGAGAAAATTGGATCAGGGAAAATCGTCACCCAACTTTCATTATTTCCAAGTGGCGTGATTGAATTAAAGGGCAAGATGGTGGTTGGAAAGGAGCGGGGTGGATGGGTAGAGGGGTGGAGGGGGGCGGCGTGCGGGCGGCGGAGGGGTGCGTAATGGCGTGGTATTAAATTCTAATTAGAGATGCAGGGGATCAATGATAGGGAGGTTGGACAGCCCGGGCCCCCAGTGCCAGCCCAATAGACTGATGAGTTATTGTCATGTAAAAAAGCGCTAGCAATAAGACCAAACGCTTTGCTATTGTCCAAGCGGAAAGAGCCAAGTTTATTATGAGGACTATATGCTCTAGAGACCTCGGGCTAGGCGGCTCTTAGGGGGCTTTTCATAAAACAGGGCTAGGTTCCTATAAAGGAGGCCAGTTTTGGAGCAGGCGCTGAGCAGCGAACATCTACCCACCGTCCAGCCTCCTTCCAATCAGTTCCAACCAAACATCCTTCCCACAAGCTCAGCTCGAGCCTTCTCGTCACTCCTTTTTTTTATTTCTTATTTTTTTTTTCTTTCTAACCCGCTTTTTTGGGGGGTGTTCTTTTTTTTTTTCTTTGACATTTTTCCTGGGAAGTGCAGCTTTCTAACGCCACCGAGCTTTCTCAAATGTATAAAATGGAGTATTCTTACCTAAATTCCTCTGCCTACGAGTCATGTATGGCCGGGATGGACACGTCGAGCTTGGCATCGGCCTATGCGGACTTCAGCTCGTGCAGTCAAGCCAGTGGCTTTCAGTACAATCCCATCAGGACCACGTTCGGAGCCACCTCCGGCTGTCCGTCCCTCACGCCGGGGTCCTGCAGCCTGGGGACCCTGCGAGACCACCAGAGCAGCCCATACGCCGCAGGTAAGCAGCAGCTCCGGAGCCTCAACCCTGCGTATTATAGGACGCCTTGATTGCATTTGAAAATGGAAATGTGTTTAGTATTTACCAAACGAAATTTGCTTACACAAATGAAAGAATTTATCACGTTAGAAGCGATTGCAGGCAAGCGGTAATTCGGTTACTGGGTTATACTATCCCAGTCACACCCAAAACCGCCAACAGAATTATCTTAAGCTGCCAAAATGATAGGCATAATTTATTTACTTTGCGATGAGACATAAAGCTTCGAAAATAATTAGATAACCAAAGACTAAAGCTCATTATTGACACCGAATTGGAGCTACAGTAGCAACAGGCAGGGCGGATGGGAACATTATGACAAGTTTTCAAACTGGAGACTCAATCTGAGATGCAACAATTAGTTTAACGGTACAATTAACCGCATCACAGGTCAGCAACGTTATCAACTAACTCACAGCGGCTCACGCATAATGTTATTGAAACTTTAGCCCAGCGCCCTTAACCACATTTTACGCACAATATCCCATTTGAATTTACTTCCATTTGACAGCATCACCTGTTTTACGATGACCGCACACGTCTAACGGGGGACATTTCAATTCGCTTACAGTTCCCTACAAGCTCTTCACGGACCACGGCGGGCTGAACGAGAAGAGGAAGCAGAGGCGCATCCGGACCACGTTCACCAGCGCCCAGCTGAAGGAGCTGGAGCGGGTTTTTGCGGAAACGCACTACCCGGACATCTACACCAGAGAGGAGCTGGCGCTGAAAATCGATCTGACCGAAGCCAGAGTGCAGGTACGCAGACGCCGGCTCTGCAACGGGCGCCGCCCGGCCACCGTTGTGCACGATTACGCACGATTAAGCATGAGTGCATTTATACACTTTTACATATTGTATCTAATCACTCGCACTGAACTGACCTTAGTGAATAAAAAGCTTTACTGTTTTGACACGAGGCACTAATGGCCTGCGACTGTTTTGTGGCTTTATTTTAAAAACATTTAAAGCAAAAACTCATTTATAGGTAAACGATTTACGAAACATTTCGCACCAGTCGCGCCCTTTTCAAGAAAGAACCCATCTACCCACAGAGCTTTAACCTTTCTGCTGCATCCTTCTCGACTTTTCAGGTGTGGTTTCAAAACAGGCGTGCCAAGTTTCGCAAGCAGGAGCGGGCCGCTGCAGCTGCCGCAGCGGCTGCCAAGTCCAGTTCCGGAAAGAAGTCCGACTCCAGAGATGAAGACAGCAAAGAAGCCAAATCCACCGACCCGGACAGCACGGGAGGGCCAGGCCCAAACCCGGTGCCCACCTCCAACTGCGGCGGACCGAGCCCCACCGGAGGCCAGGTCAACAACTCTGGGAACGGACAGGTAGACCAAGTGAAGACCTCCGTGTCCACCGGCATGGGGGTGACAGCACCGAGTCAAGGCTGGGCCACCGCCCCGGGGACCATCACCTCTATCCCGGACTCGTTGGGCGGGCCATTCGCCAGCGTACTGTCATCTTTGCAAAGACAGAACGGAGCCAAAGCTACATTAGTAAAGACCAGCATGTTCTAATGAAGCTTTTCCAGCTGGGGGAAAGAAAGAGAGCAGGGGGGAAGAGTTTCCTCCTTCCCCGGAGACTGAAAAGCAATTGCTCAAGACAGACTTTCGGACAATTAAAAGCAACTGTTTTATTTTATTTTTAAGCCTTGCGTCATTCCTTGTGGTCAGCTGACACATTTTTCTGTAACAAAAAAAAAATATCACATTGTTAAACCGTTTCTTAAATCAATATGTATTTTGCACAGGTGCGAGTCGGGTAAAAAAAACCATTTCCACTAGTGTCCATTCATATTTCAGGACTGAACACCCTGAAGAGAGTGCAGAACTAAGCATTTCACAGTGCGAATCTCGTCAAAATGACACTTCCGTAAATTCGAAGCAAGACAGCACATCGCATCCCAAAGCAACTAACTGTTCCACGTGATTTAAGAAGCAAAATACACATTCAGGACTGAATATTGGACAAAGCGACTCGTTACGACGAAAACTTTGTGGCACCCCCTTTTACGCAAACGCGTGCGCACTGGAAACGCGCAGTGCCACCGGTGAGCAACGGAGCCCAGTTCAGTCACATTACATGTCAGAGTTCAACAGCTGCTTTGTTTGGTAAAGAGCCACTTTAATATCAGTGACTGACGATGCTCTCTTCCAAATCCGTCTGCATAAGCAACACATATCCAACAAGACGCTGACGCAATTCTGCTCCTTTGTTTCCTACAGACACATCCCGCAGTGTGGAAGCAGCCTCTTACAGCTGTGTGTGCGTGTGCGTGCGTGTGTGTTTATGTTTTCCCTTTTCTTTCCAGGACTGCTGCGAGTTTAGTTTCTTTAAATTATCGATATAAACACAATTATTTCCTCGAAGAAAAAAAAAAGGCACAAACTACTGCAATGTTCACCTCTGACAGGAAATCTGTATGTTTTGTGTGTCTTTCTACGGCAGTGTTTTTGTGGCTCAAATTGTATAGTGTTAATACGTATAACTGTCTCCTATAGTTGAACCATAGGCCATACTCCCTCGTAGATTGATCATACAAGTCTTTTTGATGTTTTACAAAATTCCCTATGAAGAATTTATTTTGGGTAAAAAAAAAAAAAAAAAGGGAATGGATGCAAACATTGTATTTATTTCTCTATAATTTGCATGTTGTCTCTTTGTCTGATTTTACAATGATTTCTCTCCCATTTTGTGAGCATTATGTAACATGTTTTGTCCCGGATCTGAAAGTTATTTATATGTAGGTAATGAATGCTTATATTTAAGAAGGAAATATTTCTACATGTGCACATAGTTTTCCAGGTGTACCATTGAAATGGTTGTTGATGATAAAAAAAAAATAATAGTCCAAGCCGCTTTGTCATGTTTTCTTTAAATATGTGGGGGGGGGGAGGGGTATCAGTAAACTATGAGCTATTATTCGTGTTTTAACGAAGATTAAAATATTCTTTTAGTAGTGATTTTCATAAATGTGAAGTTTCGGCCACGATCGTTTGAGGCCCGAACAATTCCCGGTGTTTAATATTAATTTCTCATCAAAGAGCAGGTTGCTTTAAATTGACAGTTTGACTTTCTTTAAAATACAAACTGTGAGCCTTCCTGTTAGATTTAACAGCAAAACAATGTCATGCAGGAAACTATTTTTATAACGAAGAAATAAAAAGCAGTTGAGTTGAATTGGAAACGATGATGGAAATATAGAATATTGAGGGTGTTGCAGCAAAATCCGTGACTTGAAAGATTTTTTTCCCCCCCCACGCTCAAGAAACTCTGCTCGAGCAAATTATGATCAAACATGAACCATGTGCATCTAAAATGGAGGCACAATTTTAGGCAACACGGTTAGAGACGAAATCCTAATCAGGCCCCACAATTACCTGCAGCACCCGTCTGGTCATCACCTGCACCTGAACTACACCGCATTGGCAGCCTGTGGCTTCTACGATCAAAGCTTAATTTAAGAAGATGTCAACATCGGAATTAATGGACATCATTTTTTTTTAATTGTCCCTGCACATTCCTCGTACACTTATTAGCCATATTTTAGGCTTTATCAGCTGTTTGTAGTATTACTTGATCTGTATTTGTTTTTAAGAATGTGCCTTTCTAACGCCTCCTTTTTTGGGGAGGTTTCTCCTGCAAAATTAATTTGTATTCTAAACTGAACCGTTATTATATGAAGGGGTTATGTTTCCACAATGTCCACATACGTTTGCAACTTGCATTTTTCTGCCCATTTTTCCATAAATGCAAATATTGTGGGTCATGTATGATCTATACAGGGATCACTGCCCAAATGAAACACAAAAGCACGATTTAAATTTATAGAATTTTATTTATAAACATACAGTATGCTTTAAATGCCATTGCATTTAAACATCAAATTAATCTATATTTTGGATAGTGTTCAGGTGAATAATACAATAAATACAGAAGAGACGTAAAGGTTTTCATTCCCCAAGTATCGTGTTAAGAAGAGCGTCTGAATACAGCACTGTCTCAAAGATCCCCAGCCCAGATGTATTCATTAAGTAAATGAGGATTAAAAATAAAATACACAATCGAAAAACATAAGCCTAAAAATACTGTAGACCAGAGATGAACCCGGAGGAGAAGCCTGGCTATTTGGACGCAGTTCAGGAAAAGAAGGAGGCTGCTAGTTTACTTTCATACAGCAAAACATTTGGTTGTAGGCTTAAACGTGCATTTTTCCTTTACATCCACAATATGTAACACAGCTTGTCTCAAACAAGTTAAAAAAAAAAAAAAGACAAGCAAGTGATTTAAAATGTCCAGCTAGAGCGCAGAGCCTCAGTTTACATCCAACCAAATATTGCACAGGTGCAATTGCTGCTGGTATGTGTGTTCATTATACTTCTGCTGTTTAACGAGCTGCAAAATGGTGGTTTCTGGTTCTATAAATGAGACCTACTAATGAGCAATTATCAAAATTACCTCAAATTATCAAAATTACCTTAGTAGCATACATTAAGTCTATATCGTTCTAGAATAAAACATCCAAAATTAAATGAATGGTCCCCCTGCAGGTTATATACCGTAGATACAAAACGCATGTACGCATTCGTTTCCTTGCATTGGTTTTTCGCTGCAAACCACTGAAGAACCCCAGAGACATGAAACTACAGGTGTTGGATATGTGAAAAGAAACATTCCTCATCAGCTGAAGTAAAGTACGATGTAAGGGTGGGCTGCAGCCCATCTGTCTACCCCTAAAGGCAGAGAAGTAAAACACCACATGCTGGCGTTTCTTCCTGCATCACCTTGCTTTCCTAAGGCACATTAAAGCACTGGCTTTCCAAGCTGACTGGCTGGATGAGGAACAACCTGCTGTGACCCAAAAGCACAAAAACAGCTCATAAGTCATGTTATTGCCCCTAATGATGAAACCACATCCATGATGTGTTTATATTACAAGCTAATTTGATTCCCAGCACAGGGGAAGCATATAGGGTTTGGACTAACCTTTATTGCACTTTGAAGTTTGTGTTTCTTTTTGGACTTCACTGCAGGGAAGCAAAATTCATATTTTTCAAGTCCAAGTCCAACCTGAGCTGCCTTGCCACATATTCAGTTTTCAGTCTAATGTTTGAATTCAAATTGGTCCAAATTAAGCTCACGTTTCCTAAATGACAGCTAGATGAGCTACTGTGTGTGATATACTGCATTTCTATCATAAGGAACTGAATGGTCAATATTCACATTTGTTTTCAACAAGAAAAATAAATTCAGATACTAACTAATACATATTTTATTTTTTCTGGGTTCACGTTGACAGCATAGGATATCAACATATCCTACCTGTGTTTGTTTTGTTTGCGTTTTCCCAACATGGCTGCCAGCCCAGAACAGTCTCTCTCTCTCTCTCTCTTTCTCTCTCTCTCGCTCGCATGCTGCATGATGACATAAGGGTCTGTGGTGGTACAAGGACCAATGAATTCCAGATTTTACGCACACTTCAGATGACACAAAAATTGATATATTTTTTCAAAACATTGGACTGTCCCCAGATCCCTATTTGGCCCATGTGATGAATCTTCCAGTGCTTATTGAGCTGCAGAGAATGCAAAAGATCCTGACACGCTGTGAAGGACATGATTTGCTGATAATCGGGTTAAAGCAGGGATGGGTTTTCTTCCATGAGCTCAAGTGCTTTTCCGTCGAGCCTCACAATGTGGTTGGCTGTCCGGCCGCTTGAAAGGGAAAAAAAGAAAGAGGACGACCCACAATTTTTTTAAAACTGTAATTAGTTTCTAGGATTCTAAGGTCAAGAACAAGTGGAATGAAAGAAAAACCTCTTAATTTGACATAATGACTAAAGAGTCTTTTGATTTGAGTCTGGGATTTGATTATGTGGTTTTCGGATCCCTTAATGGTAACAGCTGTTGAGAGGTTATTCAAACATGAGCTAGAACTTCTGCCCTTGTCGGGGAAAGGTGAAAGGGATGGAAATGTACAGTTATCCTGTCCCGGCTGCTACATCACTGGTTTGTCTTCCTCCCTGCATCTGCTTCACTATTCCTATATTATAGCAATAGATTCCTATATCTTTGCGCTGGCAAAGATTTTTATATTAATACATACGTGCATTACCTTCTCACACAAGGGATGAAATAAAGAATCAAACTTAAAAAAAAAAAAAAACTAAAAAAAACTTTAAAGTTTTTCATCATAAAACAGCGTCATGTTTATTTTGAAAAAATAAATCATACCTTTCTGTTACCTTGTTTATGATGACTATTTATTTATTGTGTTTATGATTAAAAAGGAATTAATTAAACACGGCCAGCATTCGTAAAAAAATTACACCTTGTGCTTAATTTAATTTCAGAGTATGATTAAACTCCTTTAACAAGCAATATCTATGAATGAAGTTACTTCTTTCTGCCGGTTGGTTTTCTTAATTGTTAAAAATGATAAATAAATAGGAATTTTTCCATTTCTAAAGAAAGGAAGGATGTGACAAAAACATAAGAGACCCTGAGACTAGCTGGGGGAGTAAGGAAGAGATGGGATGGAAGAGAGGTGGGGGTACTTACAGCGGGAGCGGATGTAGCACTGATGGCAGTTGAGAAGGCCGTTTCTAATCCGGACGTCTGTCCCCGTGGTTGTATCTCCCAACTGTCCCTTACAGACCCCACACTGAGACAGAGAGGTCATTTTTGAATAATATTAGATATTCATTTGTTTACATTTGAACATATGATTTGATATTTTTAAAGGTTCAGTAATTACATCAAACAACTGGCTACTAGCTTTTAGGGGATGTACCCCAAGAAAGTATATAGTGCTTTGTTACGGACTATTTTCAGCTGTGGATAAACTCACGTTTAATGCTCCAGCTTGTTTGTATAGTATCTGTATGTTTACATGTTCATCATAATGAAGAATACGTCCCCCAGCAAAACAAACTGGCTCAGAGAAGTATTTATATTAATGAACTGTGACCTAAGTCTACTGCCCAAAGGAACAAAAACATATCAGACAAAACATCTGAACATAGTTGGGTTTTGTCATTTTAGAGGAAAATAAAAATGATCAGCTAATGCTTTGATATTATTTAAACAAAACACAACACCACCACTACTACTCAGCTACTCAGTATTAACAGAGTCATTCTTCCAGTGGAGAATAAAAGAAAGCGAATTAACCGTAAAACACGGAATGAGCTGGTATATTTTATGACAAAAAGCGCTTGTGTAAGCCCAGTTCTCCGTCTCTCACACTGACCTTAAAGCAGTGAATATGGAAGTAAAGGCTGAGGGTCTCTATGATCATGGCTGCCCCCTTCCCTAATGGCTGACCACAGCTGGAGCACAGCTTCTTCCCACTGACAGACCTACAAAGGGGAGAAAGAGAGAGAGACACAAACAATGTAAAATACTGTTCACTCCTTTTTGAGAGGACAGTTAACATATTACGACAGAGAAACGAAGCTAATAAGGCCTTTGTGAGTGGTCTTCTATTGGCAGACAGGAGCAAAAACTGCTTTAATCAACCAGGAGTGTTGCTGAAAAACTGACACGTACATTAAAAAGATCTCCTGCAGGAGGATTTCATGATTAAAAGTGAGTGATCCTGATATGAAGTGGACTAAAACCAACACAAATAAAAAAGAACTACTTTTTATTTAAAAAACAAAAGAAAAATAATCGGTCTAATGCATTTCCTTGGCTACAGTGTTTTAGGAGGAATCTTCTTCTCTTCTCTGCTATTTATTCTATTACGTTTTGTCTGCCATTATAAACACATGTGCTTTTAATTGTATTTTAATGACGTTTGGCTTTAGACTGCAGGCAAACACAAGAACATTGCTGACCCGTTGACAACTCTGGCATATTTGCAGAATGATTTATGAATGAACGGCCTGTAAAATAAACCAACAGATTAAGTCTTCTTCTTTTGCTCTCGGCTGTTCCCTTTCAGGGGTCGCCACAGCGAATCACGGGAATAAACCTCGTCTCCACCTTTCTTAGATCGTGTCATATTTTCGGAGAAGTTAATGCTGCAGTGCCACACATTATGAGATGGGTGGAAAAATGTAGGCAGCGTAGCAGAAAATGACAATGCAGAAACAAACCGCCCCCCCCCCCACTGTCTTTCATCTGGGCTGTTTGTGATGCAGTACCTGTTTGATGCTGGAGGCTGGAGTGTGTCTGGAGGTGGTGAACATGCTGTGGGGGGCTTTGATGAGCCGTGGCTCATGTTATTATCAATGGAAGCACTCCTAGAAATGGACAGCAACATGCAACATGATGATGACGACTCACAGATACAGTGGACCTATTGGCTCCCACAGTCAGACGTCAACTTATGCAGGCAGGGCAACAGCCAATCAAGTCAGTGCTTTCTGGCCAAATCCCAGGTAAACATAATTCTTCAAAATGTGTTGTATTTACCCGCAGAATGTGATTCTATTGAAGATGTTCAAAACACTTTTCAAATTTCAAGCTTTACAGATACTTGTTAAAGGGGAGCAGAGACTATGAGGGGAATCTAGAGGTGCAAGACGCCACCTGCTGGTCATGGAAGTGAACTGAAAAGCATGGGCAAAAGATTTGGTCTGCATCTGAAAAATGCAAAACTTGGTACAAATGTGAAATTTTTGAAATGGGTTAAACAGCAGAAGATAAAATGTTTGCAGCCAAAATGCTAGACCAGTTTTGCAATGGCAGTATTAAGAAAACATTAGAAAGACCATCTTTCTCAAAAGTACAAAATGCTTCATTTGAAATGCAGCTAGGTCAGAGCACCAGTTTCTCACACACCTTCGCTCTCCCGGAGGCCGGCTGGGTTTGTGGCTTTCTGCTGCAGGCTGTTGCTCTCTTAGCGGAGTCGAGCTTTGGGCCGGCACCGTGGGAAGCTTTTGGCCGTTCTGCAGACTGTGGCCGAGCTTCTCTGGCTGACTGCTGCTCTGACTCACCAAGCTGAGGATCACCAAAAGAAGACCATGCTTACACAACGTCTGTCTACTGCAGTGGATTGTGAAAGTTTGCAAACCCACTAGATTTTTCTCAATTTCTAAAACGTGATAAGGTTTTCACACAAGTGTTAAACTTCAATTAAACGTTTCCTATATCTGTTCATCAACCCTGGGATTGTAGATTCCTCCTCCTTGTCGAACAGCTTCTACTAGCAAAGTTGGCAGAAGATCTCCACACCTTTTTTTTTTTTTTTTTTTTTTTGTCCTTTCGTCTTATCCCGTGAGTTCAGGGTCACCACAGCGGATCATTGTCTGCATGTTGATTTGGCACAGTTTTTTTTTTTACGCCAGATGCCCTTCCTGACGTAACTCTTTTTGCGCCAATTTGTACCCAGCTCGGACTGGCACTGCACACCTGGGGAGGGGAAGGGGCCGTTAGGGGTTCAGTGTCTTGCCTAGAGACACTGAACCCAGGGATCAAACCACTGACCCTGTGCTCCGTGGATGACTGCCTTACCAATTGAGCTACAGCCGCCCCTATATCATTTTTTGTTAAAAATGAATTACAATGATCAATTCCTTTACTGCCAGATTTATTCACTTACAGTTAATGAACAAATTAAAGTTACATTTATCATTTAATGAGCACACATTTATTTAGTTTTGGACTTGCACGAAGTTGTGATTATATCTTAGGTTAGATTACCCATCCTACTGAGATAATTGATTTTTTTAATAACTCAAAAAAAGGACTCCAAGTTGCAAATTGCACAGACAATAAAAATAAATAAATAAAAAGAAATAAAAAAGCAAACTCGCACAGTTTACAGGTGTACATCCAGACTGAAGAACCTGCTTGGATGAGTAGCGAAACATTTCTAACGAAGAAGAAAGAAGTCCAGTTGACATGATTCAATCTTCCGATGAGCAAACCTGGAGGAATGGGAATCCTCACGACATGCAGTCTTTATGTTGTACTTGAAGTACATTTTTCTTTGGCAGTTTCTTAAACCTCTCTGAAGTTTGTGTGTATCTCATGTGGTTGATAAGAAACCATAACACCAGGGAGAGACATTGTTAAACTGGGTGTCACAGCAACAGAGGCTTCCCTCAAGTCACCGTGGATCAGAATTGCAACTAAAAATCCCTAGAATAAAGATCTGAATTATTGCTTCCTTACCCCAGAAGTCTGTCTACCAACCTTCTGCTTGTTTTCATGCTGTCTTCAGTGGTGCTGATGTCACTGGTCCTGTCGTTGTCTCTTCGCTTCCATTCCACACTTTCTGTCCTCCCCCTCTGTGCCATCCAACGAGAAATAGGAGACAGTTGACTAAACAACCAATCTCAAAAAACAGTTTGCTCACCTACACAAATCCAACGGTCACCTAGAGTATCGGAACAGATAGATAATTATACATGCACCCAACAAACTATAATCAGTCAACCAATCAGTTATTTACTGATTGCCTCTCCAGCACTTCCTGCTTGCGTTCCCAGTCAGCCAGTGAACGAACGATTGTGTCCTGGGGCTCCGACATGGAGGAGAACTCCCCTCTGATGGGAGAGGGCAGGGCTGAGGAGTGGGGAGTCAGCGGTGTCACAGTCTCCTCCAATATCCTACGCTCCTGTTTTGATGGAAGAGTTGGGTGAGTTATTAACAACAGGTAGATTAAGATAAGGGCCAGTTATTCACACATGTACAGAGGCTTACATTCCAAGTATTTTTAGTGCAAGTTGTGCCAAAACAAAAAAATTTTAAAAAATGAAACTGCGAAAACACATAATTGCAACACGTGACCGTACACACACACACACACACACACACACCTCCTCGTGGTACTTCCTCTCCTCCTCCGCCACCTCCCTCTGTGCTTTCTCCCACTCCTCCTTCAGCTTCTTCTGCTCGTGCCTGTACTTCTCCTGTTACCATGGCAACAGACACATGATAACAGTGCAGAGCCTCAACAAAGAGGAAGACTAAGATTCCTGGAGGTGGATGTTTTGGCAGAAAAACAAAGATGATGTGCAGACATTACTGGTATCAAACAGGCTTTGACGGGCTTTTCTAAAGGCTTCTCTCTTTTTCCTGAATCGATAAGTCAATGATAAAATCCCCTACGAGTGCTTCCTGATCCAAGAAAGGATTAGGAACTGTAATTGCTGTTGTGATAAGTGGTATACTGAATAGGAATTTCATGTGGGATTGCCCTCAGTATGTCCTGCAATATAGGATGTGACATAAAGACATAAACAAATGTAGTTTATTATTAATGTGTTACAGCTAAACCCCCAGGTCGGGTATTTGCTTGTTAGGGAAAACAGGAAAAAAAAAAAATGAAAAGAGAGATCATAAGCAGGCAGTGAGGACAAAAGGCAAAAGCAGCTTCTTGAACACAGGGTTTCTAAACAAGTTAAATTTTATAGCCACCACACATTTTTCAGAATTCCATGTGAATCTAGATTCTGGATGTAAACTTGTATAACAGTAATCTGGCAACTCACACTCCGACTCAAGATTATTCTACACCGTGACAAACCGTATAAGACTAGTTGTTACTTGTGTAGGAACCCCAAAACATTACTAAATTAACAATGAAAGATTTAGAGTAAAAGCAAGACAGATGACACACACAGATTAAGACAACACAGACACAACCAGGGAGGGAACAAATACATTGAGGCATCAGACAATCATCAATTTCAGTGCATCTCATCTCAAACCGACCTGCAACAACTGGACAGAAGAGAAATCTGTTGTCATTGCTGTTTTCAGGATTTATCTGCTACTGTGATAATATAGATGCATTTCGTTGCTTTGTGCTTGTACATATATAATGACAAAGTTGAATCTAATATAGATGAGTACAGTTTTATTATGAACAACAATGAATTATCTACATTTATAATAACATGCAGACTTGAGATGCAGCTTAATGTTTGAGGAGAGAGAGCATGATTTGGGCAGCAGCAACAGCAGCAACCCTGGACAAAGTCCCTGTCTTTGTATGTGCCATGAGATGGAGACACTGACCAAGCTAAAGGTTATTTCACAGTAAAAAACTGCCCTCTAGCGGTGGGTGTGCACATAGCAGTAGTTGGGCTGTGCCTTTAGGGGGGGTATAAGCTCAATACAGTGTATTGAGTGCAAGCTTTGCCAGTAGCAATAAAATGTGATTAATTGGTCTGTTTGCAAACTAAGCAGTGCTGTGAAACAGTATGGTTTGAAAGTACAGTCAGGGTTTGATGAGCAGCAAAACATATCCCAGTTAATGATTTAGCACGTTGCAGTTTCAGCGGTATTGGATATCTGGGCTAGATTTTGTTTGAAAAGTAAAAGACTTTTAGACATTTGGGCTGACAATACATCGCCCTGAAAAGTAGTCAGCGAGAAGTGGTTTTAACAACAGTGATTCTGCAACCTCGATGTTTAAGAACACTTTTATATGGGAACAAGCACCTAAAAGACTTCCTGGCATATAATGCCTGGCTTATGCATTGAATTATTAGTCAATTTTATTAGCAAGACATCAAAAAAAGCATGCTGCCATGGAAACCACAAACAGACTGCCTTAATCTAATGTGACTTTAACCCAAATTTTATCACGAGCTACTTACTTGCTGCCCCTACTGAAATGTACTATGAATTGAGGTCAAATTAAGAGGAAGGAGTTTTAATTATAGTCTTCAAGAACAAGCCCAGAGTGCCTCTTTCTACAGTGCATTCCACTGTGTTTCATTTAATCTAATTACTATTCACTACTGATTTGGACAACGAATCTGTGTACTTTACAGCGTATATTCTGGAAATTGCTGATGTCTTAATTTAGCCACTGAGCTCCATGAGGAAATTAGCACCCAACCTTGCAGACACATATATGCCATGATTTACTCTTTGAGCTATACTGTATACCTGCAGCATGCGCTCCTGCTCTTGCTGCCACCTTTCCTGACGCTTTCGCTCCTCATCCGGGTCCCAAGACCAGCGGTCACCCTGCCTGGCCTGGGGCAACACCGGGATTGACACCTGATAGATCCCAACACACACACACATACACACACACACACACACACACACACACACACACAAACGCAAAAATACACACAAGGCACAGAAATACATGCATACAACATCCAGCCACAACCAATTCTCTCACACACACACACACACCCACCCACAAAGCCAATAACAGATATACATGCCCCACAATACACACATACAAATCAATCAATGTGCACACACATTCACCACAGGAAAGGAAGAAAGGAAGGAAAGGGGACAGAAATAGTTGATCTACCACAACAGCACTACTCCAATGCTAGCCAAAGGGAGTCCTACTAAGAAGAGAGAAGACAGAGAAAGACAGAGATGAGCTCAAATAAAAACCAACAGCGTCTCAGCTGTCATCTACAGCACCTTCACCTGGGATGTCATGTTAATGGATGCGACATGTAGCTAAGCCCTGACAGAGTGGGCTCACAAACCTCAGACTACTTTATGATTCATTAAATTCTATATATGAAATGTCGTATCTGTATAAATTCTAACTTTAAAAGCCCTTAAAACTAACTCTGCTACTCAATATAAGTTGTTTTCATGTTTCTATTGCCTCGGGATACATTTCTGTTTAGGTAAAACTTTTTAAAAAGCTCGTGGAGATTTAAGTTCCTGTTTTTACCAGTAGAACCTTGAAATAAGTTTGGATTTCTTCCCCTAACCTTTCAAAATTAGAACATCAAACTAAACTACTGGTCCCTGCTATAATGTAGATGATGATTAGCCAGATGCAAAGCAGTAAAAGGACTCATCAGTCAAATGATGCTACTCACGTTTCCTTGGTCTTTCTCTGCCCCTTCTGTAGAGTAAATATGAGAGAGTTTGAGTTAAAACACTGACTGATCAAACTTACTGCAAACAGGCGATGAAAATATATGAGAAGATGCCAATTGTTAGTTTAACCACCTGCAAGGACAAATGCAATGAAAACCACAGACAAACCAGACTTGGGAGACAGAAACCAGTCCACCAAAAGCAAGCGGGGAATGAATCATTATATCGAATGAAGTATTATATCAGGAGGTGGTTCTAATGTTTTGACTAAACTTTAACTCCATTTAGAATGAATGTGAGAACATTAGAACCATCTCTAGAACCACTCCAATGCACTTCAGTACAACTCCGCCACCCATTATGACTTTAATTATAAACACATAGTAGAATTATCACTTTTCTGCCAGTTTCAACCTAAAAACGGATAAATTAAAACCTTGTAAAAGTCGAATTTATTGCCGAGCTGCTGTATTGGATTGCATTAGATTTTACACGTGTACCTAATAGAAGTGGCCATGAAATGTGTCTCTCATGTTAATGCAAGTGGTAAATACAGTAGAAAACAAATAATGATATAAAAAATATAAAATATCCCCTATAAAGAAATGGTTGTTTTCCAGCTGGTCTTAATATTAACTCGAGTCCAACTTATGCGTTAGACTAATACTCTTTCTTGGTCACTAAACGTTTTCTGCCTTCCACAGCGTCCGTACATTTCCACCGAGAACATGACTACACTTTAGGAAACCAGGGCCACGCTGCACAGTCCTTGTTCTGCGGGGGGGAGGAAAAATATTAAAATGCCCCTCAAAGGTCACCTGTGACTCATATGAGACTTCAGTGGTCAATCCAGCAAACTCAAATCTTCCTCTATCAAATTTACAGAGTTTTAAAAAAAATATTTTTCTCCCCAATAATCCATTGACTGCTATGATGTGTGGATACTGAAGCTGCGGCTTGTTTTCTTGTAAACGACCTCACAACTGCATCCAATATGAAAGAAAATGAAGTCAGCTACTATACAGTCAAACCACACACCAATATGTTTGACTTCAAACAACTTCATACGTGTTTCATTGTGCATGATCATTCATAATGGTTGGGAAATGAAAATCCAAAACAAGAGATGTGGCTGACGTGCAGTTATCTGGACGACCTGTGCATTCCGCACTCCAGGGCAGAAACTTGAGGTCTAATAAAGGGGTTTACCTGGCTGAGCGAAGAACTCCCAGCGTAACTTAGGGTTGCTGGTTGCCAGTGGAGACCTGACACTGTTTGCAAACTCTATAGTGAAATGAAAAAAATACGTGGGTGGAAGAGGAGGGAATGAGGGAAGAAAGGGAAATGATGAGGAATAGACAGATGTCAAAAGCACGACTTAGCAGGAATAGACTCTGAGGGAGTTGGTAAAGTCAAGTGTTTCACATTAGAGCTCCAGTGATATTATGGGCTAAATTGACAATAGTAAACTAAGTATTGTGAGTCTAAATAAAATTGGAAGTCTGATTTCTAAGGTTTTCAACAAAACACTAAAAACTCAAACTGCGTAAAAACTAAATAGAGAAAAGTTAAAAACATTTATGACAAACACTATTTGTCAAGTTTTTAGGGATTTTGTGCACGACTTCATTGTCAGTTTTTATTGGCCTGTGTACTGGTCTGGTCTCCTTTGTGAAAATTAAAAACATGACTGCATTTATGTGCCAATTCTAGACCATTTTAAAAGGCGAAGCAGGGTTTTTTTTTAGGTTGTTTATTTATAGAAAAGTGATAACAGACAGATTACTGACAATCTTGAAAAAAAAAAAGTCAAAGGAAAAAAGATATATGGAAGAGAAGCTTAGTTTCTGGATGTGACAGGTTCACTAACCTGTTTTTTCCTTTTGCAGGTGATATTCAAATGATCCTGGTGCTACTAAACTTGGCACATTCCCCCTTCTGTGTGACATTTCCTGGGAGCTGAGAACACTTGCCTGGAGATTAAAAAAGTTTCAGTGGATGAATGGGTAATATGTGTGGTGACACATGTGTTTTAGTTTGGTTACCAGCCTCACCTGTAAAGTTCCAGTCTGACTTTGCTGGGTGCTGACCCCGGACTTGAGAAAGTTGGAGGTCTTTTGATTAGATGGCCCAGCCTTTTCTTGTTTGGCTTCTACAAACACAGACAACAGTTTCATCATTACTGTTACATTGTAATAGTAAGGAGACATTGTTTACATTTTATGCTTAAAAACCTATTTTCTGATCACGTTTTACGAAGGTTCTAGGTCAATTTAAATTAATTCACGACTTGTAATGACAGATCTCAAAGCATCCACAAGGTGTCAGCACAGCAGCATAGTTCAGACCTGGTGTTTGTTGAGCTGCTGGATGGGGTTTGTCTTCCACTGGAGCGTTGGTGGGTTGGGCTCCAGTCTTCTTGAAGCTTTCTTCCGGCTTCTCTAATTTCTATAGGAGCCACAGGGTGTAACAAAGTGAATTTACAGTTCAAAAAGTGTGTGGTATACAACAGGCTACAGTATACAAACGTGTAAGAAGTTGTAAGAGATTTTATAGTACACGATTTATTCTCGAAACTTTGTTCCAAGAAATATCAACAAAATAGAGACTGTAACCGATCAGTCATTATAGGTGATTTTAATGATTTGGCTGATTTTAGATGTGCTTTTTTTTTTTTATGGAAGCACTCTAATTCACAAAAAATCAGGTGTTGTTTAATTATTAAAATGAAAGTATTTCAGTTGCTATTGTTATCCCAGAGAACTAATTTATTTGGCTGACAAATTTAAGAGTGGCACAACAAGATATTACCAAACATGAGCCATTAAACCCACACGGTGTAACACTTTGGCTTTAGTCTTTCTAGGGATTTCCTGGTTCATGTTCATCCTAAACTGCTAAGTAAAGTATGAATAGAAGAGCGTTTTATAAGTCAATCTACCTAAAAGAAATCCGATTTAGTGTTTATTTCAAGCTCCTCACTCTTACCGTTGGGAGTGAGGTTGGTCGACTACGTGGCGTCGACTGCTCAGAGACTCTCTCTTCTTGGACATCCTCAGATTCTGCTTCTCTACCACCTAGTAGCTCCTTGGCCTTTGTTAACAGAGGACTTTCTCCTCCGCTAGAGGTGTGTGGACTGTGAGTGGATGAGTCTGCAGACAAGGGAGCATCTACGGTGATGTTGCTGGTTTTAGAGGGGGATGCCTGGAAATGAGGAGGGGATTCTCGTCCTTGACTTTCAGGTGTGGCAGGAATGTCATCGCCTCCTATGTCGCCGTTGACTCTAAGCAAACCATCCGCCTAAATCAGTGGTAGACAGTTATGGTGTTAGCTTTATATGGGTCTTTTACAGTTTAACAAAAATGAATTAAATGATGAGGTAACTTAATATTAGGCGCTGTCATAAACAACTATTTTTCTATTGATTAATCTATCAACTACTTTACAGATTAGTCAATTAAGGAACATGAATAGGCTCTGCAGGCCTAGAAAGTCCAGTAACACATGAATAATGAGCTGCCTCAACACAAAGCAGGTATTTGCCCCGGAGCTCATGACCAGCACAACCAGCAAATGACAACAATGGTCTCAATACCCTAATTTTACCAGTACAATCAGTTTAGTACTGAAGGCTATAGCTTAGTTCTTTTTTCTTAGTTAGGCAACAGGAAAAAGACTATTGAAAACAACATTTTACATTAAGTCATGATGGAAATTTTTCACAGTGTAGGTTAATGTTCCACACATTCTGTTCATGATATCATGTTATGTTATTTCATATATTATAAAAATGTCTGATATTAGCCGATTATATTGCTGTCCACAGATTTTACTAATGCAAATATCTTTGCAGTGTCAGTGAAGCTGGTAGTCAAGGATAATATAAACTAAAACAATGTTTTGCTTGTCTACTTGACACAGCTTCACCTATCCAGCATTTCTACAGTGATGCTGGGACAGCGAGGCATCTCCAGAACCTTGTGTAAAAGTTTCAAAAACAAACAAGTTGGACTTTGCTGACTATGGCCCAAGAAGATGTAGAAATGAACCCTTTAAAGAAAAGTGTAACCACAGGTTTTACTGTTCAGTAATTCAGTAAAACCATACAAATAAATATTGATGTTGACTGATTTTCAGTTTTAACATAATCAATTATAGTTACAGCATCATCATTTTCCTTTCGCTTTACAATTATGTACCACTTTGTGCTGGTCTATCACATAAAATCCCAATAAAATATATTTACATTTGTGGGTATAGTGTGACAAAATGTGGAAATTTTCAAGGGGTATTGATAGTTTTTCAAGGAGCGGTAACCTAAGACACAGTGGTGGAGTTGAGTGAATACAGGCTCTCAGTCTGTTCCCCTCTGCCTCCACCTTCTCATCCCACCCCTAACAGCCTGTGTGGGCCCTCTTTGTCCGCTGGGAGCCCACTTCACATTGAGAGGGCCCTACTTGTCAACTTCTTAAGTCAATAGGGAACAGAGAGCTCCATTCAAATCCAGGCTCCACTCAGACTCCTGACAAGACATTCCAGAAAAGTGCTCTGCACCATTTGGTCTGATAATAACCTGCTCCTCCCTCCCTGCTACACTAAAACATAAGGTCTCATTTTGAAAATTCCAATTTGACAATTTTTTGAGAAGAAAAGGAAACGGATCCTGTTGAGAATATTGTGAGCTAAATTGAAACATTACATGCTTCGTCTGGAAGGCGAAGACTCGTGTTCTTTCCAAAAATCTCATCACTATGGTGGTTCTGTGGCATTTGAATGTAAATGCCAAGACAGCTGAAGGGAATTCTACTACCAGTACGTGAGAATGGTGACCAACCCTGGAAAATAACTTAATTTGAAGTGATCAAGACCTCAGCCATGCCTATTGCAGGATGGTTGTGGTTACACTAACTGCATGTACAGTATAAAGACAACTTTTAATCCCTGTGAAGGGGAACATTATGGGGTGTAGGCTAATAAAGTTTTAAATAGGGGCACATTACTCCATCACAACCTGACAATTGACAAGGCAATACCTGGCGTGGCATTCAGACAGGGAACAGTCACAGTCTTACAATATCTTACAAGCAAACATGATTAAATTGTAATTGCTGTGCTGTAAGTGATATTATAACGCTGGTTATGTTAGTGATATTCTTTTTTCTTAGTTTCCTAGCTGATACAACGACATGTGTCTCACCTTTGTGGGCAATGGCTCGGACTCTGTGGGTCGAGACTGAATGTAAGGCATGGGTGTCAGCAAAGGCACCGGTTTGGGCGACAGGGTACGGCTGGACGGTGGCTCGGATGAGCGTGAGCGAATCTGAGGCCGAGCGTGAGAGGACGAGTCTTTGGGAAACTCTTCGATTCGCGCTTCCAGTGTAGATGTGAACTTTGGAGATGGGGCGAACTGCTGGTGCAGGTACCTCATGGGTCCGTTGGGGTCCATGTCGAAAGGGTCAGGGGTTGTGGGGGAGGAGGCCAGGGAGAGGGAGAGAGGTGAGCAGGGGAAAGAGGGGTCAGCAGATACGCTGCGGTCCAGGAGCTTTGGCAGCTGTAGGCGCTCCAGCACGGCGTCATTGATGGAGAAACGCTGGGCGTAGCGCTGGAGGATGGCTGATGCCTCCTCTGGGGTTCTTGCTCTCCTGTATGCCCGTCGCAGCTCCTCCTCACGACGCTCCCTAAAGAAATGTGGAAAGGAGGAACAGAGCGGATGAAGCAAAGCAGCTGAGCAAAGCCAACTAACTGGAGAGTTTGGTTTACATCAAAAACTGTATCAACTTTGCTACGTTGGTTGGAAGTTAAAATCACAATGGATTCAATTGCTAGCCCCAATTTAATATTTACCTTGAGTAACTAAACAATAAGAGAATAATACACAATCCTAGGGTACAGAAAATATAAACCACAAGACAAATAATTTTGTCCAGGAGGAATCACTGTTCCCTTTGTGTTCACTAACAAGAATAAGCACTTAACTTTTTCCACACTTTTTTCAAAATGGACTAAATTCATTATTTTCCTAAAAAATCTACAAAAAAATACCCCATAATTACAATGTGAAAGATGTTTGTTTAAAGTCTTTGCTAATTAAAAAAAAAAGAATAAAAAAATAAATAAATCACACATACATTTATATTCACCACCTTTGCCATGACACATTGTGCATCTTGTTTCTACTGATCATTCTTGAGATGTTTCTACAACTTAATTGGAATCCACCTGTGGGAAATTCGCTCAATTGGAAAGGCATACACATGTCTACATAAGGTCATTCAGTTAGTACATCTCAGAGCACAAAGCAAGCCATGAAGTCCAAGGACTTGTCTGTAGACCTCCGAGACAGGATTGTATCAAGGTCCAGAACTGGGGAAGGGTACAGAAAAAATTCTGTGGCATTAAAGGTCCCAATGAGCACAGTGGCCTCCATCATCTGTAAATAGAAGAAGTTTGGAACCACCAGGCCAAACTGGGCGATTGCGAGAGAAGGGCCTTAGTCAGGAAGGTGACCAAGAACCCAATGATCCTTCTGAAAGAGCTCCAGCATTCTTTGTGGAGACAGGAGAACCTTCCAGAAGAACAACCATCTCTGCAACACTCCAAACAAAACAGGCCTGTATGGTAGAGGAGCCAGACGGAAACCACTCCTCAGCTAAAGACACATGACAGCCTGCCTGAAGGACTCTCCTAACACGAGAAACAAAATTCTCTGGTCTGATTAAACAAAGAATGAACTCTTTGGCCTTAATGCCAAGTGTCATGTCTGGAGGAAACCAGGCACCGCTCACCAACTGGACAATACGATCCCTACAGTAAAGCATGGTGGTGGCAGCATCAGGCTGTGGGGATGTTTTTCAGTGGCAGGAACTGGGAGACTAGTAAGGATTGAGGGAAAGATGAATGCAGCAATGTACAGAGACGTCCTTGATGAAAACCTGTTCCAGAGCATCTGGACTTCAGACTGGGGTGATGGGATCTTTCAACAGGACAACGACCCTAAGCACACAGCCAAGATAACAAAGGAGAGGCTACAGGACAACTCTGGTAATGTCCTTGAGTGTCTCATCCAGAGCCCAGACTAGAACCCGGCTGAACATCTCTGGAGACATCAGAAAATGGCTGTGCACCAACGCTCCACATTCAACCTGATGGAGCTTGAGAGAAACTGCCCAAAAATAGGTGCCAAGCTTGTAGCATCATACTCAAAAAGACTTGAGGCTGTAGTTGTTGCTAAAGGTGCTTCAACAAAGTATTAAGCAAAGGGGGCGAATGTACATGTGATTTTGTCTTTTTAATAAATTTGTAAAGATAAAAACAAAACTTCTTTCACGTTGTCATTATGGGTTTTTTTTTTGGTAGAATTTGGGGGAAAATAATGAATTTATTCCAATTTAGGAATAAGGCTATAACATAAGAACATGTGGAAAAAGTTAAGGGCTGTGGATACGTTCTGGATGCACTGTAATTCTTATCTGAGAAACGCCTACTTTTCAATGCAGAAGTGCTGTTCTGTACAAATGATTATGCTCATCCTGTTATTGTTTCACATACTTGTCCTCCACTATCTCTCTGTACGTCTTGACACTTCGTCTCCGCTGGGATGTACAGGGGTCTCCTGACATCAACTGCTCCATCATCTTCCTCTCCTCCTCTTTCTTGATTAGGTCCTGAGAAATACTCCTCCTCCGGCTTTTCCATCGGGCCAGGTCCTGAAACACAAAACAGATTGCAGAAGTGTGTCAGCTTTCAAATGAAACAAAGGAAGATGGCCTGGGTGAGCCGCAATGTGACCTTAAACACTGCTGTGGCTCTAATAAAATTATTTAAAGGGCAACTTCACCAATTTCCAACTAGCTCCCCAAGACATTAGGGTGTAAATATACAATAATGCCTTTAAACTTCTTTCTGATTTCCCTATATTAAAAATTATCTCTTCTTCTGGCTGATAAATGCCTCCAAATGATATCACTTTAAGGAACCTTCAGTTCACATTATGTCATCTTGATGTTAACAACATAGAGGTTGTGATCGTGGTCAATCTGCTTTTTCAGAGCTCCCCTAGATGATATTATATGAAATAAAAATGTAAAACTCGTCCGGGTGATGTTGTCTAGAGGCATTTTTCAGCCAGAAGAAGAGAAATATTTTAAAAAATAGGAAAGTCAAAAATTGGTGAAGTCCTTTAAGTTGTTTAACGAGGGTGCAGATGAGGCACAATTCTAATAGGATTTAATGTTAAAGCAGTAGAAATATATAACAAAATCAATCCTAATTCAAGATAAATTAATGCACAAATGAATTAATATCAATCTTAAATATGAGATACTCACATCCTGCCAGTGATCCTCGTCTTCTTTCATTCTGTTGTACTGGTTGTGCATCATCTCGTGACGCATCTGACTGTGAGGCAGCAAGATGGTTTCTTCCTCGCCACGCATGTCGCTCATACTCATACTTCTAGGGAGGAAAATGAAGAGACCAAAAAAAAAAAAAACTACTTTAACAAGAACTGACAAATGAATCTCTCTAGAACTTCTGTTCCTCTTAAGGGAAACATGTTATTCTGAGTTTATACCAATCCATCATAATTGAAAAGTCAGTCCCTCCAGGAATTTGCAACGCTGCGATCACAGCAATTAATTTAATCAATCTCCTGTGACTTTGCAATTTAATCATCACAAAAACATTGCAACATGCATCACCATATTTTCGAAAAGCTGTTGCAAAATCAGGCGTTTTACGTTGCAACGATCACAAAAATGCCTCTGAAATCCTGGAGGGACTGTAGAGTGATACTCAAATAAATATGCAGATGCCAAATTAAAAATGATTGTTTAAGGACATGGAAAAAAAACAAAAAACAAAACTGTACACCTTCAAGAGTTACCTCATGCTCACCCAAAAGGCAGAGCTAAGATTTTAGATCTAATGAAACTTCATCATTTTTTAAAATCCCCACTTGTTTTCTCCTCCAGTCTAATCAAATAGAATTTCTCCATCCAAAGTAACTTGGCACAGTCTTACCTGCATATTTTATTTCAACATTTGTTTTTAAAAGGAGGTACTTTTGTGTGTTAAGATGCCATTCAAGGGGACATTAAAAAATGGTTTCGGATGTAATGTAAGTAATGGGTGTTCAAGCTTTTAGAAACTTTATACTAACAGGAAACTAAAGTGTATCAAATTAAGAGATGACTGACGTGATGACCCAAGTTTTATCAGTGGGGTTGGTTAAAGGTAAAGGTGTAATATGTGGGCTCCTGTCCTGTAGTGTATGTCAGTTACCCATCCACTCATATCAAAACTTTAAAAACATGCATGGGTCATCCTCGGTCTATCTATCTACAGACGTACTATCCTTTTTGGATTAGCTATTAGCAGCAAAAGAGATAATGACTTTTCAACAATCATCCGTTTCTTAAAGTAAAAGTATATTGAAAACATAAAGAACATTAGAGATCAAGTGTAAAGAGTTTGACAGTGCACTGCCAAAAATATCTACCTTAGCAAGTATTTTGATTTATTATTTAACATTTAAATGAAAGTTCAATTCTGGAAATACAAGTAGGTAAAACATTGCTTAATGGAGAAAAACATTTAACACTAATAACTTTCATTAGGAATTAAAAAAAAATAATTCCTCTTTACATAGAACATTTTAATTTTTTTAAATTCCCCTTTAACCGATTCTATTTTCTCACTTGCATACTGAAAATCAAATTCTAACACTTAACAAACGATTAAATGACTTATTGAGCATGCTTTGCAGTGAAGAGCAGCACCGGGCCAGGCACTTTGGTCCGAGTGGTTAAAACGGCAACTTACTGATCATCTGACATGCTGTGTGGCTGATTGTACAGAAAGCAGAGAGCATGGATGGAGAACACAAATGATCACAAAAAAAAAAATAACGTGACATGAATATTAAAACATGGTAATGGAATATGGGAGTGTCAGTTAGTGGAAAACATATTGTGTTTGCAACAAGCTTATAATGGGTTAGTGATGACTCAATACAGAATATGTACCAGCTAGGGGAGTGTTTTAAACATCATGCTCTGCAGTATTGTTTATATGCACATCTGTATCCGTTTGTTTTTTCCATCTTAAAATATGAACCTCAATTCAAGCACAAGGGGGCAGTCTTATCCAAAACACAGCCAGAGAACAACACAAGGGAGTCTTGCAAGAGCACTGCAAACCAAAACACTACTTATATACAAAAAGATGCATATGGCACTGATCTTACAATGCAGCTGGAACTGAACTACTAAAAAAGCACATGCAGATTTCATTTGACAACATTATCGCGGATGTTGCAGCCAGTCTATGATCATCTCTTGTGAGTTTGGACTCAACCACAAAGGTTTTCAGACAGTATTTTTGGGGAGCTTTCTATGTTATGTTGAAAGTGTGTGACAGAACGTGTGGCCTATAGTTGCTTGCCATAAGAGGAAAATAACTACATTCAGAAAGAACTCACCAAAGGATGGCTCTTTTCCCTGTGGGATGTTTCAGTAAAATCTCTGACAAAGTTCTTGTAGAAGATTTCTGTCCATGACATAATGCGACTCGCATAAAAGCCAGTGTTGTCGCTCATTTTTTGTCATAAAGGGAATGACAATGTTTTTGCAACTGCTTAAGAGTCGTTGTGCCAATTCAAGCAATAAATATGTATATGGAGATTTATTTATTTTTTGTTAAATTAAAATTAAAATTTTATTCAGCATCCCTTAAGAGTTATTCCCTCACAGAGCAAAAGCTGCCAACTAATGTCATGCATAGTTAATTGAAACCAGTCTCAAAAGTTTTTCTTTTCCAAACTCGTTGATAATAGAAAAAAGCAGGGGAATTACTAAGGAATACTGATTTTTTTTCATTGTTTCCTTGCATTGTGTGCACAAAAACAAACTTTTAGTAACACTATCAATTTACATTCATGTTAAAAAATCTCATGCAATCTTTAAGTAGTTACGTCATCCAAAGGGGAACATGGCTGTAACAGGTCGTGGCAACATGCGGAGATGCAGCAGCATATTCAAAAATGATCATGTGAATATTTGACGCCTTTGGTCAATGCTGGACTGTGTAGATGTAGTTCAATGACGCAAAATTTTAGAAAATGTGGTGTAACTGCTGGACGGGGCTCACGTTGCTGGATGATGGCTGTCCAACCAAGAGGTCTCTCCTTGTGTGTCGGCACTTTCACTCTTCACCCTTCCCTTTCGTTGCCCTGTATCAGTAGTTTCTTTTGAAGATGTTGCCATGGCAGCAGGCACAGGGAGAAAGTGCGAGAGACTCGTGGTGGTGACGTATTCAGGAGAGGTCAGTATTTGTCGAGCCTGCTTCTCATCTTTTTCCGCACTTCCGTCTAATGTAACAGCGACCCTCTTCCTCCCACCTGCCTGCTCCTGGTCTGCTGTAGGTGGAGGTTCCACGGTGGTACTGATGGGGCTTGTTGCAACCACTGAGGCTGCCATGGTATTGGCTGCTAGAGTTGTAGGATGGTGGAGGAGTTCCTCTGAGAATGAATGAGCTGGAGTACTGCAGAAAGCAAAGCAAAACTAAAACATACTGCTGCCTGATTATCATCCTATATCATCAAACAGCATTCCTCTGGAGGAGCCTAAATAGAGGTTTCTGAAGACGTAAATCAAAAAATCAAAAAATCAAAAAATACAAAAGGTCACAAAGCCCTTCCGAGCCGACTGGCTGTGAAAACAAATTGGAGCCACAAAGCCAAAGCAAAATTCACTAAATGCTCTGCTGTTTGTCATCCTGTGATGAACAGCTTTGTCCTGGGAGGCTTATTATTGGACAGTAAATTCCCAAACATAGCATGGCAGGGAGGGAGAGACTGGCCAGCTGCCGGCAGTGAAAGGGCTAAGCTTCGGTTCAGTCCTGCTCGTGGTAAGGGAAGGAAGAAGGCCTCATTTCCTTACATCCTGAGGGTGGGCCACATGTTCATATTCCTGTGAAAGTGTTTTTTGTGGGTGGACACATATTTTAGTGTGTATGGCTTTGTATTTGGAGGTGGGTGCACTTTGTTGATCATTTTGAGGGAAGGTCAAGTAAAATATAATTAGAATCTAAAGGGCACTCAATTGTGTTGCAGTGGCCCTCGCATGCTTTATTTAGATTGTTTAAATTTAAAATATACCATTGCAGACATTTTATCTTTTCAGCCGGATATCAGTAATATCCACCCTAAAAGGTTTAATATCACAGTGCCACTCCTACTAAAGGTTAGCAGCTAACACACATGACCACAGACCTGGATGGCAACTCAACTCCTTAAACAAACTGATAAAACAAACATCTTAGCAATGTATTGCTCATAAAAAGGAGGTGACAACTCAACCTTCCTAGATAACTCCAAACACAGATGTTGGTGTGATTCAACCATTTTTGGAGCATCAACTTCGTACAACACTAAAATGCACAAATTCCAGAATTTGTTTCTCAAGAAAAAATGAAAACAGTTACCAAGTAAAACCCATATCAAGGCCTTTTACAGAAGCATTCTCCCTTTTCCTTGCCCATGCAGCTAGAGTAGTCAAATTTTTTCCCTGAAAATGACTTTTCTTAAGACAATAACAATCCAACTTAATGCCATAACATCCAAGCCAGATAATCTTGGATAATGAGGGTGCGACTTGAATAACACAGCATGACTGAATGAAATGTGTGCTTAATTAGGAAATAACACAGGAAGGGACTGGGTTATAAAATAAAAACAGACCTAAACTCACATTTTCTGAAAGGGACATAGCAACCAAACATCAGTCTCATGAAACTCCCAAATCTGCACCTTGTTATCTAACACCGAATGTAAAATGTGTGGCCCTGGGTCAGTCTGCCAGAAAAAGACCATGTAGAAGAACGAAGGATGGCAGTGCCAAAGAGTGCAACCAGTTGATAAAAACAGCAGCTCTGAAAACTACTTTTCTACCAAAGAATAAGTCCTGATGAAAATTGTTCCAAGTGAAGCCTGTGGATTATTCGATCAATGGGAAAATTGTTTCTGGAAATATGGGCTGCTGCGATTTTGAATTCTTATTTTTCAGTGTTTTGAGTGGCACATTAAAACACCACAGAAATTAGGGGTGAAGTAACATCACATGAGACACTATCAGACATCAACCTCTTATCTCTGGAGCCACAAAGGCCTGACATTTTTTCACATATAAAGTAGTACTCGTGTAAACGGTCTTTGAGGACATGCAAAAATGTAATGCTCAAGACTTTTTCATTATAAATGGATTATGCATTATAATTAAAACAGCGCAGTTGAAACCAGAAATTATCATACACTGTTACATAACCTTTTTTTTTTTTTTCACAGTCTCACATTAAATCAGACTAAACTGTTACTGTTTTGGGTCAATCATTTGCTAAATGCAAGAATAATGAGAGAATTTTTTATTACTTTCAAAGTCAGACATTTACATACACTACGCCTTTAAAACATTTGGTAGAGCCCAGATGATGATGTCGTGGCATTGGAAGCTTCTGATAGGTTAATTGACAACATTTGAGGTAATTGGAGGCACAACTGTAGATGTATTTTAAGGCACACCACAAAGACACTGCTTTCTTATGTGAGATCATGGGAAAATCAAAAGAAATCGGGTATCTGGAACAGACATGTGGATCTCCACAAGTCTGGGAACAATTTCCAGATGCCGGAAGGTGCCATGTTCATCGGTTCAAACGTTTATACAAGTATAAACACCATGGTAATGTGATTCCATTACACCGCTCAGGAGGGAGACGGGTTCTGGCTCCCAGAGATGAACGTGCTTCGGTGTGAGAATGTCTGTATCAACCCCAGAACAAAACCCAAACACCTTGTGAAGATGCTGGCTGAAGCTGGTAAGAGAGAGTCATTATCCACAGTGAAACGAGTCCTTACATACTCCAAAAGCAACAAAAAAAGGCAGATTACAGTTTGCAAATGCACACAGGGACAAAGCCCCTAATTTCTTGGAGAGATGTTGTGTTGTCTGATGAAAATAAAATTTTACTGCTTGGCCATAATGACCATTGTTACATTTGGAGAAAAAAGGGAAATGTTTGCAAGCCTGAGAACAGTTTAAGGTCAATAGCACCAAATATTAAGGAAATTCATTTAAACTTTTGCCTCATTATTCTGGCATTTAGCAAATAGAAATAATTTTAGTAATCCTAAATGACCTAAAATAGTAAAGGTTTAGTCTGATTTAATCTGAGACAGCGAGGAAAAAACCTTATGTCTTTTTAAACTGTTTATGTAAACTGGTTTCAACTGTAATTCTATAAGACCCCCTAACATTTGATTTTGTGAACCAATTAATTAAACAAATGTCTATAAAAAGGAAATTGGCGAGATGACTTGGGGTGTATGAAAAATGTGAAATAACCTTTGATCAGAGGTGACAGTCAGGTAAGTTAAAGTCTCCCTGTGGGGCTCTGCAGAAGGACGGGAGAAGTTGCAGGACACAGGCGCACTGCTCCTCCTCACACACACTCTCTGCTCTCCTTCCTCCTTGTCCATTTTACTTTGATTCTCCTTCTGTATCTGTTTCTGGGGTTTAAGGGAGGGGATGGCAGAAGGACTGAGGGACTCTGGAGGTTGGGCATCTATGCTAGGAACATCATTTGGACTGTAACATCACCCATTTACGCACACAATGGACAGGAAAAGAAGACACAATCACATTGAGGAAAAGTCAGCAACAGTGACATGACAATCACAGCATGACAGTCACAAGATGTGGAACACACATAAAGGTTGTGAGGGATAAATTCACAAAAGACAGGTACAAAGAGAAAGCGGGGAATCACCACAGCACACATTGATGGGGTGTGAAGGTAGAAGATGGAAAAGTAAAAAAAAAAGGAAAGCAATCAAATGCAAAATCACTCTTTTGGATGTAACATGATGGATGAATTTCAAAACAGAGGAAAGGACAGATTAGCGTCACACATATGGTTTACAACATAGTGTTCCCTACTTTATATCCAACCACCCACAGCAGTTTTGGAATGTGAACCTACTGAGATAAGACTGAGTAGCCTGCAGATATTTGGCTTATTAAATATCTTTTATCTATTGCTAAATAATGATAAATCCAGTCCACTCATCTGCATTACATGCACATCACCAACAGTGCTTTTACTGCTTAATGCAAATTACGGAATCTACTTAGACAGAACAAATGCTAAACTTCTACAGTGAGGTCCACTGACAATAAAAAGCTAAACAGGATCACATTTGGGATGCCAGCAGCTCAAACCAATAAATGTCAATAAGACATTCAGATGTGCCCCATTTTTGTTTATGCAGCATTCTGCACAGTTTTTCTTGGGTAGTCAGTAACAATAAAAACACACACCTGGCCTACATCAGTCACTCCCATCAATATGTAGTGGATAGGGAAAAATTATCCACAGCTAAAAGTTTTTTTCCCCAGACATCTATCTACCTGTACAGTATACTTGCAAAATACTTAAGCTACACAAAATAATCCCATTAGGATGCTGGTGGGTGCTAAAACGATGAATAAAAACCAGGCTTTTGGTTACTACATTTTAAAAGAGTCAAAGGACATGCCTTTACATCCTGATTTTGTTTTTTTTGCCATTACGCTCCTTCCTCTCCTGTTGAGCACCATGCAGTACCGTGACTGGCTCAGTACTGTTGGTCTAAGTACTCGTTAAATAATAAAAAGTAAGATTGTTTGAGCCTACACAGAGTTTACACTTAAGTTATGTAGGGAAACATGTTTGAGTTCCACATTGTCTTGGAAGATAAATATATAACTTTACCTGTTTAAAGTATTTAAATGTACTGCTGTTGACAGTTGTTGTACAGTAATAAGACTGTACAGTAGTTTTCAGTTTCAAACAGGATAACCCACCAGGTCTGGCCCCGCCCAGCCTTTAAGGACCACCTAGATGCCGGTCCCTCAAAAATGGGAGGGTTGTGGCAGAAAGGGCATCTGCCGTAAAAAACTCACGCCAAATAGACGTGTGGAACAGATTACGCTGTGGTAGCCCCTGAAGGGACAAGCCGAAAGAAGCCGATTGATTATGATTTGATTATGAATCCTCACCTAAGAGGTCTGTCTCCCCCTATAGGTGATGTTGCGGTACTCCAACTCTTTCGTCCTCCCTCTTCGTTATCGTTCTTCTTCCGCAGCGGCATGGGCACATATCCTATCTGGTTGCTTTTGTTGGGTAAGTACTGGTTAAAGGGCATGGCGGTTCGCGGTTCGCTGACAGACGTGCGCCGCGCCAACATGTCATCCTTACGAACGTCCGGCATTTTCCTGTGCGGAGGACCGTCGGACTCTGAGTCACTACCGCGGCCTGTGGAGAGGAGGAGACGGGGAAATTAAGGATTTAATCACCATAAAATATGACATTTAGAAAAGTACATTTTCCAATTCCAGTTTGTGTTGAGAAATTATTTTTACATTGACATTAACAAGTAAAATAGAATAAAATTTCTTAATGCTATAAAGCTCAAGCTACTGGTAAACATTATGCTTCCTTGTGTTCCTGGTGCTATAAGTAATTAACAGATTCATAAAACACTGAAGACAAAACAGGAGTTTACTTATTAGACAGCAAATTCATCACTACATGAATTTTATATTAAAATGTCAGCAGCCCATAGTGTGATTACACAGCAATATCTATACATGGACAAATGTCTATGTAGTATCCCAGAGTGCAAGAAGCACTCAGCTTGTTGAGTCATTGTCAGAGAGAGATGGGAGGAGAATGGGAGGGATAGTAACGGAACAAGCTGAACAGAGAAACTGTTGATTGAGGACTCTCATGGCAAATACCACAGATTTTCTAATCTCTAAAAAATAATATCACTGAACAGAATTTCTCCCCAAGCTGTATATCATAACGGCCTCCAAAAAATTATAGTGCTGTTACAGCGTTATTATAGGCAGTGCATTCCAGCGGCTGAACATAAATCAACTGTAAAGTTGAAGGCCTGTGTTTATGAAACAAAGCAAGTATAAATTCTCACTAAATTTGTGTTATGCAGCTTGCACTGCCTAAAGTCTGGCCTACAGTTCGGAGGATTTTTCTGTTTGGTGCCACTTCTGTCTGTATGTATTAGGTTTTAAATGCTTAGGTGTTGAATGTGCATTGCAACACCTGGCTTCAGTACATTACTGGTGTCTTACATTCCTCTACAAGACATTCTAATGTGATCCTCAGAGCACATACATAAAACGAAACCTAAGATCAAAGTCACGGAGAAGGTTACATTTCCAATTCCACCATATATTGTTAGCATACCTGTCAATTACAACATTTCGCTAATACATTTCCAGATGGAATATCTTCAAGCAACACAAAATTGATACCTGCAACCTTTGCTTTACTCAAGGTTTCCTAAAAATTCCTTTCCAAGATGTTCAGCACATGTGCCACTGGAATTCCCCTCCCTTTGGATACATGTGCACTGAATCTATGACCTATGAATTTATAAGTCAGTGTAAATATGTATGAACCAACACTTGAACCCCTCTTTTGGTTCTGAACAGATACATGTAGATAAACAATGCATTTTTAACTTGTTAAAACGTTTTTTTTAAATAATTTTTACGTTTCCTAAAAGACTGACAGGTCGAAGCCCAAAATTGGCCTTGAGGTATCTACAGTAAATGGTTCCGTTATGACTCCTAACCCATAAATTGACTTAAATTACAAACATGACAGACTCTACTATCCAGTATCAATACTTCAAGTACAACATACATCTTTCTTTGGGGTGATCTCTCCCTGCACATCTGTTACCACTGAAACTTGAGGGGAGCATTTATCAGGGGTCTTTTGCTGTACTGTACTATAGCTCACAGAAACCTATTTATGTCGATAATAATCAACATTCATTCATGCTAAATGAAAAGTAAAAGCCGTGGTGACTAACTGAATATGTTCAATGAAAAGCTGTTAAAAATAATATTCGAGTGATATAAATGATGACACTTTCTAGAATATAACTGAGATATAACACTAACACTAGTCAGGTAAATGGAGTACTATCGTATAAGCTGCAAATGGCAGGATGCCCAGTGAAGTAACTTACAGGAAGCAGTTACTTACACATCCTTAGCCAAATATATCAGTTCATTTTATATAGATCATCCTTGGGGCTGGAAGCATTGGAACTATTTTCTAGTACTAGGTCCAATGGCTGCATATTTGCAAGGATGACAAATTGCAACGGTTACATTCTTCGCTTTGTTTTTTGCAGTAGTCTTTGTACTAGGGTGGATTTTTTTATTATTTCTGTTATTTGAGCATCAACTTCCACAAAAACAACTAGGTTTTTGCATAGTTTGACTGCTGATGACAACAGATTAGGTTTTGGAAATGACAGTTTCCTTCGCACTTCTCTCAAAACAGTCTAACAGGATGCTTGGCCTCTCTCTGTGTTTTTCCACATGCAGTTCAGAGATTAAATGTTGATTACACCTTAAGTGTTGCTGTAAACCCTCACAGACTTTCAAATTTAACAGGTTCAAATTAATACACAGTGTAGCAAAATGCAGTTTCCAATAACAGCATATGGTCAGCTTTGCATTAAAAATAACTCAGCGCCAACAACATGCATTTTTAATGCCATTCCTAACTTCAGCACAATAACGGTTTTCAGCCGCATAGCTGTTCGCTTATATTTATCTTGGTTTTACTTAATATTGTGAGACTTGTTTTGCTACCATGTTGAATGCATAATTTATAAATGATAATCGATGGTTTTAAGTTATAAAAATCCACAAAGCAATAAAGTTTCTGCACATGAAGCCAGGTCTTATGTTTCCTTTTCCAGTAGGTTATAGTATATATGCTTTTTTATTTTTAATCATACCAGTGTATAGATGGGTTTCTGGTTCTGATAATTTGTCTGCACGATAGCTTAAATACATGGACATTTTCACGGTTTCTTTTACATAAGATTCCAGAGACCACATTATTTTCCTATTTAGAGGCAATATATTTGCAAAACATGATACAGCCTGCATTTCCTAAGTGGGCATCACCTTTGACAGAAGTTTCTTATAGCTGAATTGGCTAGTTTAAGCCTACCAACATTGTAACATGGTGTTAACATTTCCTATCAATCGTTAAACTAGCCAGCACTCGTTAAGCTCTTGCCTCAGATGCTAGTGTCATTACACTATGTGCAAGTTTGGTTATTACTATAACAACTTCATATTTAGGACTGTTTTCCCAAAACGAAAATTGGCACTGTGGGTCAGATGTCAAATAAAAAAACAATAAAAGCTACCATGCACACAACCACACCTTCATGTCTCATATCGTGATGCTTCATCTCTTCCCGTCTTTTTAGTGCCGTCACTCATCACATTCCAAAAACTAAGAAAGCCATCAAACAGCAACAGCTCAGGACAACAAGCTCAAGCAGTCAGCACCAATACGTTTGTGTCAATGTCAGTAGGAGATCAAGAAATACTCCCTGAAAGGTGAGGATCCTATTAAATGCTGGAGGTTTTATAACTTACAGAGTTGGCCAGTGCTTCCATAACAATAGATAAATCTAATGTCTCTAATGACTTCCCACAAATTCCACTGTAGGATTTCATTTTGGTGGAGCTTGTCTTAACATCACTCAACTGAAATATGTTTGAAAACCCAAAACAGATGTGACACGATCTGTTACTTTAACTGACCTTTTGCATATTTGTCATATATGCTTGATCCTAGAACTAGTAAGAAACATGTAAAAGTTCATGAGCAACTTTAAAAAAAACTGTACTTTCAATGTATCTCTAGTTATAACAGTAGTAACAATTCATTGTATTTGGACATTTTCTAATAATAGATTAATAACAGAGGAGTTTAATCCCTTCTTTACAGTATATGGACACTATATACTAAATTTGGCTCTAATTAATTCAGCACTTTTACGCTGTATTTTCATGCCTTTCACATGACATATCGCGGTGACTAAACAATGACCATAGAAAAAAACATCCAAAGCATAACTGAGGTCATTCATTTTATTCTTTTAAATAGCATTTGGCTAGACCTGGGTGTTGTCTTGTGAAAACACATGGACAAGAACAGCTTCACTACAGTGGAAATAGAAGAACAATGCAGGTCATTTAGCTTTAAACTATTTAAAGACCACAAATAACCTAAACAAAATGGTATTAAATTACTACCACAAGAAAATTAGCTATAACTAAAATTACACAAAAGCTACTGAAGATAATTAACCTAAGGGTTAATTAACCCTAACCCTAACCCTGCAAACTTTGAATTAAAGGGTGGTCATTTTAGCCACAACCCTACCAGTATATCAAAACTAGTACTGGCAGTGTATGATGTGAATATTAACAAAATGTTGCCCAAAAAAAAAAAAAAAATTTTCTTACCATCGCTGCTGCCACGTGCGACCAAGACGTCTGGCGACGGGGTTAGTTGTGAGCGTGAACCGAAGGAGTCCAGGCTGTCAAACGAGTCCTCACGGCAGTGACGTGGCGGAGAGAGAGAGTCGCTGCGCTCGGAATCCCAGCAGTCGATGTAGCCACTGTCCCGGATGCTGCGTTTAGGACTCTCTGCCTCCTCTGCCTCCTAATCAATGTACAGAGGCATGTAAAAAGCAGGTATACAACAGGAAAGTGAAATGGGATTTTAACCTAGTGCACTGAAAGTAATTAAAAAACTAAGATATTAAGAAGAAATTTCTTCTGCGCCAACAATTCAACAAGTGGGACTTAAAGTCTTCTGGTTCTCACATTCAAGTCCACTAGAAACATACCTCTTTGACACTTTAAAATCACTCTGTCTTCACCTCAGTGACCTCTTTTGTCTGTCTACAGTAGTAGACTATGTAGCTAATGGAAGGTGGGGAAAGGCCTTTCCTGTCTACTTGTTCCTGACCCCCTTGTACTCCATGTTCTCCCAAAATCCTGGATAAAGACTTCAATATGCTTTCAAGTGTGCCAGATTTGCAGCTTTAAAGAACAGCAAAGGGCTGTCATATTGTGAAATATATCCCATGTATTTGTGTGTGTGTGTGTGTGTGTGTGTGTGTCTTAGGGAGTACCGAATAGTAACATTTTTCCCTCCCTTTGGGTCAGTAGAGAGGTCAAACATAGGTCCAGACCTTTGGCACTTAAACCCAGTTTATTAGAGGTCATCACGGGACAAGGCTGGTAAAGGCTGCCTCAAACACAATTCTTCAGTTTAATAATTTAGTAGAAATTGTGTCTTTTGCTCAAAGACCTTTTGTGTGTTTACAAGAAAGAACAGCCTCCCTGCCTCGGTTTTTCCCTGTAGTATAATTTTTCATTTTAAGCCCAACATATCAAAAAATTTGCCTTAACAAACCTTTCGCATCTGTGACAGCAGGGCCTCAAACTCTTTCAGGTCCAGTGTGGGCCCACTGTAGGATGTACAGCTGTTAGCAGCACGACCCAACCAATAGATGGTGATTAAAACCTGAGTATAGAAAAACACAGTCAAGGCATCATGACAAAGGAGGGTGTCATTTTTTGTAAAAAAATAAATAAATAAGGAAATAAATCAAGGAAGGCACAGTACAATTTACAAATTTATACTAATACTATTTAAATTAGTATAGCGAGACGACATATGCGTGCACATGTACAGTGCATCCAGAAACTATTCCCAATGCTTAAACCTCTTCCACATTGTTATGTTACAGCCTTATTTCAAAATGGATTACATTCATTATTTTCCTCAAAGTTCTACAAACAATACCCCAGAGCTGTACCCTTCCCCAGATCTGTGCCTTGATACAATCCAGTCTTGGAGGTCTACAGACAAGTCCTTGGACTTCATGGCTCGCTTTGTGCTCTGAGACGCACTGACTGTAGGACCTTATATAGACAGGTGTATGCCTTTCCAAATCCTTTCCATTTGAGCGAATTTCCCACAGGTGGACTCCGATCAAGTTGTAGAAAGATGTCAAAAATGATCAGTGGAAAAAAGCTGCACAATGTGTCATGGCAAAGGTGGTGAATATTTATGTACGTGTGATTTTTCCTTTTTTTAAATTAGCAAAGACTTTAAACAAATGTCTTTTACGTTGTCATTATGGGGTATTTTTTATTTTTTGTAGATTTTAGAGGAAAATAATGAATTTGGTCCATTTTGGAATAATAACAAAGTGTGGAAAAAGAAACGCTGGGAATGCAAAAATAAGAAAAAATAAACAAATGCTAGAAAACTTAAGTTATCACCAAATTGAGGCCATATAAGCTCATTCATGAAATACTGACAGGGAGGGGACAGTTTACGCTCATACAAAACAACAGCAACACAAGTCATCCACTCATCCAGATTATAATCGTACATTTAAATTCCACACTGCAGTCACAACTCTGCATAATGACACCTTGGACCTGGACATACTGTCTGTTAGACTGTCAAGACAAAACATGTCATTTAAGGTACAATGAGAATTTCTTTGAAGCCCAAGTTACTGTAGCTGTTGCATGATCCAAAAAAAGTACTTGTGAAAATATTAGTAAAACAATTGCTTATTGCAATGTAAAGTTTTGAATGAAAATCACAAAACTCATTCCAGTAAATGCAGCATTTCAGGCCATAATAGACAATATTCAAGTACTCTTCTAAACACATACAATAGTGACTAATATTTGTCTTGTGGATGAATTATAGGAAAATAAAAGTGCGCAAGAAAAACACAAGAAACAATTCTCTACTTTGTTATTTTCCCTTTCCTTCTAAAAACCAACAAAAGCTGGTTTCCTGGCCATTACCTCCAAAGATGTTCCATTCTTAGTTAGGGCATTCTGTATAAACACGACAAGAATGTGTTATTATTCTAACCCTGAAACTGATCACAGGCAGTACCAGCTTGAGCGTTTATATTAGCCAGTACTACCCTTAGCTAGATTAACCTTTAGTCCAGCATTGAATTTTATCTTTTTGTAGCAGTATCCATGTAAAATCAGTACCTAACGTAACTGAGGTTGTGTTTTTGACTCTTGCTTGTAACCCTCCGACTTTAAGTTATGCTAAATATGACTAATAAACTAAATCGACTTTCTGTATTTATTGTTACCCACTCTAAGTCAGCCAAATGGCTAAAATGCTAAGTTGGCCGAGAGATTACACAAAGCTGCACCTTGGCATAATGATCTCAGCACTGTTGGTGCAGTGTTCCATGCTATATTTACTGTGTCCATGTCAACCAGCACTCCACAGGGACTGCTTTGATAAGAAAGCTCAGCATGGCTTAATGTGTTTATTTCAGTCATACTGTGTGTTAACACCCAGCGTCGCTCAAACGCACTGTGTGAGCAAATCAACTAGCCCATTGATTAGAAGAAGAATGTTCTTCCAAACGATACTGTGTAGACTCCTAAACTCAAGTTAATCTTTCATCTCAAAAAGAGTATGGCAGTCTTGGCTTAAGAAAAAAAAAAAAAAAAGTGACCACCAGACCACAGAGCTTAACTATAAAAATGTAAATCCAATTTACATTTCAACATTTGTCTCTATGTAAATTACCAGTGTGATGTCTCATTTGGATACTGCACAGAATTCCACTAATATACAAGTACTGTGCTAAAGCAGTACTGCACCTGCTGTCATTACGGTTCATTATCTGCAACCTTTTGTGCACTGAGGAGCCTCTGTCACCAGAGTAATGAAAACATGCATGACAGTTCTAAATGGAAGTGGGTCAGCACCAGACGTGTTTCAGTTGCTTATTAGTCACTTTATATTGATCCCAACTGCACAAGTGCAGGGAGAAAACATGCACCACTAAACCTACAACAAACACTCATATATAAACTGAAACTTGGACAAAAGCAGCAGGATACAATGGTTCAAAGAGAACATGTCAGTAGGAGTTTGACTGACAAGTCATGCATAGCACCAAACTTGCTTTGAGGCTTCAATTTAATCAGCTGCCTGCTCTGGCAGATGCGGAAAGACCTGTCAAAGAGGTTCCACTAAAAAAATAACAACCAGCTCTTTGTTTTATGTGCAAACATATTTGGGCGATGCATATACAGCAGCATGAATAAACACAAAATGCACCTACAGTACAAAGAGTATGTGTTCTCATTGTACTGTAGGTGCATTTTTGGTTTCTTCATGCTCCTGTGTATGGTTCATGCATGCACACATTTAAGCACGTCAGAATCGAAAGACTGTGGTACATTCTGAATCCATATTAGTCACCACTACATGTATATACACATGCATAACCAGACCCTCATATTCACACCTGCTTCTGCTAAACAACACTCTCCACTCCAGAAGTAAATCACCCGCCTACGGAATACCCTTCTATTATTATCAAATATTAAGTCCGTCTGTTTGCCAAAAAACACCTATATTACCACATCAGCAAATTCCTTTTGGTGCAGCGGATGCTTCACCTCTTAATGTGTGAAGTGCTGCACACACAGCTGCTTTCAAATCCTAGTCCTCAGCCTGAGTCTGCAGGGTTCATCCATAGTATAGTAGCATTTTGAAACAGCAGGTCGTCACTTAAACGCTAGCTGCTTGCAGTTTGTAGGCCATTTGTTCTTGCTATTGCTGCAAATGCTGAATAATGTAACTGACAATCCCTGTATGTAGTCAGTTAAACGAGCTAGCAGCCCAGGCCAGATCTGCAGCATGACACATTAACTTGTATAGTGCACAGCAGCATCAAATACAGAGCTAGAGAGAGAGAGAGGCTAGCACTGCTTTGACTGCAGAGTGGGCAGGGCTAAAAATGTGTGTTCTAGTTCTTAAAGCAGCATCCTTAAGAAGAGAGAATGTTGAAGTACATTTACGCAGACATAGTTTACTTAGCGCTGCACAAGTGAATAATCAAAAGAACAGCAGAGCTCGAAAAGGAAGAATGAACTAGAGCTAGTGAAATATGCAAAAAAATAAAAATAAAACCTACAGAACCAAACTGAGAAGTTATTAAAGATCAATAATCACCAAAAGAAGAGCTAAAGCTGAACTGTGCACATGCGTAGCTTTGAATGGTGAAAACTTTCAAGGGGGTTGGAGAACTTTCTAGAAACACTGAATTTACCCAATGCTGTATAACACAGTGATACAGAATTAGTGCAGGTTGAAGACAAATAACAGAGCTGGAAGAGATGGGATAAGAGCAGCTGAAATAAAAGATAGTGACAATCACAGTGAATACACTGGGCTATAATAATGTTTTTCATCCGAACAGGCATTTAGTGCACAAACAAACCCATTGTAATCCAGAAGTATCACTTACATTCTTGAGTTTTCGGCTGCAGTCACTTGCCCTGGGAGGATAATGACAAAGAGAGAGGGGAAGAGTGAGACACATATTTTTGACCATATTGAATAAAATCTCTTGCATAAAGATACCGGCACACACCTTAATGCTAACTACACTTTAAATATTGATTAAAAACACACCACATGCAAAACTTTAAAAGAAAAAAATTAAAAGAATCAGAACTTGCATATTATTTTTCATAGACATTATGTTCTAAGGTAGGAGACTATAAAATACAAAGATAAAGTAGGGGAATATTTGTGTTAGTGTCTCTATCAACAGCAATGGTGCCTTTTAAGATTTGCTAATTTGCACTAACTTCCATCATGCACAATAACACATCCCTCACATAAAAAGTTAGATGAGAGACATCACAGTGGAGTCCAGAAGGTTTAACTGGCAAGTGATGTTTGGGAGATGCAATGCAGAAACACCACAGCAGTGGCCACTTAGTTCCACGAATGCTACCAAAATGAAAATGCTTGGCCCTTATGGATCACAAATTCAAGCTATAAAAGAAAAGTAGAATGAAGCAATTGAAGCAGAAGTAGCCCCGAACAAGCACTCATGTTGTTGAAATACATACAATGACAACAAAATGGATGAGAAAAATGAATATTCATTACAAAGAACTACAATGTGCAAGATCTGGATTTCTCCATCAGCTCTCTAACTTAATACAATAAAAATACATTTTTGTTTTTTCATAACTTTACCATGAAAGATATGTGCAACCTCAATAAAGGTGAAATATCACACTCACACACACACACACACACACACACCCCTCACCCCATTGCATGTGAAAAACAAAGACAGAGTTGATGGCGAGAGGGACCTGCCAAAGTCTTCCTGTTACAGTCAGTGCACCTGAATGGAGAAGCCTGGTCATCCACATGGCTTAGCTTGGATTATGACCAAAAAAGCTCTAAGTCTGTATTCAGGTTGAGTGGGTTAAATACTCTGCAATAGAACTAAGCAACAGCTCAACACTAGCCTTTCAGGATACACAATTTCGATTCTATTTCAATATATTCTCTAAATTCATACTGTATTGAAAATAAAATAAAAACACAATGGAAGGAAGCAAGTGTGGGAGGCATGTGGAGTTTGCTGGTTCATGCTTTTTTGGTACTAGTTTTAAGGGCACTGGTTACAGTATTTTGCAATAGTGGTCAGATGTATGACATGGTGGTGGTCTGAATAGGTTTCTCTCTACCACTAATCAATCTCATATCATTCATACCAATATCAGTAAATAGAACAAGTGTTTTTAGATTTAAAAAAAGGATCGCTTGACTAACAGAATAGGCAGCGTGGTGGTGGAGTGGTTTACAGTGCTGCCATACAGCTATGTCCCCTTCCCGCTTCGAATCCCCGGCTAGCAACGTCATTTCTGCATGGTTAAATGGTTTGGATAGTCTGTGTAGGGTCTCTCTGTGTTGGACCTAAGGTAGACTGGAGACCTGTCCAGGGTGTATCCTGCCTCTCACTCTATGACAGCTGAATAGGCTCAAGACCCCCAAGACCGTAAACAGGATCAGTGGTTACAGATGTGTGAAAAACACATTTTCATTAACTACTATACATGAAATACAGGTACCCATAAATGGAAAATAAATCTTTTAGGAAATAAAGGTGTTATTATGACGCTATAAAACATATTTTACTCTTAATAGATAACACATCACATTATGTGGTTACTACAATGGTGAACAGATTTTTTTATATGCTACATAATGAAATATTATTCACAGTATATGCATATCAGGTGTGTTTCAAATTTCAAAGTACACAATTGTGATACAGTTTATAACTAGCTTCCAGAGCCTGTGGGTTACAAAGCCCAAATCAATCAACTCAAAAGTGACATCCAAATTACAGCTCCATAGGGTTTCCATGACAACAGTGAGCTGAGAAAAAAAAAAGGGGTGTGAGAGCAGACGAAGAGCGAGGTGAAAGTAGCTGGAGGGGATGATGTGTTAATCCTTGCCCTCATCATCACACACGCTTCGTCAGCTGACTAAACAAACACGGAAAAAGTTTCTCTGCTAGGTTGCCTTGTGAAAGGACACCAGAATGAACAACAACAGATTCCAAAAGGTATTATACAGTAAGACCATATTTAAGAGCGCAGTCACTGTAAACATCTGTCGGATTCCATCTTTGCCATTTCTGTCTGTCTCTCAGTACCAAGGATTTAATTCACACTTTTCCCCCCCCATTTATCAGAGGTGTACGGTTTCTCCTATTGACTCCTCTAATCTACAATAAATATAAAATATGAGGTTTATGTATGCATGTATAAATATAAAAGTGCATATTATTGCCGTAGAAATGCCTTTGCTGGTTAATTTCCCTATGGGATCAATTAAGTAGTTTGAATGTTGAATCTGAATCTTGAAGTATTGTAAAGTAGGTTTTGTTTTTATAACAAATAGTTCTAAATGGGCCTTGGATGTCCTGATTTTCCTTTTTAAACCCATCACACAAAAACATAATACTAGAGATGTCCTAGGTGTGACAGAGTTTAATATTTCCACATGTATTTTAGAAGAAAGAAAAAATATTTGACTTTACTCACTGGCAGTAAATAATAGTAGCATCTCAGTACTAATCAATTAATTAATTAATTAAATCCTTGTTCCCTTTTGGACTTGAATGCTGCTTTTTAGAATATTTACCAACCTGTAAGGTGAAATACATTCTGTTGCATTTCTTTTTGGGGATCACTACAAAGATTGGCTTTACAGCTAAATGTAAACAGCCTCTCGCTTCTCGCTTTAGTTCTGCTGGTGAACTGTGTCTTTCCATCAACACCCAGACAAATGAGATATTTTAGGCCTGAGCTTATAGTGTGCCAGAACCTGCCTGTCCTTAGACCTCCTTGTCCAAAGCTGTTTCCTGGACAAGTAAACACCTGTCCAAAGAGACTCAGGAGAGGAGAAGCACTGACACCGTATCCTGTCATGGGTACGAGCTGAGGAAATACCATCCTGTACGACAGGGCGTTATATAACCACTGGAAATAGCACAGGCCTCTTCAACAATGACACCAATGTTTCTTTTCAGGTTTGTGCCAACTGTCCTATGGATTACGTTCTTATTTCTGAGCATATCTGCCACTTATACCCTTTTGACATGCAGTTGTATTAACAAAGAGAAAACATTGGGTGTTTCCTGAATCAGACATCAATTCCAAGCCCTTCTCTCAAACTGAGACACACTGGAAGCCCATACAGTTTTGCAAGTCAGGAAGAGTTGAGTCAGACTGTACAAAGCATTATGCTTGAACGGGGAGTAAATATGTTTACAGAAAACGGGGAGCAAAGTCCAAAGTGACCACAACTACACCATATTTTAAGGATCAATTTAAAGGATTATTACTTTAAATAACTGCATTATGTCTTTTTACCTGGAGCTGAATCATTGCAAAAATCACTGGAATCATATTTATTTACGTACAATTTGCACACATGCCCAGAGTCAAATGCTGCATAAACAGTGTACTAAACACACACACACTTCAGTATTTTATAAGAATTCCTTGTCATGACAGAACCAGTCAAGCAGCTCCTTCTGAAACCAGCTGACACTGTCCCTTGTCTTACCCCCATCTCCAGCAGCACCTTTTTCAACCCTTTCGTGAATGAAACCTTGTTGATGCACAGCCAGCATGAAGACAGCACACAAAACACACAAACTGACACACCCACACATTCACAAGAAAAAAAAAAAAAACAGTATATTTAAAATTAACACATGCACTTGGCTTTGTTGCCAAGCAACAAAGTAGAAGTCGTGGTTCAATGAGAGTGTTGTATTTGGATACAGACCAGTTGTGTTTAACAGTTGAGCTATTGTTGCTTAACTGAGACAGACTTATGCAAACTTCGACGATCATTTACTTATTTGTGCTGGCACTAAATCGGGCGATTTGTTGATGCAGAGAATGGCAGAATAACAGAGAGTGACACAAACGAAACGCACAGTGACACAGACAAACTGTCTTTTGGCAATGAAACCATCTTTCGTTACCAAAATTTCTAAAAACACAAAAAATTTGCCAATGAAAAAACAAGCATGCAGTGCTGTTCGAATCATCTGTCTCGCTTCTGTATTTACCAATCGTAACAGAGTAAGACTGGATTAACGCAAAACCCTTCTTTAGGTCATAAAAATCACGCTTACTTGTCCTGTTTACTTCCAGTGGAGTGAAAAAGTGGACATCCCCATACGTAGAAATGGCAGAAAAGAGTGAAAAAAAGAATGTGATGTGAGGAACACTGTTCCCGCGATGATGGAAGCTTGCTGATGTTTTGGGGGGGTGTGTCTGCATCAGGCACTAGTAGTAGGAATTCTGAGTGCAGCCCCATATCAGTCAGTTTTAAAGCAAAGCCTCATACTAGACAAAAAGCTAGACATTTTAAGGTATTGGATCCTTTAACAAGACAATGATCTGAAGCACAAAGGAAGAGTTTAAAACTATTAAATGAATGTTTCCAAGTCTCCAGTCTTCACTGAAATGCATTTGCCACCAAACCAAGTGACTTATGAAAACACTAACAGTGTCAATGTGTTACTCACATGCAGCATCAGCTGATGTGAGCCATGCTTTGCAATGACCTATGATTAAGAGTTGTTAATTTGCATGTAGCTGGAAATGGTTACAAAGGCCTAGATTAGTCATCAGTCCACAGTTAAACATATTGTCTATAAATGGAGACGATTTGGTACTATATCTACTCTCCACAGACGTTGGTGCCCAGCCAAGATCACCCCAAAGGCACAACACAGAATGCTCAACGAGGTAAAGAGAAGCCTAGAGTAACAGCTAAAGACGGAAAGGATTCATTGGAGTTGATTAACATCTTTGTTGTTGAGTCAACCATGTGGAAAACCTCGAACAGGCATGGTATCCACGACAAGACACCAAAGAGGAAGTCATTGCTCTCCAAAAACAACATTGCAGCATACCTGAAGTTCCCTGCATACCAAATGAAAACATCATCCCCACAGTAAAATAACGTGGAGGGAGCATCGTGATTTAAGGCTGTTTTGCTGCCTCTGGGAATCATCATTTGGGAGAGGAAAATGAATTCTCAAAGTTTATGAAGGCATACAAACGCATAATGTTAGGATGGCTGTCTGCAAGCTGAAGCTCACAAGAAGCTGGGTGATACAGCAGGACAACGACCCAATACGTTAGAGTGAATCTACTACAGAATGGCTTTGGAGACACAAAATCCACCCTTTATAGAGGCCCAATCAAAGCCCAGACCTGCACCAAAAAAAATAAATAAAATAAAATAAAAAAAAATTGCTGTAAAGTGACTTTAAAGGTCATTGACATGCTCAATGCTCTCTTGTTTTAACATCAGTCCACACAAAGCTCCTTAGAGATATCTAAATAAGTCGCCTTCCACCATGGATTGTTTTTTTATTTCAGTTTTCATCTCTCCCTTTGCATAGTCACTCACACACAAAAAAGTTTTTAAAAATATAAAGAAACAAAGTTGGAAAGTGGGATTTTGGTCTCAATACCGTTAAAATTTGTGAGCGAGGCTTCTGAAATAAGTCAATAAAATCAGATTACCCTGCTGCTCCATGTATATGCAAAAACGTTTCTTAGGTGCATATAATTGGGGAACTCTGTTCCTCAATTACCTGAAAAAGCGGATTTCTTTTAGTAACCTGGTTACTTAAGTGCATGTGAGAGGTGAGAGGGCCACAAAGGAGATTTGTTAGGTTTTAAAATTAAATTTGATTACTTTATGTATACACCAATCCAACTCAATGTAATAACCTGTGAAGGCTGACAAACCCATTTTGTTTTGCATTTTTATACAACTTAATTATTAAAGTGATTTTCAATAGCTTTCCTATCAACTTAAGCCCCACTTGGTTTACACTGCACTTCATTGTGGTTTAGAACAAAACAGTACACACACACACACGTTTAGTAATAAGGTAACAATGAAGCTTTAAGACTTACTTGGTGGTGGGGCGTGTTGACGTGTCTTGCAAGTCTCCAGGGTCAAACAGTTGGGAGCCTTTCAGTCCCAACTCCTCACAACCTCGCAGAAATACACTGAGGTTGTCCTATTTAAAAGACACACAATAGATGAAACATGCTGTTGGCAGACACATGAAGTGAGGTCAGCTCCATTACTGCACATGGTCGCAAGCACACACATGACAGACACACACACAAACTTACTAGTTTTCTGATTTAAGTCCTGCAATTATTGCAGAAAAAACATGATTGGCATAACAAGAAAGCCTGATAAAAACCACACACTATTACTCTAATTACACATGGACATATACTGTACACGCATGACAAATCATCATTTTATTGAAAAACTTTAATCTTGACCTTTTATAATATAAAACCAATTCTAATCTAAATTTGAAACCACAATTAAAACCCTTTACAGCGATATGTACTGGCCAAACTGACCACAACTGTCATTACACATATGAAACAAAGATACAGGTCATCAAATAGTATCCAGTCCGAGATTAATAAGCAAGGTCAAGATCCTCTTTAATCACACAAGCATCTGAACAGCGCTGGAGATCTCTCTGCCAACTCAACACACAGAGCGGAAATGCACAGGTAAAACATGACATGTCAAGAGTCCAAACTATTTTCCTAATGTGAAAAGGGTTAACTGTTCTCTCCTATACAGCCATGCAAACACAGAAACACAATCTAAACGCCGCATGAAAATCAGGATACCTGCTTGGAATGGGACACCACCACGTTTTGTGGCCACCTTCTGAGCACCTTCCTTTCTCATATTACCTAAACTTTCACTCCTTACCTTTTGCTTTTTCCACGTTTTTGCTGCTCCTCCTTCACCTGCTCGTCCTCAAATTCTCCTTCTCTCTCTTATTTATCATTTACACTACCCACCCCCCCATTTTCTCAGTCTCACTCCCTCTCTCTGCTCTCTGACAAACTCTTTGTTGGGTGCAACCTGAGCTGAGCTCTCCTCTGCAGTTCCCAGGTTCTCTCTCTCTCTCTCTCTGTGTTTCTGTCTCCCTATCTTTCAGAAGCCCACAGCCAAAGCCCATCCCTCTCCCATTCTCCCTCTCTCTGAATCTGTCACCATTTCCTCTCCACCCTGATTGTCCCAAACACTCTTTCCCTCTCTCTCTCTCTCACACACACACCAAAACAAACACTATTCACTTATATCCACATACAGCACAGTACAACATATACAAATCTGAATAAAAGTGCCACATTGAAAATGCACCATTTCTAGAGCAGAAACACAGAAAACTAAGAGACTTATTTATACACTCTAGCTTAAGACTTCATGCATGGCTATAAATGCATAAACAACCACACACACACACACACACACACACTTGTTCTCACGATCCTTTTCCACTTGTTGCAAAATACCCCCTTCAAACCCACCCTGCAGCTTCCTGTGTTTTTGGGACAGTGCCATCTCTACTCTCCTGATGATGCAACTCCACCCACACATAAACACACGACCTTCTCCCTGGCAGAGGACAACCTTTTTGCCATTATTACTTAAGAGAGGAGAGACAGACACACGCATAAACAACACACACGCACAAGCACACACACACACCCTCATCAAGATCCATTTTGTTTTTAAAATAAAGGCCTTTCAGGCTAATTATACAAGGGGCAATCCCAATTCTGTGTTGTGGCTCTATACAAAGCCCCTATCCAATCTGTTGGTGATTTTTGAAAAATAAATTCTTCTTTTCCTTTCGGCTGTTCCCTTTCAGGGGTCGCCACAGCGAATCATGTGCCTCCATCTAACCTTATTATCTGCATACTCTTCTCTCACACCAACTAACTTCATGTCCTCTCTCACTACATCCATAAATCTCCTCTTTGGTCTTCCTCTAGACGTCCTGCCTGGCAGCTATCTTCAAAACATCTAACATGAGCTGTCCCTCTGATGTCCTCATTAAAGCTAAAATTAATTCGATGAGGAGAATTACCCACAGACGTCCGTATTAATGGCAAAACACTTACAATGGAAAAGCAGATCCTTGCAAAAAGAAATCTTAAGGTTTTGAAAGCAAATTTTGGGCAATGACATGGGCGTCTCCATCTCCAGAAGAAAGAGGCTCATAATACGGGAACAAGCCAAAAGGGTGACAATAAGTTCTTTATTGTAAGATGTCTTCATCAGTATAAATAATAATAATATACACAGTATACTTACAGTAAATTCATAGTTAAAAATATTGTAATTATAAAATATATAATGGATTGGCAATAGCTTTTAGGTAAACTCCTCTATCTCAACGATGTAGGAAAAATGGTCTTGACTAAAATTATTTTTTTGTTTTTTTATAGCCCTTTCATAATGAACCATCAACAGTGAATAAATCATATTACAAATGGAGCAAACAATCGGATAAATTAATGAAATTGTCAAATTAATAAAAAAGTCAATTTTATTTAGTGTGTGCATCACTGTAAAGTTGCCTTGTGGCCCTAATCTTCATGTCTGGAAAACAGACACTTTAGTAGCAATTCATACGCTTCATTCACCTTTCAATTCTATCTGCACTACATGTCTGTATACACACTGTAGAACATGAGTATAACAGTCAAGCCATATAAAGCTGTCCATCAATCATGCTATAAGCAACCTGTTCAGATGAACATTGAGCCATGAAGGCTGCATTTATTTTTTACCCTTTATTTATTTGGGGTAGATTCAGTGAGAAAAACACACACACACACACACACACACACACACACACACACACACACACACACACACACACACACACACACACACACACACACACACACACACACACACACACACACACACAGTCTGATCAGCAGTTGGGGTTAAGGGTCTTGCTTCCAGGGCAAGTGGTGCTGATTAGTAAAGAGACAGGTAAAGCATTTGACTTGCCCTCACCCAGATTTCCAACCACAAGTTCACTTCTCTAACCTTTTAGGGGACCATTGCCCCCTGCTTTAATTACAAAACTTTAAATTCCTCAGAGACTAATTTTCCCATTAGCCCCTAACCAGGAAGGGGAAGGGGGAGTAGCCTGTGTTTTATTATGATGGGCCAGATAAGACCAGACTTGTTGTTTATGGGTTTCTCGCCTCTCTAATTGCAGCCAAGGGGAAGAAAAAAAAAGCCATAAGGCCTGTGCTGTTCAGACACAAATGTAACAGGAAGGTTACTTTTTGTTCATTTAATTTTTTTATCTTTTTATATGTCTTGAAACTACTAATGTAAACATCTGTAGTGAAACTTAACAAAACTCTCATTAAATACCTACAAACCATATTTTCTTGTTATGCAGCAAAGGGGAACTGTGCCCTTGTAAATAAGCTTTTTAATATGTTCCAATAATATATCTCTCAACCACTGCCGATTCATTAAACTGATGCTATTATCGCACACGTGCTATTTGCCTTGCCAACCTACCCCACAGCCCAAACATATGACGATATGGGAGATTACTGTAACATGTAGTACCCAACCAGCACTTGCAAGAAATTCCTGCAGCTACCTTAATGTTGCTGTAGGCCTCGTGGCAGCCTTCCGGGCCACTTTTATTCTTGTTTTTTTCATCAATTGAGTGTAAGTAAAATCCAGTCATTTTAATTGAAGGTGTGTGCTGCTGTTTAACATTGATGCGATTTGGTTAATTCTGAACACAGCTATATCCATAATTTTAAAAAGGGTACAATCAATTATCCAGCCACCTTTTTTATTTTTGTTATGTTTTACTCCCAATATTTACATGCCCTATTTGGAACAGTAGCGGACTGAGTGTTGAGCAAGTCAGGAAGGAAAGAGAGAAGGAAGTACATTTACTGTGAACTCTAAGATGATCAACTTTCAGGGTGCCTGTATTTACATGTCAGTACTGGGCCTGAAAGGCCACTTCATCCAGATCAAGGTCTTAGGTCATCATGAAAGGGCTCTACTATACAGCACTATACTCTACTGAAATGTATCAGTGTTCATGTCTAATGAAATCCACACGTTCTGATTCAATGCAAGACAAAGACTTAAACTTCCTAAATAAAACCAAAGGCAACAACATACAATATACGGTCAAGTTCAGACAAATAGATAACAGAACATATGCTGCTGTGGTCATATACCCACAGGGTGGTATATAACATTACCATATATAATGTGTTCCGTTAATCTGTGTCATCACACATGGCTACTGAGGGACACTTTGGCTATCGGAACTAAAACTCCGATCTTTCAGCTGCAGGTAGCTATAATCAAACCCTGGTGGATTATAATGGTTTCTGTCTGACCCACTAAACCTACATGTGCCATCATGATGATTGTTAGTGCTCACAGATCAGCTACAACATTTAAAAGCAGCTGGTGCTTTTAAATGTTTGGTTGACACAGTTCAGCATGGGCAGCTACACGGCACCAGACACAGTAAACTGTGGTGCAGCGTGCGTTCTGACACCTGTGAATAATGACCAGTATTCACTTTTTACTTTTTCCTGCTGATCCTTGTTCACCACGAAATTAAAAAACAACTGGGTGGCAGATCAGTGCATGTCTCTAGTAGTTGCCTTGGGTGAAACCATAGTTCAATAGTATCCTGATTTTCCATTCCACATCATACTGGCAAAGAAGAAAACAGTTAACTACAATTTGAATGTGTGACCAACCTTTTTATTTTGTTACATCTATGGCACTCTGTTATTAAAGCTTAGGCACTGTAAGACAGGTATGATTCATTAAGAAGCTGCATCTGTCATAATACTCATTGATGTAGCTTTAATATACAGTACATGTTTTGACAAATAAATACTGAAAAACAATCTGATAAGCTGATATAGGTAAAAGTCTCACAGTGTATGACTGTGTTGCTTGCAGCACTTTTATCTAAGTTTTCTGATTTGGCAGAAAACCTGAGAATATAGGCATGAAAGCTATAATCTCAGGTAACATAACGGGGTTGCCAACCAGTAAAACAATACCGCTGTGCAATAAGTGTGCAAAAAGTGTACACTTTTGCACATAATGCAAAGAAAAAATTAGGTTACATAAAGCTTTTAACATCAGAGAGATGCAGCCACAAAGCAAAGCAACATGAAGGGACAAAAGTATGAGACAGATGACAAGAAGTATTCTAGGAAAGACACTAAACTTGAATGCAAATCACTTACCAGGCCAGCTATAGGTGTTGGAAGTCTGTTTATTTTCTTCACCAGACCAGGCTTAATGGAGCTCAACAACCTAGCAACACAAACACACATACAGAGCTGAATTTTGACATAAAAAAAGTCACAATCACCTGTAACATCAACTTTAAACTCGTCCTCATGACACGTTGAGCTAAATATTTTAAAAAGCTAACAACATTTTTGAAGGTTAACAATGACACAGATCCTAAATCAGATTTGAGAATCACCGCTGCTATCTGGTTCCAGTAGACTTTACAACACAGTGAACTACACGGGTAAGGAGGTACAGTGCAGTACAGTACAGTACTTTATGTCCCTATGTTGTCATTACTCATTGAAAATTGAGTACTCAAAATTACAGTATAATCCTACAAACTTTCATTCATGAAAAAGCAGTTTCAGTTCCCACTTTTCACTCTCTTCCTCTTTCTGTATTTGGTTTCATCTTTTGTGTGTGTTTTCATCAGGTGTAATTGTAATGATGCAGCCCTGTCAAGATAAAACCCACCCTTGGAAACTCTTACAGTATTAGATATCGGCAGTCCTGTGATGTTCATGACATTACAGCAGGTATTTCAAAGTGAAGTGCAGCTTTTTTTTCCCCCCACGTAGCCTGCCTCATCTACTTTATATGAGTTACAACATTTTCCTGCTGTACAAGAATAACTTTCAACTTTCCCACGATAGTGTACTACAGTGTACTGTAGTCAGCAAAAGCAACACTGAAGACTGATTTCCACTTGTGAAAAACTGCCTAGAAGGAGAATAATGTTGCTGGTCGTTTTATGTACAAACCAGAACTATTAACAAAGGCAGAGCTTGTACGTCACCACTGACAGAAGAGAAGATGTTATTTAGAAAGCTGTATTTCACGAAGAGGAGGAAGTGGGAAAGGAGGCGGCAACCGTGTAATTTATGCAGGAAAAAACCCTGTAGAAGAGCCGCAGCAAGCGTAAGCGTGTGTGAGTGTGTGTCATTTCAGCAGCTCAACTCATTATGAGTGAGTAGGCTACAGTTTAAGTGTCGCTCCAGAGGATGCAGTCTCTAATCGTTGAACCACAGTGCTGCAACAAATCAGTGTACTTCTGAGAGAAATACCTGTTTGACTGCTAGTGTTACTCCTGTTAATGTTGAATCAAGTGTGGTTATTATGGGCCTGATGGTCTTTGTTTTTGTTTCACCCAGGGACTGTCAGGAGGTTATAATCCCGAAATCAACACACTGAAAAGCCTAAGCCTGACGGTATGTGTATAGTAGAATCAGAAACACCCACGGTATATTTCACTAGTACTAAGCACCAGTAAAAGTAAAGCATTATTTTCTTTAAAAGTTAAATAATAGGGATACAAGCTTAAGCGACGACTGAATTACTAGAGAGTCATGGCCAAAAATATCGGCCTTGCAATTCTGTCAGAAAATTCAACCCTTCTCTTATAAAATTGTTCCAATTGCAAACGTTTTGGTATTCACATGCTTATTGTTTGTGTTTGCACTGAAACAAAACACAAAAAAAGAAAAGAAAAGTCAAACTTGATAAAATTCACACAGAACTCAAAAATGGACTAGACAAAATTATTGGCACCTTGTAAAAATTGTAAGAAATAGTTGCCCCTGTAATTTGTATTTAGACACAGCTGTGTCAAGTAACAGGTGTGGGAAATATAGTAATTGCACTTCATCACAACCAGTTAAAATGGAGGAGATGTAACTCAAACAATATTAATGGGCGATAAAGAACCCTGATTAACTTGCAAAGAAATTCAAGCTGATCTGCAGACACAGGGTACAGCAGTGTCAGCTCGCACTATCCGTCGCCATCTGAATGTAAAGGGACACTATGGTAGGAGACCCAGGAGGACACCACTGCCAAGACGTATGTGACAAAACTACAATCCTTTGGGGAGAACGTACTGTGAACAGATGAGACAAAAGTCGAGCTCTTTGGTAAAGGACATCATGGTTTGCATAAAAAGAAAGGAGGCTTTCAAAGAAAAGAACCTGTCCCCACATTCAAACATGGTGGAGGTTTAAAGATGTTTTGGGGTTGCTTTGCTGCTTCTGGCACTGGATGCAATGACTCTGTAAATGGTACCATGGAATCTGATAATAACCAAAGAATTTTGGGGCGCAACGTAGTGGCTAGTGTCAGAAAGCTGCATCTCCACCAGAGGTCATGGGTCCTCCAGCAGGACAATGACCCGAAACACACTTCAAAAAGCACTCAGCAATGGTTACAAACAAAGCGGTGGAGAGTTCAGACAGGGCCACCAATGAGTCCAGATCTGAATCCCATAGAACAACCTGTGGAGAGATCTCCAAACAGCAGTTGGGAGAAGGCATCCTTCAAATGTGAATGACCTGGTGCAGTGTGCAACAGAAGAGTGGTCCAAAATTCCAGTACAGAGGAGAAACTCATTCAAGGTTACAGGAGGCGATTGATTTCAGTAATTTTGTCCAGTGCCATTTTAGGGTTCTGTGTGGAATTGTATCAGGTTTGACTTCTCTTCTGTTTTTTTTGAATGGGTCCAGTGCAAAAAAAAAAAAACAATAAGCACGTGAATACCAAAACATTCGCAATTGTAACAATATTTGGAGATAGGGTTTCATTGTCGGACAGGATGGCAAGGGCGCCAATATTTTTGGCCATGACTGTATATAAAAAAAAAAAAGAACGGTTCAGAACTTACTCGCATAGCAGTATCCCATTCTCCAAGGCTCCTCTGAAATCTTTGTCACCAAAACATCTTCCAGTCACAGCCTACAAAGAAAAGGAGTGATTTAACACTTAAGAGGGGACTGCAGATCAAAAACAGAACATCAAATGATCACTACAGCCTCTAAATCTACAATCTAGACACACAAACACCACTTGGAAACAAGACATTAGTGTAACAACCTTTATCAACACTCCTTTCACGTCTTTCCTTTGCAGTAAATCTTGGGAATGGTACGGAGAAGAGCACAAAAAGCTGCTGGCCGTTTATCAAGTTTCTCTCTGGTTAACAGTGCTAAACACTAACAAGCTTGACATAAGCCGTAATCATCCTGACCAATTGGCTCTGGCAGGCTAATATGTTGTGACAGAGGATTTATTGGGCAAGAGTTGCTGAGACCCTCAGAGGAGGAGAAGCTGCCTGTTCACATGGATTTGCACAACTATAACACTTCATGGTGTCTTTTCTTTAGCAAATTGTCTGTTCCAAAACCTTTAAATCATTCTTGTTTGTTGTGAGGCCTTGAAGAGGGTAGGTGTTCCAGAAATGTTCAATCGCAGCAAAGTTTATGGACCAAATCTAATCCAAATGGCTGATTTATACTCCTGGCGTTTAAGCTTCAGCTCTAATTTTAACCTTCCACCTTTAGATATGTGAGAGAACAAGCCGTCTCCTAAACACATTCGACGTTTTGCAAGAAAACAAACAGCTTTAGTGCAAACACAAACCCTGACAGTGAAATAATTGCCTCCCACTCAAAATTATCTGCTGTTGCAAAACTTTTAGGGCCAGGCCCACTTAAAGTCCATTCCAAATCCATTTATTTTCACACACATTAGCAAAAATCTGGCCATAAAACAGAGAGGGGACAATTCTGGATGGCTGCTGTAGACGCCAAAAAAAATTATAAGATTAAATTTCTTGAGTTTCTTTTACATTTATTTGCACAGCTGTGGGGAAAAAAAAAGTGCAGAGAAGTAGAGTGTCTGGCTCTGCTGGGGAATTGTCAGCTTCTTGGCCGGTCGGGGAGTCTGGACCTGTTACAAAGGAAATGGACTGCCGTATTTCAGCGTGTAGGCTGACATTGGGTCTCATTGTTACATCCTGCAGCGTGCAGGAAGGCATTATGTTTGGTGCCCAAGAGTTAGACAGACAGACAGGCAGACAAATATAGACGCACAGAGAAATCAAAGTAGCAAAGTCTCAGTCTGCAGTATGCTGACATGCCACTATTCCCTACAGACGCAGCACTTGTGAACATGAAATTATGTATCTGGTGTGGACAGCACAAAGTGATGAATGAAGCCTATCAAGAAGTCTGTAAGGCTGCCACACAGTACAAACATATAATGCACAAAACCCATATTCTATAATTACAATTTAAGGACTTACTAGTCAGAAAGACATTTGTTGAAATAGACATGAATAAACATGATAAAGCCTGATTATATACGCACACAACATGCTTAAATCGCCACAGAGGTGATGACATAAAACCCAAGTCCCGTAGCCCATTGCATAAACTTAAATTTAGTTTGAGGCTTAACAAATAACGTGCCTCATGTAATCTGGTAATGTGCACAAAACCAATGAGTGACAACATGTTTATCTGGTTTTACAGCCTGCTTGCTGACTCTGCAATGTCCAATACTTGGTTGGGTTTATACTTTGGTGTGTTTAGAGAATTTATTAAAATTTCCACATAGAAATTTTTAATCAGTGAGCTTTAGAGACTCTGATAAATGGTTTGTTACTTCAGCCAGGTTAGTCATTGCCGGTTTCCATCTGTATTCATGCTAATCAATCCGCAGCCTTTAGCTACATATTCAACATAAAAGCATTGGAAATTAATTAATCTTCTTAACCAACTCTGGGATTGATTAGTGATAAAAATTGTTAATCTGTCAACATGTGTTTTTAAACAGATTCAGGCTAGTATTAGGGGTGATGTAAAGTTAGAATGCAAGACAGAAGCTAGGCCTCTGCATCTTGGCCACCGTTTGTAAGACTCTGCTTTTAACCTGCTGTTATACAGGCACCATCTTTTTTTTGTGTGTGTGTTTCTGCAAAATTTGAAGACAGTTTGTATTAATGTTTAGTGGGGACAAACACAAGTTATAGGTGTAAATAGAAGCTAATGAGCTTCCTTAAGGAGATTTAGCTAAAAGGCCATTGTGAATGCATGGCACCACCACTTCTTACCACAAAGAGAAAACCAGGGGACAGTCAGCCCTAAATAAGTTTTTCTCTAAAACTCGGGAGACAAATTAAGAGGAGGAAGAGAGGATAGGTAGCTAAATTACGAGATGTGAAAGGAACAGAAGAGGAGGGGGGCTCCACTGTTAGGAGTTTAGGGGATGCAGGTATACAGACAATGGGTCGTCTGCAAGCTGCAGGTGAACCAGCAGAGAAAAGCAAACCCAGAACATCCGGCTGGGACCTAGAGCAGTTAAAGAACTTCAAACATAGCCCATGTTTCGATCAAACTACCCATGGTGGGCTAAGTTCCAATTTCTGACATTATAGGTTTAAGCTAAGTTTTAAAGAATTTACTAAACAAAGCAAACAAAAAACTCGGAAACAGGATGCAAGGTGAGTATTTGGGAGCCTGAAGGGAAGTTTCAAGAGTCTCATGTAAATAATAGAGTGTTTGGCCAAAATGAGGGCTCCCGACAATTCGGGGAAAAGCAGCACATGCACAAGGTAACGCACATAATAAGGACGAGGACATTGCACTATGGGGCTTGAAGGACAATGTCGGCAGTGTTTCAGTCTGACATTTTGTTCACACAAACACCTCCTCCCAAAAAAAGAATATAATGTTCAATATAAAGCTGGAGCGCTGCAGAAGTCAAGAAGATATCCATATTTTATACACAATAACTACATTTCTAGTTCTTCCTTTACACAATAATGTTCTTTAGACTTGTACAAAAGGAAATAATATTGCCATGTGTTCACTGTAGCTCTACACTGTGAGAGATCAGCGTATCATGACCCGGATCTCAGTCAAGATTCAGTGGCCTAGATACTTTTATATCTGCAGCCTAAAACAATCTGCAGCTGAACAGAAGACCTTGATTTATGAGCTGCTCAATAAATGTGTCAGATTTTAACACTATGCTTGCTAAAACTGGATGACTTCTTGCTACTTTGACATGTAGCAATCAGTCTTATCCAGGATCCCTGATCATATAGTAAATATGGTCCTACTTTGATGTCTTGCTCACAGATTAAGATAAAACATGGTGACTGACTGAGTCAAAATGAAACTTGCTATTATTATTAAAATGAAAAAGTAGGTCACTTTTATGGAAAATGCGTGCTTGCAATTAAAAAATGAAATGCTTCCACAGGTAGTATTAACCAGGTTTAAGTTGGAAACGTGAACTGATCATACAGTACATAAATATTGAGCACACACAAATCTGTATGCATTTAAAAACATGATTTCATCCACATCCAAATTCAAAATTACCCAAACCTCCAGGTGAAAACTCGTGTATCAAATGTCAGGTCAATTCATATTCCCTCCTTTGGGGTTCGAACACATTGACATAAATGAATGTTTTTTTTCGCTTCAGGCTATTACACACTATTGTACTATTGTGAAGTGTAGAAAACATTTGGTTTTCTCATTATGTTGCTGGCTAGTTTGGCAATGACCATTCAAGAACTTGATTCATGTACATCTGTTGCTCCCATAAGTGTCATCTTTAGTGTCCTGTCTGTCTAGACTGAACGCTTAGTTGGAGAACACACATATTTAGGAACTATAATATGTAGATTCGATGTGTTTTTCTGGTAACAAATTTAGTGTGGATAGGTAAAACACATTCACTGGCCATGCTAGGCTGTAGCTGAACAAAATGTGCCCGGACAAACAAGATACGTCTTTAGTCACAGCAGCAACAGCTAAAAATAAAACACTTATTATGGTTTAAAAGATATGGTGTACAGAAAAACAACTCATTTAAAGTGGTCAGTAAACCCCAATTCCTTAAAAAACATCACCCAGACTAGTGTATAGTATGATTATTTTGTGATCACAAAAACTAAAATGTGGATAGGTAAGTTAGGATAACAACAGTCTATGATGACTGGGATACTGGAATGAAAGGAAAGAAAAAAGTTTTTTAATTAACACCTCTTTGGAAAGATGTGTTCTAAAATTGCTGGAAACTTCTGGATCCGAATGTGTTTCCAGACGGCTGCAGGGTCATACGAGGGGACTCAATTAAAAAGAGGAATGTGTCGCCTTTGTTGTGTTCAGTGGAATGTCACCCGCATTGTCTCAAAAACAATCAAACGACGCTGGTTGGCTTTTTTTCCCTCCATTTCACTTCCTTCCCTTGAAAACCCTTCATGTCCAGACCAAAGTTATTCTCATGGATTCATGTCCAAAGTGGCCATCATTATCACTTTTGTACCAACAAAGAAAGGAAGTCTGTTGGTTTAGAAATGCATGAATAAACTTTACAAAAGTTAACTTAGCTGTTTTGCCAAACCATCTTTCCCTGAGGGCGGCCTAGTGTGTTAATCTATTTCTTGCTTTAATGAATTAAATAGTAGAAAGATCAATTATGTTTGACAAATCGTGTCAGCCATGGACTCTTACGCAAGAAAAAAATAAGTAGTTTGAAAGGGATACAGGTAAAACACTGTAAATTCAATCACGAGTGCAGCCAGATTCCATCATGCATCCACTCAGCCCATGACTGTATCAGTACCCCCCCCACCCAATCTGAATGAGCTTAGTGTAATCCCCTCTACCGTGATAGCCTTCCAGTGGAAACAGATCTATTGCAATACAGTCGTAATCTCACTGGTCCTGCGTTGGATGGCTACTTGTGCCAAACTAGCAACCAATATTTCAAGGCTTGCAGACAAGCTAGTTTCCGTGGCTTGAGAAGAAAAGCACTACTTATTTCAAGGGCCTGGGGCGATCAGACTGTTAAAGAGTTGACAGCTGTTAGCTCAAGAGCTGGTCAACACAAACAGCAACGTGTGCTTCCAACTGCATGCCAGCTTTAGAGTCACACGCCTGCTTTGCATTCTGAAATGTTCTACTTTACAGGATGTTGATTTAAGTGTGTTGCTTAATCCTGACGGAATCCATCACTTATGCACCAAGTTCAGCAACAATCGTAAACACATCTTCTGGCATACAACTAATTATCTTGATAATTCATCTCGGCAAGACAGCTTAATCTGTAAATGCTTATGGATCTGATTAACATTACAAGAACAACAGTGTGCAGCCTGGCTGTTAGTCTGTTTTCTTCAAAGAGCTGAACAATAAAAACACTCGAATTGTTTAATACGTCAGTACATAAATCAACTGAGTCGAATGCCAAGTATTTATAATCAAATAAAATCTATCTTGTGGCTTTGTAAGTTATTAGATTTATTGAGGGGGAAAATAAATAATTAAGATCAAAGAAACTAAGTATTGAAATAGGTAACATCTAAAATTTCATATGAAGGGGCCCTTTAGCTGTGCGTACCCTAAACTCAAGGAGATTCAACGAGTTCAATCAAAGGTCAGGAGTTGTACATCCATGTGATCAATCATATGGACCCTGCCACTAACACAGGGATCCTCCATTGTGACTATTGTGAGTTTCAGAATGAGCTCGGCGTGTGGGTGGAAGCAGTGAGGGAGGGAAAGTGCAGTCAGGAGCTGGGGGACGTGATTGGAGCGAGTTGCATTATTATCCTCAGATAAGTGTGTTGGCATGAAGTAAAGGTTCCCAATCTAAACTGAACTGAAAAATCACTGTATGGTATGAGTTGAGTTGTATGACTTTTGGATGTTTTCCATTTCCTACACAGCATACACGATAATGTCATCTAAAACTGGATTTAACCAGTGTGGGATGATGGGCACACATCGGACCAGTCACACGTATGACCAAATTAAATGCAACTTTTAATCAGATCTATACATCAATTTAGATTCATTTTTGATTTGGGGTCTCAAATGTGAAGATTTTTCTGCTCAAACAAAAAATAAAAGTGACTTACGGTGGCTGTAGAAACATGTTTAGTGAACACTTGCAGACTGCCAAACTCTACTTTAGTAGAGTTTCTACTAAATACAAGGTCCCCCAACATCTTAAAGAATAAGGCATGGTATTACACACTGAAGAACGTGAGGGGGTGGGGTTTGTCTTCTATGCATTGAAGACAAAAACACACTTTGTACTGTTGCGTTTTCGTTTTTTCGTTTTGGTCAGAGAATGTTCCCATCCACATGGTGGATCCTGTGAGAGTCATCTGGCGTGGGAAACCTTACACAACCCCTGATTAGTCATGTACTGCTCCTGCTCAGCAAGATGCACTGGTTTCATCTTACTAGAGGCTGCAATATATTTTTATTATTTTGACAGCTCAATTAGATGAGAGCTGTCAACTAAACTGAACCTATAATATACTATCTATACTTATACCATACTCAATTAGATACAACTGTACAATCTAATGCAATCAAATACAGCATCTGCCATGAATTCTACTTAGGATAAGATAACAGATGTACCTAAAGAAGTGGTCAGTAAGTGCATTCATTTATAGTATATGATTCTTCTGGAATTATCAGAAACATACCAGTAAACTCAGCATACTATAAGAACACAAACTGAAATTAATTAAAACTTCTAGTTAGTTTCAAGCTAATTTGCAATCAAAAAAAATTATGACTCCCTACGGGCTACTGCTGTCAGCTACACTGGCCTGCAGGGACACAAATTTCCTCAAGGCAAAGCTGTCTTTAATGTCACACCTGTCTCTCTGGAGACAGTTACACTGTCAAGATAAACGGAATAAGCTCTGAATGAATGTCTGCCGTTTGTGTTAACACTGTAAATGCGGAGGCCACCTGGACGTCTGGTCCTTCTGCGCGAAATTCTTAAACATGTCACAGAAGAATATGTAATAAAAAACATCACGTTAACACAAACAAGATGCCAACACACAACGAGGATGAACTTTAATCTCAGTTTAACAGCCTCTTTCCTTATGTTAGCAGAACAATTCAGATATTTCTTTTCAGTAAACAGTAAGTCATCTTCTTCCTCAAACAGCCACAGCACCGCATGAGGACTGGCTACCTTGAAGAGTTAGAGGTTGTACTCTGGGGCATTTCTGTTCAACTTCACAGCACAGTAGTGCTGGCTTTCCTAAGTCTGCCATGTTTTAATATCCCATTGTTTAAAAAATAAATACGAATACACTCATAACACTGAGTTTTTATATATTACTTTACTACTAAACACTTCCCACCAGCCCCTGCAGATACACACACCTACAGTGCATGCAAAACCATCTGTCACCTGCACATGATTACAGGGAAATGTGCACACTTTGCACACATGCAGGTAGATCCTGTCATATTTAATTTAACACTATGTGAGAGTAATTCCCAAAGACAACTGAGGAACTTTTCCTCAGATATGTTTTCTAGATTTTTCTAGATTAAGCTCAGCTTTTGCAACTCATTTCAACAGAGCTATGAATCAAACACTTCTCAAGAGAGGAGAGACCCACGTGACACATCAGTATTAACAATGCTTCAGCGCGACATGTGTAAAGGTCAACTTACAACTCTGCTTTCTTTGATCCTTTGTTGCTTTGTCTCTTTTTGTATTTCTCAATAAAGAAGTGAACCCTAACAAAACAGTTACTACTAATTTGTTACTGACACATGTCGTCCAAGTATGTTGGGAATTTCCATTAAAGGGGCTCTCGCAAAGGTGCATTCTTACACTTTTCCAACATCAAACTTTACATATATAGTGTCAGCCGATGCCAAAAAGTGTTAAAACTCATTATCTCAAAATATATATAAATAAAAATAAGAATATAAGAAAACTGGGCTCTTAGACAAACATGTTCACCATCACAATCACTGGAAATCCATAGTTCAAAATCAAAGATTCTATATTACAGACCAACTACTTAGTTACAAATGTCCAGTCGGTAGCACTAAGTAATTAATACCATCTTAAAAGCAAAACTTTAATTCAAGACTCAGGACTATTGGCACTATAGGTTTTGCTGCAGTGGCAACATTCTCAAATCTCAAACCTGAGTGACAAATTATGAAAATTCCAAGGGGCCAAGAGTCTGCACTCAATTACAAACATAACGACAATTCAAACAATATATGTTTTAAATAATCTTATGATAAAATAATTGCAAGTAATGGAATGCCAAATAACAAGATTATTAAAAAAGAGTGTTTAGTTTACATCAGGCAACTTCCACAAATTTTGTACTTCAATGGGCAAAATGTGTTCATACGTCATACATAAGGAACTGTTCTGTCATTGTTAAAGCTCTGTTTGTGTTTCTGTGATTCTCATTGGCTTTTACAATAGTTGTTAGATTTCTAAATTTGGCTATGGAAGTGATTTTTGTTTTCTGCTTCCTTTCACATGAAAGATGAAAAGTGGAATGGCTTTATGCCAGGGTTCACATTAACCCACATCGTTTGATGAAACTAAAAACTAAACAAGAAGGTCAAACTTTCAAATGTCTCCAAAACAGAGCAATGTGTTTTATGTCAAGTTGTATATTTTGTCCACGCATTCTTAAGCTCATCTTTACTTTTAAAGAAAAACAATAATAGAGCATTCAATGCTAAAGAAAGGTGGAAGAGTGATGCCTGTATGAATATGAAAAGGTTTAATGTAACAGGGATAATGGCATTTGCTTTTATTCAAGGCATAGCAGTAAACAGACTTTATGAGTGATTTTTTTAATTTAAATTTTTACAATAGTTGTATGCAGAGTTCATGGAAAACACGGTTGAGAATACCAGGAGGGGATAGACTTGTCCTTGTATGATGTTGAGGTAAGAGAACTTAACTGTCCTTACATATCGCCAATTTACGTTAGATATAAAACTGATTGCTTAGTTAAGCAGCATTTCACTGAACAGCATTTCGTGGGTCATGAAGTCACATGCTGGGAATATTCATCTCCTTCCAAGAATAACACTGACACCCTTCTCCAGTGATTAACAGGTCTGACCCCTTTCATCCTCTATTCCATGTGTTCACAGAGTTTTCTTCTGTTGAGTAATATGAGAGAAAGGAAGTGAGTGTGTGTGTGAGAGAGAGAGAGCAAGCGAGCGAGCGAGTCAACGAGGAACAACAACATCATGACCTAGGACTAAACTATTAAATTGCAATATTTTTGCAATGTTGCAACTGTCATTTAACATGTGATTTTCTTAAAAATCATTTTCTGTAATAATCAGCCCAAACATCTGAAGCTTTCTTCATTCACTCTCACTTTCTTCCTCTGCAGGCAAGAGAGGGCAGTGTTTGAAAGTCTTAACTAGTCCTCAGATGTGTCCCCGGTTTTCAGCTTCACCCATTATTTTTAGCAGCAGTGTTGGACCAATTTTTTACCTGTACAGTGGATGGATGAGGATTTTACTGTACAGCAAGTCATACTTTAAGTACTACAGTGTTGTACTCATATTGCAACTCAGCACTGACAAGTACATAAATGAAAGAACTTCTATTTAGACTGGGGAGAAGTGGTATCAGGACATCCTTACTGAAAGTACTACAGGAAATGCTTAAATCTTTAAGAATCTAAATTAAAATGTAGTTTCTACATTTGCTAACAAACAATGTCATGTCACATAGAGAAGAATTTACATTCAAAGCATTACACCTGGCATGCAGACAGAGGAGACTGCTTTCCTCCAAACTTGTTTTTCTAAGAGTTTAAACAGTCTGAATTCTGAAGCCTGGTTCCTTTCCTTATGCTTCCCGTACCCCCTCCACTCTTGATAAGCCCCTCTGATTAAACGAGGCAAATTTCCTGCAACTAAAACAGCCTAGCCCAGAGCTAAATTTTAGTATTCCAGCCAGCCCGTCCCCATTTCCACCCTGATTAGATAATGGAACCATGTTTAGGTTGTGGATTAACCCCACTCCTGGCCCCCACTGGTGCTACTCACTTCCAGCCCAATGCCCTCCCACCTTTTTCTCCCCCATTTGTCTTACAGACTCTACAGGGCCTTGAGCCTACATATGATGGAAAGGAAGAAGCTGCCTTGGGAGTTGTCTTGGATAAAGTCAAGGAAAGGGAACCTGTGCTAAGAAGGACAAAGGAAACTCATGCCTTGCATGTGACTCAAGTCTCATGTGAAAAAAAAGAGTTTTGGGTTGGGTTAAAAATGATAAATGAGTCTGCTGCAGGCTCATCTTATTTCACATACTAGTCTCACAAAAGCAGTGTGCAAATACTGGATTTAGAGCAACTCGTCAATGTCAGGTGTTTCCGTTACAACGCAACAGCACAAGTGATGAGGTTTACTATTTACAGTGAGGTACAGGGGTTGGGGGGTAAACAGGTTTAGAGGATCGTATGTTTATTTGCTGCCATGTCCACTTGTATCAAAAGGTTTGACAGTGGGGAAAATTTGGAACAGGGTCAGTTTTTACTCTGTAGATATGCATCACTAACCGGGCCTATAAAGTTTTGATAACCCTATGCAGACACTAAACTACCAATAGGCAAAAGGCTGCTGAGAAAGGAGTTGGGTGAAAGGGAAATTGTGTGATTAACAACAATGTCCCTTTAGAGGACTTGGGGGACCATTAGGGTGAGACAGGGACACACAAGACCTTCATTGTGTTGGTTTAAAGGATGTGTGTGAACTCCCATCTGTGACAGATATGCTGCTTCTAACCACTGCCTGGGTGTGCAGTTACAAATCCTCATTCTGCTAAACCAGCTCACCTAACACACTTTTTGATTTTGAGCAAAATTAAACAGAGGAAGCAAATCTGTGAAGGACTTAATAGTAAATCACTGTGTAGACAAGCCAGGCAATGAAGAAAACCAACTGGGAGAGAGAGATGTAATTCATCAGGTGACATGTAGGGAAGTACTTTAAAAAATAGAAAAGTTGCTCATGGTAGAAACTTACTGCTTGTTGCAAAGATGTGAATTTTGGGGCAGCTACAAGCCCCGTTTATCATGCAAGTGCTTAGGGCTATAAGAGCTGGTCAATGTGTAAACTCAATAACCACCAAAGCAGTGCAACTTCTTACCACATTGTGCATTCCATGGCTACAAAGACTTTAGTGACAACCCCCCACAGTTTTGCAAGATCTGAAACAAAGAGCACCAGTTCACGGAGCTAAGCTTCCTAAGCAGCAGGGCTTTTCCAGGGACTTCCACTAGTCTCCAATATCCTGCCTGCTACAGTTTCCATGAGGCCAAGGGCAACATCCAGCCATCAGCTACACTGGGAGCCACAGTCAGACAGACAGCCAGACGCCCTGGTCTTGACCTGTTGGGATGGGGTCATGTTAATGTTCATTAGTGACAACTGAAATGGTCTGGCAACAGTGACGTTTGTCACTGTAAATTCCAAATGAAAAGTTCTTACTTTGTGGATGTTTTTAATTGAAGTGTAATTTTTCTGTTCACTGAGAAATACAAGATTTGGCCTGGCCATGCTCAGTACAGTATCCAAGCAACAGACCTTGGATCATAATAAATACAGCAAGGATGATTAGCAGATTCATCTTCATGCTGTCATTTAAGAAAGGGAGGCCTGTATAACAGCCAATCTAAACAAAAAGGAAAAAAAAAAGCCCCCCTCCAAATTTTCAAAATAAGATTCTGTTCTCTGCTGTGTACATGTTTAGACATGCCTCTCCTCTTCTCTTGGCAAAGCTTTGTCCTCAGCAAGACTGAACTAATCAGGAGCTTCACTGACACACTGTGTCAATACAGGAAGACAATGGGCTTAATCAGCATGTTTACAATGTCTTCTGCTCTGACAAACGTTGGATGTTTGAGACATTGGCCAGTGGTCCGATCAGCATGATGATAAGCATAAGAGGATTTCATAACAATTTGGTTCCCATTACACCCACACCATGCTACTGGCATTCTAAAATTTTGAAAGCACTAGAGAGTAATCCGTCGTTCAATGAACAAAAACACATAAAGATGAATACACAATGACATTTACTCTGTATACATATTTTTAGCATAGATTAATCCGCCGAATATTTGCATTCCTAATTTCTCAATTATTACAATAATTGTAATTATTTAAAATATGTAATTGTTGTAAATTCCCAAATAAAAACCAAAGATATGGGGTTGTAAATAAATGAAATGCAATAATATACAAATAAATGCACCATGAGTGAAACTCCTGTTTTGTCTTGAATCATTTCATTCTTCATTTGTTACTACAACTATTTAGGCCTCCAGATACTTTCAAGGGTCAAATGTTGACTTAAGGATTACACACAAGAAAGAATTAGGGATTGGACTGTTCAAGGAAAAATATCCAACCTATTCAGCTTGCTAGTCACGCTTTGAAGCAAGTGTTTACACAGAAATTTACTGGAAAAGCTTCCTGTGTATAGCCATAACCCCATGTAGTTGGCAAACATGAAGGGCAAAGTGTAGCTCTCACACAGTCTTGAAAATGGCAGGTCTGATTTGCAGTATGGGACCGGTACAGATTCAGTTTTAGCTATGACTTATAAAAAAAAGAAAATAGGGGATAAAATGGTGACTGTGTGCAAGCACTGTGCAACATGTGTGGTTTATGCTAGCAGCAATACCTCCAGCATGATAAACCATTTAGGAAATCCTCCCAGCTTGTCTGTTGACAGCCAGATATCCACACAGCATTTAAACTGCCTCTCCATGAAGATTCACACAGGGTGAAATTCATAGTAAAAGTATTGGGGTGTTTATGGTGAAATGCATATAGTTAAAATGTTTAAGTACTGCTAAGTACCTGTCGCTGTCACATAAGTAACCCAGTAATGAAAATTGAATGAACAGAGCAGTGTCGTTCTGAAAGTGTAACGTTAAAGGTTGTGTTTGGTTTCTGCTGCACTTTGATGATTTAATTACATTTATAATGTGGACATTATTACATAAAAATAACAAATCTCCATTTTTTGGTGGTTGTACTTACTGGAAAAACCTATTATTTTAAATAACATTTAAAGAGTTTGACAATGCAGAAGTGTTTAAATTCTTTATGGTCTTCTCCTGAATTTGTGGCTATAAAATAATATGGCAATTGTTGGTTCATTGTTACTGTATATTCATTTTTATACATTTCCTTATTGCTGTACATTAACACAATCAGCCTCAACAAATATTAGTTTGCCTGCTGAGGTGTGTAACAGCAGGAGGATCTTTTATTTATGATGCTGCCACTGCAGCAGAATTAAGAGTGAAGTTTTAAGTTTTATTGACTTTCTTTTGACTTAAATATTTTTGCATAGAAGTAACGATATTCCTGTTTCCCAAAGGGTAAGACCCCACGTCATCCCCGGGAACACGGGTATCTGTCAGACCAAGTTAACAGTGAGCCGTCATAAGAAAAGGAAGCAATGGAGCTATGGCTGGGTACTGTTAAACGATTTTAAATAATCGGTGCTGATACCAATACCCTAACTTCTATACTGATCAATACTGATTGATACCACTTCTAAAAAGTCAATTTTAACTGCAAGAAAATTACATTACATGACAAAGCTTTAGTTCTGTTTCATTCCTTCCGGACTGCTGGTGGCAGTAAACAATGTGGATTTGTCTCCTTGTGCTCCATGCGAGGTGACATCTAATATCTACAAAGTCATGTGTGTGACATGAATGTTTTGTGAGTTCAGAGCAGGGATTATTGTGCTGACCCCCTCACCAGCTATAGTAACTATGCTAAATAATTATTTTTGTGAAGCACAACTTTAGATAGAAGATGGTCATGAGCTGTACCCCAAATGGTCCCTTTAGGGAAGCACTGTAAGATGTTAGGATGCATGCAGCTCTTGTTTTAGAATAATTATAGCAATCAGCAAACATAACAAGCCTTCCTGAAAATCAAAAAGATGATAATATCAGTGTGAAACACACGCAATGGCAAACGGAACGAAATAATAGCAAATATTTAGCCGGGCACAAAAAAGGAGGAAAAAAGTGACAAGAGAAAACCACTGAATAAGCAATTGTGATGAATGTGACAAAAAGCAAAAGGCAGCCCCATGTGACTGCATGTTAAACCAAAGTCTGAATTGTTTCACAACAGCTTCTAGACCTATAATCCTAGAAAGTTCAATGCCCAAAGCTTAGGCTTTGCTCATAATGCACATGTTGCGTAGCAGCTGTTTAAATAACTGATTATATCACTGAGAATATGAACAAGAACTAAGTATATTGCTGAGTGAGTAAACAATACGAAACATTTAGTACAAAGTGTCTGAATGTGTGGGAAAATAGTGCGGTGATGATTTTACATACATGATCTTGTCAAGTTTAACAATACAAAATAGCCTATTTGGATTTATTACTTAACTTGCAAACTGAAATAGATTAAGTCAATCAGAAAAACTACCAACATACAATTTCAACAAGAGGATGTGAATAGGGCTGTATACAACACTGGAAAAAAGCTACATTGCAAAATTTGTTTTCTTTTGCTCATATATATGTGACAATATAAAATAAATAGGGACATTTTCACTAGATGACATGAATAACTTAATTTGGAAAGAACTGATGAATGAAAGAATAATTGGGGAGATGTTTGTAGTTGAAACACAAATGACCTATGCTCTGCCCGATCCCTGAATGCTCACTAAGGATGAGGGAGGTGGTGGCGGTGGAGTGTTGAGGCAATTCATTCCTCAACATTTATTACTACAACTATCTGGGCCTACAGGGCCTTTCATTTGTCAAATGTAGCCATGAACTTAACACACACACACACACACACACACACACACACACACACATATACAACAAGGCAAACACAAATACTGAATAAAACTCATGGACATGTGCTCAAAAGGCCCATAGGATATGCTGGATAATACCAAAGTTGGACTCAGGCCACATAGGAAAGCTGTTATTCTTGCTCCCTAAAAGAGGGGAGGGGCAGCTGGTGAGATTAATCAGATTTAGAGTTTATCCCCTGCTATCAGCAAGCTAATGGAGATGACAGCACTCAAGAGACAAGTACTGAAAGCTTTACCATTCCACTGTGGGCATGTAGGTTGACACTCTTAACTGGAGAGACTTGCAGTTACTTAACTGGTAGCATGTCAATCAAGCACACTACAGCGAGACATACTGTATATAACGTCACAGCACTGGGTCTAAGTAGGTATTTGTGTTCTACAAGTGCTGTTTCTAGCAGGCTACTTACCGTTTAGTAAAATAACCCCATCAAAACCAGTAGCAAAATACCCTTCACAATTTAACATTAACCATTGTGCCTTTGCTATTGTAGGTCCACTCAAAGAATTCCCAGTACTATTAAAGTGTAGATTAGTCAAAACAATGTAAGCAGGAACATTCAAATAAGAGAGGCCATTTAGGCAACATATAAGGACATAATTTGGCCTGTTGGACACATTTAAAATGCATTCTTGAAGAGTGTGTTTACACTGGGTTAGTAATTCAATAGGAAATGCTAAGTGCAAAGTCACAATTAAACAAATGGCCTCTCTGAATTGCAGGGCTGAAGGAGTGTGAGGGGACTTCTGTCTGCTGCGGTTGTTATGGGGTCTGACCTGCTGCAGCTGGAAAGAACAGGACATGTACTGTACAAGTCAAACAGATGCCATTTAGTGGATGCTTTTATTCCTCCACTACACTGAGTTCCTGTATTTTCAGCATGATTGCGTTTAGGAGAAATCCGAACCCTTCACACTGGCGTTAGTAGTACCAGGCTGTAGACAGAGCTGCAAACAATCGACAGCTGACAGTTTAGGACTACATGACACACTTGTAAACAGTCATCAGCATTTGACTGCCAAGGTTGACTACTTATTTCTGAAGGAAAAGAATATTTTTATTGCAGTATTGTTCGGTTCTCCCTATTTCTGTCTCTGACAAAAACTCACTGCATACAGCTACATACAGTATTTCAGTTAGAATTAATATGGTATGCTAAACTTAAACATACATTTTTTAAGCTAAAGGATAAAAAGAGCATACAAACTGGTGCACCTTCTCAAGTTTGTTACACTGTGTGTGTGTGTGTGTGTGTGTGTGTGTGTGTGTGTGTGTGTGTGTGTGTGTGTGTGTATTTATTTATTTGTCCTTTCAGCTTATCCCGTGAGTTCAGGGTTGCCACAGCAGATCATTGTCCGCATGTTGATTTGGCACAGTTTTTACGCCGGATGCAATTCCTGACGCAACCCTCCCCAGTGTCTACCGGGCTTGGACCGGCACTGCACAGCTGGTGAAGGGGAACGGGCTTTGACATATAGCCGGGACCGGGTCTGTGGACCGTGGACGACTGCCTTTACCAACTGAGCTACAGCTGCTCCTTTGTTACGATTGCGTTTACATGCAGTTAAATAATAGAGGTACTTTGAGAAATCAACTTTCTCAGGCAATCGGGGACCAGCGTTTACACGAAGTTAAGAAAGCCGTTTACTGGAAGTCTCTGTATACATATAGAGGAAGACTAACCTGATTTCTCCTCCACCTCAGACTTCTTCTGGATGACTGGCACAGATTTTAGCGACATATATAGCGACAGACAACACTGAAAACTTCTGACTTTTCTTTGTGTGTGTGTGTGTGTGTGTGTGTGTGTGTGTGTGTGTGTGTGTGTGTGTGTGTGTGTTCGTATTGTGGATGCTTTGCGCTGTCACTCTGTCTGAATTTGCAGGAGAAAGGGACTTATTTAAACTTCTATGAGACACTTTGTTTTACTTACATTTTATGTCTGATTTGCGACAGACTTTTAAAAAATGAGGCAGCATCACCCAGGTAACAATCTGTGGTTTCACTCAGCTGCATGTTCCCATTTGCAGCCCTTTGTTACATACATGCGCAGTTGAAGAAAGCTGATTAGAAGCCTTGTTGCACATATACATGACGAAGAATTCGATGTTCCAGCTCTTCCATTTACCTGACATTTAAGAAATCAGCTTACTGTAACCTGGTTACTTAAGTCTGGTAGGTCTGGACTATAGAGTCTACACAGAAATAAAGAGGTAAAATAATTTTGTAAACAAAACAAACTTCAGGAAAAGATTCCTTTATCCTGAACCAGCATTTATTTGATTCTTTTGATATTCTTCTCTCTTAAACTTCTAAAGTAGAAAACTAGTTGGTCTTTTGAAGATGGATTTTTATCTATTGATTTAATTTCATTCACATTCATTTAAAAAAAAAAGGAATCAACATTATATTAAATCAAGTATAATGCAGTCGTATAGCAAAAATGCCTTATCAGCGATACACAAATTCTCATATGAAATGCCATAAATACACTAGTGACAGCAATACTACATAATAAAAGCCAGTGGAGGCAGATGCCAGTCAGCCAAGGGATGATTATGTCACTTTCTAGAATGTGGTGACACCACACATTGTTGTTGAGAGGCGAGCAGCTGGGGAGCTTTCTGAGTGTGTGTCTAAATGGGATGGGGATTGAGTAGCTCAGGAATGCCGGGGTGAGTGGGCACAGAGTCCATGTGTATGAGACTGTGTGTGAGACAATAAACACTGCACCACTTAGTTCGAAAAGCTTCCATTCAATGCTGGACCTGCTCCTCAAAAGATCATATTGCATTTGCAATAGAACACTGCTTTCTAGATGCAAGGTGAAGAGGCCTTGATAAACCAACCTCACAGTCTACCATACAATACAGCTGGCACTTTCTCCCTTGACAGTCAGAACGAGCCCAGCTCCCCAGTGCCCCAATTCAGAAAACTAGGAAACCAGTTCAGCCTAAATGACCCAATTAGAAACATCCCCTGGATAGTGGAGAAACACCAGTTTCCGTCCTATTCACCAAACAATCGCATATGAAAACTAAGAACAGCTCCAAATGCTGTGGGGGTTATAGTTAAATTAACAAATCATTTAATACGTTTCAAAGATTGCTTATGTTTTGGTTGGAAAGGGAAATAACTTTTGAAAGAAAGCCGTCCAGCACAAACTCAGTCCACAACTACGGGCAACTAATTTGAAGTAGATGCTCTCAAAGGTAGCGCATTATTACTTAAAAGATATTTAATGGAGAAAGTTTTTCTGAGAATGGGAAAACTTAACTTTGTATTCAAAAGCCCACTGAACAATTAATAAATTTAAATTTAAACAGGATGTCTGGCAAGTGACCTACACTTCTGTAAATGAGAGCACCCACACTGCTCTAGAATTAGTGCAACATTTCTAATTCAATATTGCAATTTATTATTTATTTAATAGGAAAATGTTTTTTTAAATTGCACATTTTCTGTATTATTAAATGGAAACTAAAAAAGAAAACCCAATATAGCACAGAATCCTGTAATCTTACAAACTACTCGTTTATATTTGCTATGCACATACACACACGCCATAGGAAACACCAGCTTATTCCTTCAACCATTCTTTTTTTAAAATCTCCCTACATACATTTTTTTTTTTACCTCCAACTCCATTTGTCCTGCACACAAAGGTAGCCGGTGTTAAAAAGAATTGAAAGTTCCCACTAACAATGAGATGCAACTGGCCATCAAGATTCCAGTTCTTTCACATCAACAGTGATGTTCTCCTGACCACATACAAGAAATTATTACAATGAACTAATTAAAATTTACTACATTTTTTTTTTAAAATTCAACTTCATATGCAGTGATGCTCTAACACACTTCAGCCACTGATGCCTGTCATCTGATACCAGGCTCAACAGATGCAGGCATATGGACATCACCTTGTTTTTTTACATTAACTCATCAAACACAGCCCGGCTTTATTTGAATATATTTGGCTGTGAAATGAAGTAGCTGTGGACTTCAATAGATAAGCTGAATATATCCACTGTCATTACTGCCGGTGAGCAACAGACAGCAAATCCATTGCTCCTTTGAAACCTCTATGATATGAGGGACATTATACAAATCACTTACAGGCAGGGCCCACAAAAAACACCAGAATGGTTAAAAATTAGTGGTGTTGCTTCAACATCAGCTACAGTAGTACCAAGGCAGCTCTGGTCATCACTGGCAAACACTTCACTGCTTATATAAAAACAACAGATTTTCAGTAAGTGCAACATGTGGAAAAGCTGTGAATTGACGTATCTCAAATTTGGTAGTCTACCAGATGATCATCTTACAGCCCAAATGTCCATGTGCGTTAATAAAGACCTATCTGGACATTGACTAGCAAACTGTAGCTCCCATAAGAGACTAAGGTAGAGAACTCGCTAATTACTAACAAAACAAGCTTACAGTCTATACATTTATTTTTATTCAAAAGCTACAATCCCACACTGATAACACAGTTTGTCTTGAATTGAACCAAGATATGAAACAGATTCGGTATCGACATGATCATTTTAAAATGACATTATTACCATAGACACATTAACATTAACAGAGGGGAAGATCCAGCTTTGAAATGAGAGAAACCAAGCAGAAGACCTTTCTAGCTGACATAAATAATGTCCAGACTTAAATCTTAATTCTTATCCCAGGAGAATACATTTACCACTGTCCCTGAGCTTATTAATTCAAGCTACACAATGGATATAAAAGTGTCCTAGTCCCGCTCCTCCCATGAATGACACCTTCCTTTAAAATCTTATTATTCCAATTAGGTTTTGTGGTTATAGCAATGCATTTCATATGAACCAACAAAATAGCCTGTGGCCAAAAACAGAAAGGGGTGTTGTACTCTGTACCCTGTTGCTTTAATGATATCAAACCAAAAAAAAACAACAAACTGCATACAGTACTAGGGCATTTTATTTATTTATTTTTTGGCCAGCACTGCACAGCTGGGGATGGGAACGGGCTTTTGGGGGGTTCATATGCATTTTAGTTTGTTTACAGTGTTGTGTGCACTACTGTCTCCCCCCATTTGCTTAGCTTGGTTCCCCATTTTCTGCCTGTTAAACTTTAAGTTTCCACTAGAGTCACTGGTGGGGATCATCAAGTCTAGTCCTGTCTGGCACTTTAACCTGTTATAAAGTGTCTAATTCCAGCCAGATAAGGTCCTTATAATCAGTGCTTTACTTAGGTTGCAATTAATAAGCTTGTATGTTTGTTAACAGATTTTTTTGGCACTGTAGTCTATTGTCTTTCGGGTGTCTGCAATTGACCTTTACCAAAAGCATTACCACATTTTAGCATTGAAAATAATTCTTTTCTGATTAAGCTTTTAACAAGGCTGCATTTTGGTTTCAGCTCTTGTGCATCAACTTCCACATACATATTGCAGAGCTGCACACATATCAAAAGACAATGCAATAGGATGGATTAGTCTGAAAATGTGAATGCTTTGCGCAATGATATCAGCTATTCACATGTACAGTAGATATCACTCTCTCTTTCAGGCGTGTTTCAACCAAGCTTGTAATGGTGCCTCCCTTAAACATGTTGTAATTTTAATAGAAGGAGGTGGGGAAGTTCTGGAATTGGGAAAGACAATGAGGTGCTCCAACAATACATACCTAATGAACAGATGCTGAACAAGTTAAGGCCAGCTAGGGGAAAGGAAACATCTTTCCAGGAGATATTAAATACTGTAGATTATATACATTTACATTAGAGCTTTAACATTCTCAACATTGGTTGGGTGTCATGTACAGATAGCTGAATCACTATGTAACCACATAAAATCCCGTTCAAAGGGGATGACCGTAATCGCCATGAAGATTTTGACTTTAATATTTAAACTGTCTGCTCTGTGTGTAAATGACTGCCCACAGAAATCGAAAACAACATAAAAATTATTCTATATATATACTAATATTTGCCTTACTGTACAATTGACAAGTTCTTATTACACGGAAAGTTTAAAGACAAACTTTTTTGACAAGTTTTGGTTCACATCAATTCAAGTATTTCCTCCAGAAATGTTTTTATCATAAGGCAAGTACTGAAAGTATGCAACTTACAGCTCTTGCAGTACATTTGCCAGTTTGTCACTAAAGTGCGAATCCTCCCATCATTGCACTGTAAATTATATCTTTCTTCCTATAAATCACCTTCTAACTTGAATGCAAATTTTGCAGCTAACCAAACCATACAAGAGAAAGAAATCTGTTTTTCAGTAGCAGCTTCAGCTGAGTTCAAATTATGCACGTGTGTCAAAACACCTACAATTAATCAATAGCTACTGCTAATAACTTGGTGTGAAAAGGCCCTACAATACCTGCAATACCACAAAGAACGGGTCAAACATGAAACTTCCAAAAAACGGCTTATCTTTTTTCGTTGTATGTGTAACACACATTTGGAACATCTTAAAAGCCTACAATTAAAGAAGAGGGCAAAGCAAAGCCTGTGAACGTTTGTAAGAACGATGCATCGCTGATGAAATTCACGTAAAGCACACAAAGTCCACTGTGAAAGATGCTGGCTGGAGGCTTGTTGCATGTTTTGATTTGCCACTAAAAATACATGCCAAACAGCCCTTCTACGACTTCTAGAAAGAACTGCTGTCATTATTATAGATATGACGCAGCAATTAAATATAAACTGTCAAACACGTTGGGAATCTTATTGAGGCTTTGTGTTGTCTTCATTTGAGAACTAGTGACCTGTCTCTGGTTCCCTGAGGTGGCTCTAGGAATGTCACAGGTGTGTATAGGTAATGAAATCGGTCCCCCATGGGGGGGAGGGTGATAGAGGAACAACAACAGAGAACTGGTATCAGTTCCCTTCCATCTTTTCAGCTTTCACTGCTGATCTGCCTCAGAGATTCTAGGTCAATAATGGCTTTTTAAAGCTGTGATATGGGCCTCGGAGGAGCTTGGTCCTGCTAAATAGGCCAGTAATGGTGTCTGACACTTTTAAAGATGAGGTACAATACAGTTGGATAAGCACAGCATGATAACAAATACATGTCAGCTTATTAGTAAGATAGCCAAAAAATGCTAGTCACAAACTGGAGAGCTGTATAGTGTATAAAAATAACCAGAAATGTCCTCTTTGACAAATCATTCAGCTGTAGTGTCAACCTGTCACTATTTTTTTTAAACAGAGGATGGACTAATGACTAAAGTGTAGGTTGAACAGCTAATGAAGGTTAGCTGTTAAAGGTACTGTGCAAAAAGAGATACACAGAATTGTACCAGTAATTAATTAGTAAATGAGGCCCCATGACTCCTACCCACGTCCCTGCTACACTGAATCACAGTTTATAAAAAGCTTTGTTCCACAGTGGGCTTTAAATCAGATTTCTAAGCCTTTATGTAAAACCTACAAAGCTGTGACTGCATTCCACCAACATGCAGCAGATAATCAGCCAGTCATCAGTCTTATGAAGGCTGACAAGAGGACAGCTCACTACAGGATGACAAAGTCAAATGCAACAGGAGCAGGCAAGTGTTGTGATTGAAATTCTCCCAGAACAAAACCTCATTTGTGTGATTATTGTTCACCACGCTGGCGATGAGGCAAAACTCCATTCCACGTGAAGCATTCATTCTTTTCAGCCAAATATGCACCAGGCCCCACAGCAGCCACAGCCACTGTACAACAGCTCTCACATAAAAAACAACAACTCAACACCTCTTTCACATTTAGGAAGGTCTAGTACAAATGTGTCCAGTATCCCACTAAAGAAATTCTAGTGTTATTGTACATGGGCCATCATATGAAAATTAAAATGGAATGTTCTAGTTTGATGATATAAGTATAGCTTTTACCTCAACCTTTTGTCATATGCAAGTTATTAAATACACTTACAGATTATGACATTATCTGTAACCATCTCCTGGGCGACCCTGTAATCCATCATTTGCGCTGTCATTTTTCCAAAACAAGCGATTCAAATGATGTCCATCTGATTCACCTTTCAACAGGTGACTAAGCAATAAAATACTAACTGCTGTTTAAAGGCGAAGGCGCTGCAGGCTGCAAACCAGTAACTAAGGACACACATCGACAACACAACACCTGCGTGCACACGAAGCAACGTGGTGAGGCGTTAATACACTTTTATGTCTCCATGCTCTTACTTCGTAACTCACCTCTATCCATTTCTGTGCCTCCTGAAACGCGGAGTCTGCGGCCGACTCGGTCACAGGATGATGCTGATGAGACTGTCCTATATCTGCAACCGGGCTTGCCATTGGCGAAGGAGCTCTGCTGTTTACGAATTAAAGTCTGTTAAATGTGTAAAAGCAGCGAGGCGGGGCGTTATTCTACCGTGTCGTTCAGTCCGCGTTCCTCCGTCGGTTGTAGGTGTTGCTGTAGCAGCACCGGCGGGGGCTGCGGGGGGTGGGGTGGGGTGGGGTGGGGTGGGGTGGGGGGGGATCGAACTAGTTGCTGCTCTCTCTCGTATCACTCCTTTGGAACCTGTGATCAGTCATCCAGCGTCAAGTCAGAGTCTCTTAAACTGCTTCCGGTGTCAGCACTCAAAATAAAAGCCTCACAGAAGCGCAGCTAAGTGTAACACTAACTTATAAACCACTAAAGTGTCAGTGGTGGAAATACAGTCACTGTTCTTCTATTTCACTTCCAGTACAGTTCCAGACAAAAGGGGTTTCTCCACGAACACAACAACAGCGTTAGATTAATTTTTAAGGGTCGGTCATTCTAACATAATCCATATTTAACAAATCCAAGTAAATTACAAAAAAAAGCATATTTCACGGTTTCAGTAATATAACATGTTATCTGCATCAATATATTCGACAGTTACCACTGTGCAGTTTGGTAGCGCTGAGGTTTAGTAACTATAGCTTAAATCTGTTACGCTTTTAAGCTAACGACAGCATTGGACCAACTAGCATTACGTTAGTATGGTAGATTAGGTAGAACACAGTGGAATCACCATTTTATTTCGCGAACCCTATAGTTGGTTTTAAACACTACTAAGTCGTATAACGCTATTTTACAACAATAAGCAGCTCAAATCCGTCCGGTATTGTAAAACAGCCTGCTAGCTACAGTGACTTCCTTTATCTAGAGCCAATGTTACCGCCGAATCAAAAGCTAACTTTGGGGACCTGATGGTTGTGTCGGTAAAACTGGCATTGAGAGTTTTTATTTTGACCTCTAGGAACTATTATTTATTTAGAAACAGCGATGTTACCTAGAAAAACACGGAACCGACAAAAGTATCAATTTATCAGTTATCAATTTCGCGCTGGGTGACTTAATTCATATTATGCTAATTACGTTAGCCTTAACCATTGACCCCTCAAAGTTTCAAGTGCAGGTTTGTGTATTTCCTGCTACGTTAGCTACTCGTCATAACGTCAGAGTCAAGTCAGTTGCTTTAGCTATCAAATAAGTAACGAACGCACATTGCGGTCTGTTAGCTTATGTTGCTCAGAGATAAAGCGTAGCCGAACCATCCAGACTGAAGGCATTTCAAAATTCTCCCAAGAGTCATTCATCCATAATCAAATGAGAAAATATTCCAGGATCAGCGCAGGTAAATGGAGTTTGAGAAAATGCTTCAACATAAACAGAACCGGAAGTGGATTTGTGTGTCTTTATTTTGGCGGCACAAAGAGGTACAGAAATATTTAATAAACTATTCTTTGGACAGACATCAATAGTCTATAAATCTATCTTGATTATGTGGCAAACACATTTCAAGCTTCTTTAAATTGTGGATTTGAGACTAGTGCTATACTGTAAGTTGAATCTCTTTGGGTTTTGAATTGCTGGTCAAATAAAACAAAACATGTCAATACATCTCTATGGGCTGTGGTGAATTATTATTGAAATTTTCAGTATGATCTGAAATGTTGTAGACAAAACCAATAATTAAGGAAATAAGTAGATTTATTAATATAATATTATTACTTGCAGCCGTAGTAGAAATACTAAATATTATGGAGGTCCTGCCACACAAAAAAGAGGTACTGCCTATTGTTCGTTTATTTTTATTATTTGTAGCCAAATAATTTTATTTTAATTTTATATTTATACATATGATACTATATACTTTGACCGTGTTTGTCTTTCATCAGCCAACACACCAAGATTCCACACATTATTCACCTTTTTCTGGTGGGGAGCTAAAGTTATATTTTATCACTGCCCATTAAGTTCCACTCCTCTGCTCTTGATTATCCCAGCAGCCGTTTAAGTTCTATTTTGGATACAGAACCTCTTTACTTCCCGTAGTAATGTTGCTGTCCCTGGTTAGCTTGACACAGCTGCACTGACATGACTTGCACACTGCAGTATGACTCCCTCCAATGGCCAAAAATACACAGAAGCAGAAACAGAGCAGCACCAGTCAATGAGGGCAGCATGGCACCGGGGATTTCACTAAATGGAGAAACTAAGAGAGCAGAGCGTCTGCTGATTTAGGGCAAAGGCACACAAAACCAGAAGTCACCCCTGACGTCTAATTATTCAGTCAAGTAATCTTCATCTGATACAGTTAAGAATCTTGGTCCGTTTTTGCATTGCGCAATTTAGACCAAAATTCACTAGAATCTACTAGCTGGCAACAAAACATGAGCAAACTTGCACTGAAACCCCAGACATAGCTTTGTCAACTAAAGCCTGTAGCTCAGATCTGATGTATTGCCTGTAAACATGGTCTTTTGTATTTGCAGTTTCACCTCTGGAATAAATCATACTTTGCTGTGAAAGACATGGCTCACAAGGACTGAGGATAAAAAACAGAAATAAGGAGCAAATGTTTTGTCCCTGTTCAATTTATTTAAGTTGGTCTTTAAATTAAGGTATTTTAACAGAATTTAAAGTGAAGTAAAGTTAGTTTGTATCCTAAATTACTAATTATAAATGTAATGTGAAATACAAGCGCACTTTAGAAAATGAAAACCTTTGAAAACAGCTCCCCTTAGTTGGCAAGATTGGGCAGATTTTCAGAGAGAAAGGTCACACAAACATAATCTCAACATTTTAAGCTGTTCAAGCAATATTAAAAGCTATTAGTTTATGAGGGCTTAAGGTTGGACTTTTCCACGAACCATAGAGTAATGTTGTTTAGATGTTTGCAGATAGTTTTACGTCTTTGCTGACCTTGTGGAAAAATGCAAATGTGCCCAGTTGCTCGCCATTCCTGTCTTATGCTTTCAAGACTCCCTTTCCCGGATAGTGTGATTGTCTTTCATGTCAGGTTTCTCCCACGAGATCTGAGCCTAAGAGAAAGTCATGTTTTCTTTCAGGAGGCAGGTCCTTGTCATGTATTGCCTCACAGGAGTCACGGTCCCAGCTGAGTTTGACAGAAAACACTCTGAACCTGCAGGCAACAGGGCAGTTTGACAGGTTCTAAACCTCCAGTGTTGTCGTTTTATTACTTGCGCTAAAAATGTTTTAGCAGTTTTAGCACATTTTCTTTGTTATTTTGTTATTTTATCTTCTAAAACATAAAGAGTTGATATTAATTGCATATATATTTGTGTTAAAACTTCAATTATTTTAAAATGTATAAACTAAGGTGACCTTATACAGAAAGCCTATAAACTTTGTAATACATTTATGGTACTACAGATATAAATCATTAAGTTTGAAAACTTCTTTTCAGAGAAATAAAAAACTCTGTCTATATAACTGAAATAAATTGCTGTTTGCAAATCGCTGCATTGGCCCTAAATTTCCATTTTACACAATGCACCTGGATTGTACATCAGACATCTCATAGAGTACTCCACCCAGATAACTGTTAGGGGAATCGTGACCGTGGTCTGTCCGATAACCTTGAATTCTGTCTTAAATCAAGGTTCTTTATTTAATTTCCTTCCGGAACTCATCTTATCACATTCCAGGGGGCAGCAGATGTGTGTCTTATCTACAATTATCAGGGGAAGACAGGCCCTGAAATATGTTTGTGAAGATATGAGGGAATTTTGTCTAGAACGGATTTATCATTGAAAATAGTTAAGAGTGATGCTTAGTGAGAGATGGGACCACTAGAGAACAGTATGTAGTAAACAGGAGGAGACAAAGGGTCAGATGGTGAACTGTGCACCTTACTGGGCAGGACCTTATACAAGTCAATTAGTGAATCATTCTAGTGTTGTAAATGTAGTCAAAAACAAGCACATTAATGTTAAGTTGGTAACACAACCACAGGGTCACGGGTTCGGCTCCTGGTTACTCCTGAACATATGTTCTGTTGCTCTTCACTGCTGGATGAGGTGGTGGCTCTCCCAGGTGCTGGAGCTGGGGGTGCACTGTCTGTCTGCAAGCTCTGCTGCCCCCTGCTGGCAGGCAGATCACAGTGGCCTAGGATTGGTGATTATATAGCTGGGGTAGCTTCAAAACGTCAGCCAAGAAGGATAACAGTATCCTAATGAAACGACAGTCACGCTAAAGCAGAAAATTAACTTGGAACAAGAAAACAAAGTCTAATTGTGAATTTTTAACCTGTTAATTCACTCTTGTGCTAATGACCTAATAATACTGCAGTACTTTACTTTCCAGATGTGCTGGGCCCTGGAGAGGGGATTCTCTTCTTATCTGGCTGCTTTATCTTTCTGATCATGGGAAACCAAATGGCTGAAGATATAGGCGTGAGTTGTTGGGGTTCTTTTTTTTTTAGTTCCCTTTATTAACTTTAGAATTTCATGTCAGTAACAAAAGGATAGAATAATGCCAAATGAATTATTGTTGCAAACCTCTTTTTATTTTGACTTTTTAGAGAAATAAAATTATTTTTATATTTGTCTTCTACAAACTTTGATTCAAAGTTGTATTTTAAAGAAGTAATAAAAATATTCTTGCGATGAGGTTTAGACAAGAATCTCCATGGACTATGATGTTTGCAGATGACATTGTGATTTGTAGTGAGAGCAGAGAGCAGGTGGAGGAGAATCTAGAGAGGTGGAGGTCTGCTCTGGAAAACAGAGGAATGAAGCTTAGCTGCAGCAAGACAGAATACATGTGTATGAATGAGAGCGACCCAGGTGGAACGGTGAGGTTACAGGGAGCAGAGGTGAAGAAGGTGCAGGACTTTAAGTACTTAGGGTCAACGGTTCAGAGCAACGGAGAGTGTGGAAAAGAGGTGAAGAGGCGAGTGCAGGCAAGTTGGAACGGGTGGAGAAAAGTGTCAGGTGTGTTGTGTGATAAAAGAGTATCAGCGAGAATGAAAGGAAAGATGTTCAAGATGGTGGTGAGACCAGAGATGTTGTTCGGCTTAGAGACAGTGGCACTGAAGAAAAGACAGGAGGCAGAGCTGGAGGTAGCAGAGCTTAAGATGTTCAGGTTCTCTTAGGGAGTGACGAGGATGGACAGGATCAGGAATGAGGACATCAGAGGGACAGCTCATGTTAGATGTTTTGGAGATAAAGTCAGAGAGGCCAGATTGAGGTGGTTTGGACATGTTCAGAGGAGAAACTGTGAATATATCTGTAGAAGGATTCTGAGGATAGAGCTGCCAGGCAGGAGGTCTAGAGGAAGACCAAAGAGGAGATTTATGGATGTAGTGAGAGAGGACATGAAGTTAGTTGGTGTGAGAGAAGAGAATGCAGAGGATAAAGTTAGATGGAGGCACATGATTCGCTGTGGCGACCCCTGAAAGGGAACAGCCCAAAGGAAAAGAAGAATAAAAATATTATTGCTACAAATGTCTTCACTTCCTTCATTTTAAATGTGGTGGCCCAAACAACTCTTCTTATAAGGCTTTTACTACGACTCCACTATCCACCATAACAGAGAGTAGAATTATCACCTTTCTAAAATCGGGGGCCTGGTGGTACAGTGGTAGGGCATTAGGTTGGGATGCAGAAGGCTGGGGGGCCACCAGGTGTGTTTCTGCAAAACATACTTTATTTTTTGTACTTTAAAGTAAAATGCATGGATGCATCATTTTATCTTTAAATGGGGCATTTTCCAATTGCTGAATTGTTACTTTTACTTTGGTAAAACATCTCAGTCCTTCTTTCACCACTGTAGAACAGACAGTGACCACTGGGTGGCACCGTTTGCTCGTTAAAAATAAAACTCAGGCACTGACCTGGATCAGACATGGCAACCCTCACACCTTATTCCTGGTTTCAAAGACGGCACAGTTAACACTTGGAAACATCTTTTTTTAGCCTTTGAATCTGTGATGTAAATACTTTTGCCCTCTATTTCCTAATTTATGTACATGACCTCCAACAAGCTTGTTTTCACACACTGCCTCTCTTTCAGGCCCCAATCAATGTCCGTCTTTTGGAATAAAATACAGCCTAAGTCGTGAAGTTATCCGATATTATTATCCTTTTCACTTGTCTTCCCCAAGTGGATAATGTCTAAGAATCAGTGTTACAGGAGCCATCTTTAAATTCAGGTGGCATTTTGTGACTTTGCCTCTAATTGCACTCTTGAAGATTTCAAAGCAGCTAGAAAGCAATTACATGTTTTAGGGACAATTTAGTTCAGAACTTTAATAAATAATTTTTTTTGTACCACAACACTTTGAGACCACACGTCACACTTGTTACAAGACAGCACCACGAATGTTGTCGCAAACATAGAAAGATCTCTGCAGTTAGAGAGAGATGGAAAGAGAGAGTCAGGGAAGGGGCCGCACCTTTAGAAATTAGACATGGAGGTTAGGTAATACATGTAAAACACTGAAAATGTGAAAAATGCATTCAGTTTCAGTCTCAACAGAGAAAAGCAGGCAGTGGAGCTGGCAGAATTTGATGAGCCGCATAAATATTTTATAACATAATACATGGATCACTATTTGCACAGAAGGGGAAGTGCGGATTGCTTGACCGAAGGAACGAAAAAAAAAAACTGGTTTTCAGCAAACTGTGATATGTGTTTGCTTTTGTTTGCAACTAGCTGACACTGACTGCTGTCTGACCTCACTATCACACGAGTTTCAGTTCAATAGGAATTAATAGCATAAGAAAGCAGGCAACAGGAATGCAGCTTACTGTCTTCTCCCCAGCTGGCACTTCTTTTATGCAGAGCTGAGGAAGCATGAAAACCATCTGATTAGTATACAAAGCCAGTCTCACAGTCATTACCATAATGTACCAACTTTAATCCCGAATAAAGATGTGGACCATTTGGGAAAAAAAGGTGACACCCACACCGAGGAAGTGATTGGCTGCATGGAAGTAAAAGTGCTAAATATTATTATTCTAAATAAAAAATTTGGAGCATTTTGCTTAGAAAATAGCAGGTAGATCATAACAAAGATCTGAATGAAGGAGAATGTTTTTGTGCCTGTTTAGAATAAGTTTATATCTTCAAATCAGCATGTGTACAACAGTTTTTAAATTATAAACTGATATTCTTATTTATAGTAGAAAAGCAAAATGGTAAATTACAAAGTTAGTTTACTCAACTTTCTTTATCATGCTCAGAATTTGATTTCCAGTAGTGTAAAGAGACACTATAATATACTGTATATGTGAATGCAGGATTTAAACATGCAGTCGCTACAAAAACACACACACACACAGGTAGAGTCACAGGTAGAGTCACCAATTAACCCGACAGGCATGTCTTGCATGCAAGCTCCACCCACAAAGTGCTAACCACTCGGTGCCTGGCATTGAACCATTGCCGGCTTAATGTCAAAATGAAAACCGATCTCTACCATTCTAAATGTATTAAAAATGTAAAACAGGAAGTGAGTCAATGCATAGGTAATTAAGCATTTATTTATTTGGATTACTTTGTGGATATCTGTTTTAACTTTGCTGTAAGTGTGTGTTTTTGTCATTTGTAAAAAAGCAATATTAAATCTACTATGAGTCAATGTTATATATAAAAAAAAGATGAAAGCTTCCATTGAGATGAAAACATTTTATAGACACTGCATCTCAATCAGTTCATGCTTTTCACACGTTGGTGGATTTACTGAAAAAGTACACATGCATATTATATTTCTTTTAACCTGTTGTGTTGTTTTCATGTGGGTAGTTACATATCTGGCTGCCTTTGCCTTCAACTAAGCATAATGTACGAACTGATGATGATTTGCTTTTTGCACTTCAGAGATGCTGGCAGCATTACAGTCCTGTTTTCATGTCCCTGAATGGCTAGTTTGTGTACGTAATTACTCAAAGTAGACCAACTGTAAGGATTGCTCATTAGCTTTTATCACTATCTCAGCTCACGTAGTCTTGCAACTTTCCAAAACACAAACGTTAGAGACAATGACGTGGTCAATTTCTCGGCTGTCAGAGGTGATTTAAGATTTCCTCGCACTCCTTTCCGAGCAGGACGAGTGTGCACACTGATGTCCGACCGAATGTAAACACCGAGCTCTATGACCACCCCAACCTTTACCTCCTGCTCGAAGTTCCCTAAAATATAATCCCCATTCTAATGGGTTCAATTGCTGCCCCCCCCCCCCCCCCCCAGGCTGTGAACTGCACTCTGTTCTACAAGGCTGGAGAGCGGATGTAAACACTGCTTTCAATTATAAATCAAACACTAAAAGAGCCATGGTCCGCTGCCCTCAGGCTTTCTGCACAAAGGCCTTTACACCCAACCACCCCACAACGTACTGCTGGGAACTTATATTCCCCAGGATAAATTTACAACTGACAGAAACTTCCTCCATGGTGGCAAGTGCCAAAGCTATGCAGATAATGTTATAATGTAAAAGTGGAGTATAGCCCATTGACAGTAAGACAAGGTAAGATAAATCATTTAAAGTGTGATAATCTCTCTCCTGCTGAATCAGTAAGCGGGAACTCTACTAAACTCAGTTACAATGGCACAGAGCATCTGAAGCTGCGGTTCATAATTCCCGTTTAAAAAGAAATCCCAGTAAAAAGACACAAAACAACTGTAAACAACCACAGACGGATGCAAAAGGACTCTCAAAAAGTCCAAATGAGGCACCAAACTACCAAAAGCAGACGCACAAGGGGCTAAAAGAGACACAAGATGTCCAAAAACCATTGTAACATTACCACAAACAAACGTCTGTCCCCAGGATCCCATTGTGTCATAATCCCTCCACGTGTACGAGAAATCTGGACAAACTCCATGGATTACAGGGACACAGAAAAGGACTCGCCTTGTTGTGCTTAGGTTAGGGAACCTTCCCTGTCATTAATAAGAACAAAAGCCAACCGTACGTAAAGCTCACATTCAGGGTTTTTGCCGACAGTATCCAGCAGATGCATTTACATTTCACCAGGACACACAGTACAATGTGAAGCTCTGACCTACTGTCAGGAATGAAAGAGTGAAATGAACATAACTATTTGCTTTTTCTTTTCAGGGCAGATAAAAACAAATCTAGTGGCTTTACAGAGCTATTAATTCGTACTCATTGCACTGACTGACACACACCTGCCCAACGCCAACTGCCTCACATCAAAGCCGCGTAAACACTTGTTTACAGCGCAGTCATTTTACATTCACACCATGTTTCTTCAGGCAGTGAAGCAACAAAGCCTCTCGCTTCTGCTCACGGTTCATCAACTGGAGTGGGCAGAGCAACGGGAGAGAGGAGACTCTTGATGGCCCCTCCAGAGACCAAGGCACTTCTATATTTAGTACCCTGCAATAGCCTGCGACCTCACACACACTCACACTCACACACACACACGGAAATCACAGTTCATGATAGTGTTCACTCGCTTTAGGGTTGTGTTTAGACATGATGATGTGTCCTGACTGTAACTGCTTTTACTTGGACATGCTACTTCTCCAACATGTCATTTTGTCTGGAGTGGGGACTCTTTTTTTTTATACTGACTGCTTGTACTTATTGACTGCAGTTTTCTGCTACTTTGCTACTGGCAGTAAATTTCTTCCATATCCAGTTTTACTTAAATTAGGATTATCATTCCTGTGAGATAGTTCATGCATTGTACTTTGACTGTAACGACACATACTTGATGAAGCTAAGCGATGTTCTACTTCACTTGACGACCTTGACTTTCATATCATATTGATGAAAGAACGCTCAAGTTCGCTCCTGCAATCTGTGGTGGGATCTGACAAGGCGAAGTAAGTCTACCGCCTGACCCATACGTCAAACTACAACACACACACACACACACAGGCACACACACACTTTTCCTGTGGAGAGAGGGAAGATTGAAAGGAAGTGGACCTCCCACTATGCAGTGTCTTAAGAGGGCTGAAGCCTCTCAAAATATACTTTCTCTGCTCCAGGCTGAAGAGTCCTCCTGTGGCTGGGGTCTTTATTTTTGAGGAGAAGTAGGACATACTGCCTATGTCTTACACTTAAAGCATTAAGTGCAGCAATGTGGCACTGAGAGGAAATTGGACTAGCAGTCCAACAGTACTGTCTTCAGACATTTTCATTAAAGTGGTGACGGCAATGTTTATTAAAATACACACAAGAAATCAGACCAATTGTTGTGCTGTTTGGAGTAAATTTAAAGTATTTCATTTAAGCGAATTACCTAGAAATTGCATAATTAAGCAGCAACTGCAACATGTAGCACATTGTAAAAGAAATTAAATGGAAAACATTTGCCCACATTTAGGCAGTTTTAACTGTGACAATATGTGCACACGAAACTGAGCCTGGCATCGGCTGTCAGCCAAAGCCAATAATAACTGTGTGTTTTGTAATTTTTCTTCTCATATTGCTTATTGTGTATATGTGTACATCAATTATCATAATATAGTGACATGCCTTAAAGTGCAACCTCACCAATATTCAACTCCCCATGGCTTTAGTTTAGGCTGTAAATGTACAATAATTTTAACTTCTCTCTGACTTCCCTATATTGGATTATCTCTCTTCTTCTGGCTGTTCACATTATGTCATATTGCTGCTCACACTCTGGAGGTTGTGATTGTTGTCAATGTGGTTTTCCAGGTTTCGCCCAGATGACATTATTTGAACTCCTAATGATGTAAACTCCTCCAGGTGATGTCGTCCGGAGGCATTTTTCAGTCAGAAGAAGTCAGAGAGAGGTTTAAAAGCATTCTTGGATTTTTACAACCCTAAACTAAAGCCATGGGGAGGCTGAAGTTGCCCTTTGATTTGCATACTTCAAATCCCACCTAAACAGTCCAAGGCAAGACAAAATATTAACTTAGATACTGCTGTTTTTTTTAGGGAAGCAAATGTGTCCAAGCTCACTTAAACAAACCGGGATTGAACTGCAGCACAAATGACTGATTCGTTTATCAGTGCTGTTAGCATTTCAGCAAGTGGCAGATTGGTGCACAATGTCTGTATTGTTAGTGTTAAAGGAAAGAAAAAGTTGTATTTTGTGTTTTATCACCAGTCAGGAAAGTGGCTTCTCTTTTTCACTGACCACAGTACTTGTTATTCATGCGCTCAAGTGATGTGTTGGTGTCAGCGTTTACTTGTACCGCGGATGTACTTGATGTGAAGATGCAGAATGTTTCTATAAGAGCAGTTATTATAATTGGGACACGAGCCCGAGGGATTTGGCCGAGCCAGTTACTGGTGTGACCGGGGCCGCAGAGAGAGAAAAACAGAGATACAGTACAGAACAGAAATGGAGGGTCGATGAAGACGGAGGAGAGGGAATTCTGGTGGTGAAGATATGGAAAATGTGCAATTACTTCAATAAAGCTACATTGACAGGACGTCTTATTATCATTGACCTTTTATTTATTATTCAAGCATTGGCTCGTGCCACCAGGCTTGGGTAATAGATTGTGTGTGTGTGTGTGTGTGTGTGTGTGTGTGTGTGTTTGTGCCTCTATCCCAATGTTCATTCTGTTTCTCAGTATAGATTGAACTTGACTGTTTTATTAATGGATCAATTGTGTTTCTGCATCATCAACCTTTCAAAGTCCAATAAGGGTGCGATCGAATTCTACACAAAATACACTGAGAAAGCCGGGATGAAAAAAATGCAAATTAATCAATCTATAAATTAGCAGTGAAAATAGAAAAAAGAAAAAAAAACAGTGCACATAGTCTAGATAACCTACGTTATTCATAAATGGATCAAACACAGGGAAACATTTTGATTGTACAAGCATTAACAACATAAAAACAGAGCTGATTTACTGAAATAATTATCCTTTTGAGTGCATTTCCTAAATGATTCCTATTGTAATAAACAAACACACAAACTGGGCTTCAAAATGTGCCCTTTGGGCCAGATTTGTCATTAAATCTGCTCAAGTGTTTTACAGCCCATAAGACCATCACAGTAATACATTATGCTAATGTTCATAGCAGTTCAACACCTGTTTTTGTCTCCTAGATCCAGTCTGAAACCTCTAAGTGGCTGAACTCAGGGATGCTTGATTTACAGTAGATGCAATGAGTGACGGGTTCGTATAGTTTGGCGGCTTTTGAGTCTGTAGCTCAGACTATGATGTTGATGAAAATAAAAAAAAAAAAAAAGAAAAACATGGGGCTGTGGGTACAATATAGCAACTGTGGAACAGAGCTGTAAAATGCAAAACCGCATTGTCACTCCCTCCAGGAAAGACACAACACCGAAGCTCTTTGCAACTGATGGATTTATTCCCTCTTAATTAGCGCTTGTTGCTCTTGCTTTAGGTACTGTATATCCACCGTCGAACTATTAAACATATAAAACATCACATAGACAAATCACGTTGTACACGTAGTGGATAACATAAACATTAAATGCGTAAATAAAATGTAAAACGGGATGCAAACTTATTACACATACCTCGCTGGCTGCACATCCAGGAGAGAATGAATTAAAATAAATATAACAAAACAAAAACAACTTATGAAACTCAACACATCACGTAAGACACCATAACTTCAGCTCTTTAAATTACCGCTCCACATGTTCTTCTTTTACCGAGCACTTGTCTTAAAAAAGTGTCCGTGTGCAACAAGGAGAAAACCTATAGTTCCTACCTAAACAATTAAATAAATCACACAAACATCGAAACAATATGCAAACGACACAGAAAATTACATAAATAATATTTATGGCATTTAAACTCCCACCAAATCACATTATTGTGATTTCACTTAACAATTGAACTTTATCACTCTTACCTAAGCTAAGACACTGAGTGAATACTATATCCTTGAAAGCAAACATAACATCTACTCTGCTTCAAGCAGTAGAATAGTCTTGTACACAGGTCTATCTAGATACACTGGCTTAGAAGTACGCTTTCCTTCACTATTCAAGCTGGAGTCACTGATCAATAGTTTTACTTTCCTAACTTTTCCATCACTACTAGGATACACCTCTGTCACCCTTGCCAGCTTCCACTGAGTTCGTGGAGAACTATCTTCCTTAAGGATGAGAATGTCATTAACCTTTGTGTTTCTTCTGTCCTTTTGCCATCTTTGTCTTTGCTGAAGATTAAGGAGATATTCCTTCTTCCACCTGCTCCAAAATTCATTTGCCAAGAACTGCACCCGGCGCCACCTCTTACGTAGGTAAAGATCCTGACTTACAAACTGACCAGGAGGGGGCAATATTACTCCAGACTTCATCAAAAGAATATGATTTGGCGTGAGAGGTTCGAGACTTGTGGGGTCATTCAAATGCTCTGTTGTTAGAGGTCTGCTATTTATAATAGCCATTACTTCATACAGAAAGGTTCTGAGTGAGGCACTGTCAAGTCTTTTAGCAGACTGATCCAGCATCGCTGTGAGAACACTTCTAATTGTCCTTATCTGTCTCTCCCATACACCTCCCATATGACTGGATGATGGGATGTTTGTGATAAACTCACATCCATATGTTTTAAGTTGTTCTTGATTCAGGTCCTTCATTGCATTCATGAACTCTCTCTTTGCGCCTACAAAGTTAGTGCCTTGATCACTTCTTAGCTGTCTTACATTTCCACGTATTGCAATAAATGCACGCAATGCGTTGATAAAGGCATCTGTTGTAAGATCGTCCAACATTTCAATATGTATGGCTCTAGAGCACATGCACGTAAAAAGAAGACCATATCTTTTCAGTTCTTTCCTCCTTTCCTTCACATAGAATGGTCCGAAGCAATCTATGCCACAGTACGTGAATGGAGGTGTCATTTCCACTCTTTCTTCAGGTAAGTCTGCCATCTTTGGCTCCTGTGCAGTTCTTCTGTACTTTCTGCACCTTGTGCATTTATAAATGTGTGAAGCAACTGCACTGCTACATCCTATGATCCATATCCCATTGGATCGCAGTTCATTTACAGTCATGCCTCTTCCCTGATGATGTACTTTCTCATGGTAATGCTTAATAAGTAAAGAAGACACATGACTTGCCTTTGGCAAAATGACAGGATGTTTGACATATGGATGAAGGCTAGCTCTTGTCAAACGTCCACCTACTCGAAGCACACCATGCTCGTCCACAAAAGGATTTAATTTGTGAAGCTTATTGACTTTGTCCTTTGATCTTATTTCCTTGCTTTTTTCTAAACCTTTGATTTCACTGTTGAATGTTTCTCTTTGGACTAGTTTTATGATGTAAAGTTCTGCTTCTTGCCTTTCCTCAACACCTGTGGTTTCTTTTGGTTTTGGTCTAAGTCCTTTAATTTGTTGAGCAAAGCACTTAAGACGAGCAATAGCCTTGACGGCTCTATTCCAGTCAGAAAACTTTGTCATGCGGTCTAACAGTGTCCTATCTACCTTTACACTGGTGTTGAGCACCTGCACCTTCCGAAGTTCTGGATCATCTTTACTGACCTCTTCCACCACTGTACCTATGGGTAGCTCCTTTTCCCATAGAAAGTCTGGGCCAGTGAACCAGTTTGAAGCAACTAGTTGTTCTGCAGTTAGACCTCTGGAAGCATGGTCTGCAGGATTATCTTCAGACTGCACAAAATGCCATTGCTTAGGGTCTGTACTGGACTTGATTCTTTGGACTCTGTTTGCCACAAACACATGAAAGCGTCTTGCATCATTATTTATATATCCAAGAACTACTCTTGAATCAGTCCAAAAATGTTCTTGAAGACCATTTATTTCAAGCTCATCTCTAAGAACAACACTTGTCCTTGCTGCTACCACTGCCGCAGAAAGCTCAAGCCGTGGTATTGTGGTTATCTTAGTAGGAGCAACACGTGCCTTCCCCATAACAAGTGAGCAATGGACATCTCCGTTAGCATTAATTGCTCTAAGATATGTACACTCCCCATAACCTGTGGCACTTGCGTCTGAGAAATGGTGAAGCTCATATTGCCTGACATCAGTAAAGTTTACTGGTAAATAGCATCTTCTGATCCTTACTTTAGACAAATTTTGAAGGTCTTGTAGCCATGACATCCATTGTGTTCTGAGTTCTTCTGGAAGAGACTCATCCCAACCAACTTTATCTTGACACAGTTGCTGCAAGATTTGCTTTCCCCGTAGGACAAAGGGTGCTAGGAATCCCAAAGGGTCATAGATGGAAGCTACTGTCGACAACACACCTCTTCTAGTTAGTGGCTGTTCTTTGACAGTAATTCTAAATTGGAAGTCATCAGAGAATACGCACCACTGAATACCAAGGGCTCTCTCAAAGAGTGGTTCTCCCAAAGCCATATCCAGGGTTTTGATACTATCAGCACACTCTTCCTTTGGTAATGCTTGTATTACATCCTTGCTGTTGGAAACAAACTTATGTAGTCTCAGCTTGCCTGTACTGCAAAGTTCTCTAGCTTCCTTAATGAGTTGGATTGCCTCAGCATCAGAAGTAACATTCACCAGTCCATCGTCAACATAAAAACTCCTCTGAATGAATTTAACAGTACTTTGACTGAATTGATCTTGACACTGAGCGGCTAAATGTTTCAGACCAAAATTGGCACACCCAGGTGAGGACGCTGCCCCAAACAGATGAACCTTCATCCGAAATACTGATGGTGTTGATTCTAGATCATTGCTCTCCCACCATAAGAACCTTAAATAGTCTTGGTCTTCACGTTTAACATGGAACTGATGGAACATGCGTTCCACATCGCACATGACGGCAATTGGGCCTTTACGAAACCTACAAAGAACTCCTAGCAAGGTGTTTGAGAGTTCTGGGCCTGTAAGAAGATGATCATTCAGTGATGTGTCTTGAAATCTTGCTGAACAATCAAAGACTACACGTATCTTCCCAGGCTTTTGAGGGTGGTATACACCATGATGAGGAATATACCAGACTGGTTTGTTGTTCAGTTCTTCTTCTGGGACCTTTTCTGCCTCACCACGAACTATGAGGTCTTTCATGAAGTTCTTGTAGTCAGTGTAGTATTTCTGGTCTCTCTTGAATCTGCATTTCAAACTTGACAAACGCTGTACAGCACATGCTTTATTGTTGGGAAGGTTTGGCCTATCTTGTTTGAAAGGTAAGGGCATCTCGTAATGACCATCGTGTTTATGCTTTATTCCATTCTTCATCTTTGTGAGGAAGTTAAAATCTTCCTGAGAGAGAGTTGCTTCTCCAACATCTCTTTCACTGAAATCAGATTCTAGCATCTTGATTACATTATCTGGAATGGTCATTTCTTTGATTTGAGTCTTACACACATAGTGAACCTCACTTCTGAGTTTAACTATTGTTGTAGGTTCTGGTATCACCTGCTTTACAATGATACGATGACTTACTCCGATAGCATCACCATAGTTCTCACATGGGACACCATAGCTCACTATGCTCCAACCTAAATCTGTTTTTTGTGCAAAGGGTTGGTTTTCTTCTCCACTTACAACTTCTCTAGGTAATAAGGCTTGTGGGCAATTATAACCAATCAAAAGACCAATCTCACACTCCTTCTGTGGAGCTATGTGTTTTGCAAGATGTTCTAAATGACTCCATGCCTTAGCAGTCTCTGGAGTTGGAATATGTGTCCGATTGGCAGGAATGAACTCACGAGTATAAGCTGTTGGTACTGTGATCTTCTTAGATGAATGTAGTCCTCTTATCTGTAGACCATTAAGTCTTTTACAGGCAACAATTGTCCCTTTAGATGACATTGTCGATAGTTTTAGCCTTACTTGTTCTGTGTCCATGTTTAAAGCATCAGCTACTTCTTCAAGAATGAATGAAGAGTCACTCTGTGAATCTAACAGAGCGTAAACAAGTACTTCATTGTTTGGATCTCTTGGTGATGACACATACACAGGAACTATAGCTGAAGTCTGTACACTGTTACCTTCTTGTACAACTCTGTTGGATGTGATTTCTTTGGTGAGACTTTGTTGTACTGATTCTGTCATTCTTTCCTTACTGCAATCTCTCCATTTAGATTGTTCTCTTTTAGCTCCTTGTTCTTGGTTTGAGCGATCTTCATGTAAACATGTGGGATGACGTTTTGAGCAGACTTCACAAACCATCCTCTTGTTACATTTCTTAGACTGATGGCCTGTGCTCAAACAGCCGAAGCATAGTTCTTCGTCCTTAATAAACTTAATTCTGTCTGCAACTGTCCTTTCCAATAATTTATGACACTTATGCAAACCATGTCCCCTTTTCTTACAAAACAGACATGTAACTACGTTTCTTTCACTGATATTTGTTGTGAATATCTTGGTACCAATGGGTTGGTTCTTAAAAGGTACGGTGTTCTTGTTCTTTGTCTTCACCCTTTCTGATTCCAATGCTTGATAAGATGTAATAGGATTGCAAGCAATACTAGCTTCCAATGAAAGGAATGTTACAAAATAACTGAACCTTGGGAATCTCCCATGTTCCAGTTGATACTCTGTGGCCTTTCTGTTCCATCTGGTGCTTAGCCAGTCAGGTAGCTTGGCTGCCAGTTTCTGATTCTCATTTCCATCATCAAGGATTTGTAGACTCTCATTCTGATTCATAGCGCATTCACAACTGCACAAGAAGTCCACAAATTTCCTTAACTCAGAACTTTCCTTTGAGGCTATTTTTGGCCAGAAATATAGCTTGTCTCTGAAAGCCTTTGCAATGACAAATGGATGTCCATATCGTTCACTGAGCATTTTCCAAGCTGCATCATATGACTCTTCTGAACCAATTAGAAAATAACCTTCTAAGGCCTCTCGAGCTGGTCCTCCAATATATCTCTGAAGGAAGAAGATTTTCTCTGAGGTTGGAATGTTTTTCTGCTCAATCAGAGTCTGAAAGGATGCCTTCCAATGAGCAAACTTAAGTGGATCTCCATAAAAGACTGCAGGTTCTGGAATGGGAAGCCTATTTGCTGATATGGCCTCAGCCAAAACCTTTACAAGCTCTCCTGTTTCAATTTTGCTTGCACTGGTAGGAGCCTTTGGTGGTTTTGGTTGCTGATTTACATTGTTCACTTGAATGTCTTTCTGCGTAACTGTAAGATGTTCAGAGCTGTGTGCTACAAAACCCTTAATCTGATTGATTTCACCTTCATCGTAAACTTGAAGTTTTGCCTTGGCTGCATTTAGCCTTTTCAACTCTTCTAAGCGCTCAAGCTCCCTCTTTAAGGTTTCTACAGACCTTCTTCTTGCAGCATTCTCTTCTTGTTGTTTCTTTAAGAGAGAGGCCCTTTCTTTCTCTCTTTCTATTCTGCGTTCCGTTTCTTCCTTTTCTTCTTGCAGGCGATGAGTTAATGCAGCAGCTTCTTGTTCTGCAATTATCCTTTTTTCTTCAGCCTCAAGGTTGTATAGTCTCTGTTGATAAGACTCTTGTTCAGTCATAATCTTTAAAACGACTTGTGTGGCAGCATATTCAGCAGCAGCTTCTTGTCTTTTAATTGAGGAAGTATTAGAGTACATAGAATTAACCTTAGAACAGCTGGAAGCAGAAGGTGAAACACTGGATACAGAGGATGCAAATACTGATTTTGCGTCAGGCCAAATGATCTGTTCCTCTGCTCCTTGAATTTGAGACTGAGCGTTTTGCACTACAATCTCAGTAATTGATGTACAGTTGTCCATCTTGCGACGCATGTCATGAGCTGGGCGATCAATTTTTCTGTATTCATCATAAATACTGTTCAGCTCAGATAACTCTCTTTGAATGCTGACAATGTGCTCCTGTAGAATATCTCTGGGATCTTGTTTTATTACAGATTTTTTAGCAACCTTGGTTAAAGCTTTCCATCGTTCATATGTGCTGTCAAAGTGTAGCAGGAGAACCTTAAGTTTTTCTTTCTGAAATTCCTTTCCCTTTTCTGTTAATGTTCGGGCTCTTTCACTTCTACGAGGCTCTTCAGACGGTGATGTTGGTTGTGGAAAGCTTGACACATCCACCTCTTGTTCTATGCCAGCTAACACACTCTGAGCTTCTTTACTTGTATGAGACATTTTGTTACAAAACTATTTCAGAGTGATAAAGGCCCTTAACTACATTGGTTTGCAACTTCTTAAGCATATATGTTAATTAAACACATTACTGTTTCCAAATCGTTCTACTATAGTAGGTAAACATCAAATTTGAATAACAAAGTAACAATAATATAAACAAGATGCTTATAGGAACACTAGAGTGAACATTAGAAACATTGAACCGTAAATAACCCTTAAAATTCAATTCAATATACTTAATGTGGCAAGGAATACTTCTTTCAAATAATCAATCACTTTCTTCGCATTCAATACCTTCACAATATTTCAATTATTATTAATCCTCTAATATCAGTTATCAGTCCTTGTCACGTTCAAGACACACCTTTGGTGTCTATCTTATGAACATCTTCAGAAAACTGATGAACTTGGGTGTCTTTAACGTTTTTCTAATGTCTTATCTGAGTTCCGTGTCGGCGAGCAGTCGGGACTCTTGCAAGATCGAGAAGATTCGGCAGGTTCGAGTTCGACTGTCACTCCCTCCAGGAAAGACACAACACCGAAGCTCTTTGCAACTGATGGATTTATTCCCTCTTAATTAGCGCTTGTTGCTCTTGCTTTAGGTACTGTATATCCACCGTCAAAACTATTAAACATATAAAACATCACATAGACAAATCACGTTGTACACGTAGTGGATAACATAAACATTAAATGCGTAAATAAAATGTAAAACGGGATGCAAACATATTACACATACCTCGCTGGCTGCACATCCAGGAGAGAATGAATTAAAATAAATATAACAAAACAAAAACAACTTATGAAACTCAACACATCACGTAAGACACCATAACTTCAGCTCTTTAAATTACCGCTCCACATGTTCTTCTTTTACCGAGCACTTGTCTTAAAAAAGTGTCCGTGTGCAACAAGGAGAAAACCTATAGTTCCTACATAAACAATTAAATAAATCACACAAACATCGAAACAATATGCAAACGACACAGAAAATTACATAAATAATATTTATGGCATTTAAACGCATCTTTCTACTTTACTTCATCGTAATATGTGTAGTGACAAAGATGCACGAAGTGAAGACATCTTAAGACATGGTTGCACTATACTGGAGGTCATAAAAGCCCCCTGCTCCATGTCAGCATATATATATAGCCTTTTTTGTAGGTTTTCTTCATCATATAAAAAGGAGATGTGCTGCAGTCAACTGTTCTTAAAGAAATGAAGTTATCAGCAAAATGTCCACTTGAATATAAATCACTGCAACCATCGCTTATGATGGCTTCACTTCTGGGGAGCTTTCCTGTCGCCCATATTTGCCACTATTACCGTGAAGTGAAGTAGAAAAAGGTGATTTTGCATTTTACAGCTCTGGGTATTGTTTATCACACAGGAAGTGTTTCCAAGTAATAGCTGCAAATCTTTCCACATTGTTACCCTTGTGTTTTTTTTTTTTTGACGTCCTATTGCCTAGTTATTGCTTTAATATTATTTTGATATTATTTACATTCTATATAAATGACAATATAACTTATATTATATATCATGTATATATACATTATATTATTAGCATCATAATATGTTAATAATACTGGGGAGGGGAATGGGCTGTTGGGGGTTCAGTGTCTTGCCCAGAGTCACTTCGACATATAGCCGGGACCGGGGATCGAACCACTGTCCCTGTGGACGACTGCCTTACCAACTGAGCTGCCCCGTTGATAATACTCAGATATTAGCCCATTACTATGGTATACCTATAATTATATTACGTAACAATACATCGATGCTGCCTCTATATTTCTGCAGTATTACTGCTATATTACTTCTTGCAAAGCTATGAAGTGCTTCCCCAACCTCATGGACCTTATGGTGCTAAGGTCAGAAGATCACCAGAGTCAGCAGGAATCATGTTTTTGTGGATCTGTGTAAAATGCAGTACTAGAAAATCCAGTTATTGCCAAAGCTGTTCGGACCAAGGTGGTATATCAATTGAAAGACGTATCTGTGGACATAGGTGTTCAGTGTTTGTAGGTGTTAATAATCATAAAGTGCTTTTAAAGTGTCACGAAACCAGATTGAACGGGAACCAAATTACCTGATTAAAGCAATGCTATTTTCCCTGAATCAGGCAAACGTCCCTAAAGAAGTTTAACTTGCTACAGGATATTTCTCCAAAGATAGGATCCACACATAGCACACATGACCTCAAAATAACAGGCCGTAATGACCTTATTTCAAAATGGAGAGTAATTCCAACAAACTGCCACGAGTGGAGCCGAAATGGTTATGGAGCCGCTGAGTTTATTTCCCACGAGTCTTTTACCACTGAAGTAGCTGTGGCTATATTAAGCCTGGAAGCAAAATAAGCATCATGTGATCCATGACTGTTTTCATGATAGCTGAGCGTGCCACAGCATTATGGGAAATTTAAATCTGATTGTTCTTTCACGTTTGACCAACACGACTGACTAAGAGGTCCTAACGGTGTAATTCACTTCCAGGTCCTTTTTTTTTTTTTTTTTTGTAGTTTTATGTGATTTGTCTTGCGATTCCTCCGCATACAGCTGCTAATGGCTGCTGCGAATGCCTGATCTGATGCATGACAACCATCTCTTTCATCTTACTTTGAGAAAGGGAGACAAGTGATCCTCAATCCCTCCATGTAGGCGCTTGTTTTATAAGACCAGAGGAGGAGGCCACATTTGCTTGTTGTACAAATGGATATTTTATTAGGACACCGAATGGGCTTTGGCTCACAACAGCAGCGCAGCTGATCAAATCTCAAACAATGGAGCCGCTGGCTCAGGTCCAGCTCCATGTTTACTGATGTGAGTCCAGGTTGGTGGGACTGTGTCTGCATGTGGGTTTATGTTGGCTGGATCTGAGCCTGGGTGTGATCGGGTCCTGGGCTGGAGCCTATCACGGCTGTCAGTGAGGTGGGGTGCATCCTGGACAGGTCTCCACTGGATGTCAGGGCCATACACAGACAGACAACCAGTCACAATTACACTCACACACCTACAGGCAATTTAGTCACCAATTAACATGCATGTCTTTGGACTGTGGGAGGAAACACAGAAAGGCTAAGGAGATTATTAAAATGTAACATGAACGCTTTCTAGTAATCATAGAGTGATTATTATCAATTATTATCAGCAGTTTATACATAAATGTTTGACATTTTGTAATTTGACAGACTCTTTTCATACAAAGGGATGTCAACATGTGCAGCAACATAGATGATTGAACTGGTAGCCGACCCACTGAAACCCCTGAGGCACAGGGCACTCGAAGAAACAACCATGCACATTTTCTCAGTGAGAGATGATAAGATCTAAACCACTGTCATATGTTCTTTCAGTTTAATGCTAAAGCTTAGCTTAGCACAGTAAAAACAGGTGGGACACGCACAGGTCACACCGGCTGCAACCTGCAGTTCATTTGTTCATAATCAAACAAGAAATTGGTTCAAGAATCATATTTTTTTTTTTTTTTTGTCCATTTAGTTTCAATTTTCACCACTGATCGTTTAAAGACTCCTTTGTGGAGTCTGATTTGTAGTTGAAAATGTGTGTTCATGCAGTTTTGAAATGGGCTCTTTGACCTTCACAGTGTCCAATATCACCCAAAGCATAAAAACAGCATTTTATTTAAAAGACAAACTGTAACTGTAACTTATCGCTCTGCTACATTTGTTGCCGTTTGGTCATTTAGTTATTTAATCGGTGGCCATGAAAAGTAAAAGTCCGTGTCTTTTTACCATGAAACGCACAGTAATATCTTTCCCATCTATCCCCCTACTTCATGCTCATAAGGCTTCCAGGGCAGGCTGAGAGCAAAGAAGAAACCCCTTTCATTCAAAATGTTTACCTTTTTCCTCAGATTTATTGGAGCTCTGTGATAGGAAAACAAATGAGTCTGTGATATGATTGTGGCAGTGGAACATTAAGTGCTTCGAGGTTGTAAATCAGACACTGATTAAATCTGTCTGGGCCACAGTTGTCCATTTGCCTTGAGTGCAAAACTGACCTGATTTCGGTGATTTTCCTGACAGGTCTGTATATCACCGGGGGCTAAACTGCACCGTGGCACATTTCACACCATTAGGGCTATCTGTAAGTCTATTCTACTTCAAAGGTACAGTATCCTTGATAGCACTTACAGGACTCTGGGAAACCTCTCAACTGTAAATGTAGAGCTTCATATCCGTAGTTGGGTGCCTTCTGTCAGAATGAGGGAAATGCAGGATTTGCCGACATTTTAGCCTTTTGTCTGCCTGTGTGATTTTTTTTTTTTTTCCCAACAAAGGTTTTTTTCCCCTCCTGCTGAGTTTTCTGTTTTTGTAAAACATGGTTTAAATAACAGAGAGCACCACACACTTTGTTCTCTCCTCTCTCGCAGCGTTTCATCAGGCGAGTGCTTTTTCTTCCCTTTGAAAAGCCAGACCTGTCAAGGCCAGTTTAAAACTGAATTCTTTCCCCCCTTCTTCTCCCTCCCCTCTGTGCTGCAGGTCATTACGCTGCAGAACCTCCAGTATCAAGCAGAAGAGGACACAAAATGAATGCTTTAATGAGTTAATCCACTTATACTCTAAAAACATTTTCTAGATGTCATACTAGGAGCTTGAATTCATCTATTGTGCAATGTTACCTGCAGGTTAGTACCACTACTCTAACTGGTTACAATTTAAGATGCTGCATTTCTTATGTGAATAAAGCATCGCAAAAGCTGAATGTCGAATCATAAGCGGACATCTATTGGTTGATATTGGATATTTGGCACAGTACATGCTCTATGAATTGTGTGGATGATATAATATACACACTCTAGGTTGGTTAATTGATTACAATATGTATATAAAGGCCTTGGAAGTCACTGTGCATATGTCTCAGTTAAAAGCCCCAAACTTACAACTTAGAGATGCACAAAATCACAGAAAGATGCAAACTGACCCACAAAGGATAAACATCCACCTTAAAGTTTTTGAGAGAGGTGCAAGACTTAAAAGAGAAAGGGTGTAACTATAGCTCATTGAGCATTTGGAATCACACCGCATCAAGGTTTCACCAGTAGAATATGAAGCTCAACCTCTTTTTTCATACGCACTTTGCAACACATTATGATATGTTAGGTGGCCGTTCTTGTCAAATGCAGGCACCTCAATCTGCGGATGTTCAGGAAGACAGAGGCTTCTATAATTAGACCAATCTGCATGCATTCAGTGTGTTTTGTGCTGTTACTGCTTAGATTTAAGATGCAAATCGAATCCCACAAAGCCTTAGGAGTCACGTAACGAACCTCTTAATGCAAGCTTTGATTGCGTTGTACTTGTCATAAAAAGTGAAGGCTCCTCTGTCTGCATTAAATCTCCATAATGAAGCGAGACAAAAATGCCATGGCCATTAGCACATGGATTACAAATTTTAATCTGCTGAAGCTCATTATGGTGAGACTCACATGCAGGAGGGAGATTATTAAGAGGAGAAACTGCCATATTTCTGCTAATATTCAGCATAACATCTGTTGTTTACTACGATGAGATGGAATGTCACTGCATAGTGCTTTAGCACAAAGTACTTGGCAGTGTTCACACTGCCAAGTACCTTATGTGGTGTGAACTTTGCAGCATGGTAATATTTTCTGCAAGAATGGAGATGAGTAACCAAAGTTTCCCAAAGCTAAAAGGTGGCCCGTGTGTCTTGCCCACTTACACGCTGGGATAGGTTCCAGCCTCCCACGACCCTGCAAAGAATAAGTGGGTATAGATAATAGTGTGAGTAGATAATGGATGGATGATTGGATTAAATATTCTAGTTAAAGCATTTAGCAAAAATTAGACAGAACAATTGGAACAGTACAGCAACGTGCTGTAGCAAAAGAACATATTGGTGAATATTATATAAAATGCTCGAATCGTTGGTTGCCACACATTGTGCTCTTAGGGCCACTCTAAACATGACCAACTATTGCTTTGAGATGTCCACTAAGTGGCTAAGAGATTAGGTTCTGACAATATTTTTGAGAACATATGCTGTATGTTGAAGCTGTATAAGTCCTGGTATCTTCTATCTAAACTCTTCCGTCAAGTTTTCTTTTTCTTTCTCGTCCCTATGCAGCAGCTGCAAACACCCAGGAGGGAACAACAGCTGACCCTGAGGGTCTTGCCTCTTGACAGTGCACCGTGTCTGTCTCTATTATTCTATAAATACGAGATAAGGGCCATGGCAGATCCCATGTGTAGCTGTGTGGTTAATTGAGACCTAGCATCACTGACCCCCAGTGTATGCCAAAGCCCTCCACACCACCGCCTATCACTCATGCTGGGTAATTGGTAGCCGTGCACACGTAGAGACCTAACATCTGCAAAAAATGAAGAGCAATGACTAACAGAGTGCTCTTCAAGAGTCTCTTTTGGACAAAGGGTGTGTTTGCTGTTAGAGGATTAAGGAAGCTAGAAGGGGACACGCGTGCCTCTTCTGTGTCCTTTACACGCTTTCCCAAATGCACACGGAGCTCGACCGTTGCTTTTCATCGGCCAATATCCCATCATTAACACTAACCCACTGAAATGAACTGAGGCGTAGTTCCTCCTCCCTGCACCAAAATGAAACTGTAGCATCAAAAGTTTTTCAAATGGTGGAGTTGAAAGAAGGCTGTAAATGCTCCCACATATTGAGACAAAAAGCAAATGTGTGTGTGTGTGAGGCTGTGTATTGTACTGTATTGTACATTCAAACATTCGTGAAGTTAATTTGAAAAATTAAAAACATTCCGCCATAATAATCGAGTCCCTCTGCCCTTTGCTTGAATCCAATATTCATCAATCAATAGTTAATATCGTCCTTTAGATTTTCACTTTCCTTTGAGCACAGCAACTTTTTTTTTTTTAAATATGCGATATGACCCTCGAAAGAATATGCCCTCCACTGTGACTACGTTCACTTCATACTTTCTGAATGCCATTTCCACCCACAGGAGAGGTGGTGGTGGGGTGCAGTTTCCCCAGGGGAGGGCCACACAAATCTAAGTGAACAAAAACGCACCCATATTTGGCAGGGCCTTTGTCTCCCCTGACAGCTGAGTGTACTAAGGGAGATGGGAGGGGGGGGGGGGGGGGGGGGGGGGGGGGGGGGGGGGGGGGGGCACAAAATAATGAACTGGATTAAATGTGAAAGCAAGACAGCACGGATCCTCAAAGGCCAGAGTGGGGGGAGGTGGGAGGGGAGGTCAGCTAATGTGGGTACGGTTTTAACACTGATGCAGATCAAAGATAAGAGTAAGAGTGTAAGAGTGGTGATATAAAATGTAATTTCCCTATTTTTATGCTCATTAATCGAGCTTTATGGAAAGCGCTATCTCTGCTCCTCTTGTTGTTTGCCATATAGGAGGACATGGGAAGGCCGGAGGAAATTCCCTCCTTGATAAATTATATACACAGTAGCATATGTGAAGTGTGTAAATCACTAGTCCCACAGCCTGAGAGCTGATTACAACACCTGATACCAAACAGTGTAGTGCAAGACATGGACTTAATTTAATCAGCCATCTTGCTCATTCTATATTCCATTACTCAAACCAAAGCCGGTTCCTTTTATTGCTACACTTTAATGTATAAATCTCCCAAAGACAGAGCAGCCGTGAATTTGAATTCCATTTTATTAAGCTTCACATTTGTCCTGGGACATCGACGAGATGTGGATATAGTGTTAACGCTCTTAATGTCCACATCACAGTGAACCCTCTTTGTTTTTTCTGTGTAGTCTCCAACGGATCTGCTGTTTGTAATTCATTTCAAACACCCCTAGCTTGGGATGACCTCACAAAGTGAGAACACACGAGTGCAGTTTACACAAAGTCAAATTTTGGTTTACATTGTTTTCTAACTTTTGCAGAGCGGCTTTTAAATTTGCCCCAAATGAAGAATGTGCAATGGGTAATATTTAATGGCATCTAGTGGTGATGTTGCAGATTGCAACCCATCTGAATACTTCCATACACACTCCCAGCCCTCAGTTTCCAAGTGTGAGGGAGCCCATCTGGCAGGTGCCTGGACTATGATGGACAACAATACGTCAAGTGATGAGTTTTCTCATACAAAGCTAAAGCAGATGTGATCGACTTCACTGAGGTCTGAGCTAGTTTCCAGTCCAAAGATCCACTATAAAAGGCACCGAGGTTGTTTAAATATGGTTAGTATTTGGTTAACTGTACTCTTGACTAAACTGTAACCTAACAACACTATTTCTTTTGGAAAATAATATTATCTGCATCTTTCTTGTCTGTGTAGGACCAAATTTGTCGCTGTCATCAATCTTTGTACAAATTAACATTAACATTAAAATCAGTTTACAGTATGGACTGCATTTTTGGTCCATTACCTGAAATCATGTTAATTAGAACTGCATCCACATGTGGGAAACATCCACAAAAATTTCAACCACACGGAAGAAAAACCCATCTTGTTGTTTTGAGGTAAAAAAAATCAAGACACTAAGAGACACTAATGGACACTGACACCAAAACATATTCACACATGCTTGAATCAAAGGGAAGCCTGTGCTGAAAAGGTGGGAAGCTAAAAGAAGAAAGACAAACAGACCTCACGTAAAAGCTGAAGGCAAGAAAAACAGGATTCCATTAGATAAAAAAGGGATGAGTCTGCTGGCAGTTTGTAGGCTCAGCGTGTTATTATCCGTCACAATTTCACACATTTACAAAGTCAGACACATACGGTAACAACACGCTTTTTTTTTTAGGGGGTATTTCTTGGAGGAAAATCCATTTCTCTCTGTGCTAGTGTCTGGTGATTGACAGCAAGTGAACAATAACTTAATGAAGCTCTTATATGAGAACACCCAACCCAAACCCGAAACTTTGGCCAAACCGAATTACAGCGTAATGTTTCCTGTGATGAATCATCTCCCCGTGTGGAAGTTGTTTTTCATGTTGCCCGAGATTGAATGGCAGCTAACAGCTTTGCGTGATGGGGGGGGGAAACAACTATGTTGAGTTAAAAAAACAAAAAACCCAAAAAACACGTATTATGGCTTAATGCTATTCATCATTAGTGTCACATTTTAGCCACGTCGCTGCTGAGGAAAGCAGCTCAGCCTGTCTGAGCTTCTCTGACACTCCACACGAGATAGATTTAAAATCGAAAATACGTGTATCACTTGCAGATAAAGAATTCACTGGGGAAAGTGGGAAATGTGCAAATTAAATAAATGGAAATATTGTGAATAAATAAATGAAAATGAACAGAGGCAGCGAAGTGTATATTGCATTTTGTTTGTTAAATAGTACATAGTGTACAAAGAGGACAGAGGACATTTTAAGAATGTTGTGTCTGAAAATAGCATGAAGTGATTGTAGCAAACTAAAATCATGAGAACAAATCCCACTACGTGATGCTGTGTCCCCGAGGGGGGACGGGGGGGGGAAGAGCCTGACGATCTGACCAACGTGCATGTTGGCTGCTTCCGGTCTGCACGGAACGGCCTGCACCACAGCCGCCCGCTGGCGTCTTACCCCTGGACGCATGGCGAAGAATGCATAAGGTGTCTGTGACAGAAAACACCTATTTGTTCGAGTTCGGTGGGGGTAATGGCAGAAATGACACGCTCAAGGCCTCCCTCGACATGCTTAAACTAGGCTGGAATTGCATGATATTGCCCTCAGGCTGCAGCCCTCTTGAGAACCCCGAGGGGAACGCTTCTCCTCTGTGAATTTTAAAGGTTATGGCAGTTTCTTTCTCTCTCTCCCTCTTTCTGTCTTGCCACCGAGAAAAGAACATGAGCTGATGGCCAACTGACAATATTGTTTTCTATCTCTGGGCCCCTATAGTGCATTTCCAGCGCTGCCCTTGGAAATGCGTTGAAAGGCAGCTCACAGCATGACAAAACACACAACACGCTCTTGTTGATGCCCTTGGTGCCTCTCAATATGCACACCAGAGATAATGGCATTCACTTCACAGTTGGTGCCGACTTCCTCGCCCATCCTTTGAACGGGTACACTGCCTCATACTGCGCTTTGTGTTAGGCTCTCTTGGTAAACAATGAGAGCTGCATCGACGTTGAAGGAAACATGGATAATATTTAGACACCAGAAACCCCAGGGAGGATGAGCCTGGTTCTTTCTTAGGCAATAGTTTTTATTTTTTTCCAAACGCAGTGGTGTAAGGACGCACAGAACGCAGTTTGAATAAGCTGTAGTTGTTGTACAACGGATAACAAGCTCCACTTACCCATCGCTTCATCTCAGCAGAGGAAATAGGATACGCTCTCAGTTTGTTGACAGTCAGGTGAACTGCTCATTTACAGGGAGCTGGCCAAACAGATGGTGCCACATGCGGGGAGTACTGTTGCACAGTGGCAAAATCATTATTTTCATTTATTTGAGTTAAGTAAACAGTGAGCAGGGAAAAAAAGCAGGGAGCAAACATGGATGGATGGATGGTTTGAATCTGCTGAGATACACTGTTGATCTCATTTCTGGGGTTTTAACTGGTGCATGAGTTGCTCAGTTGCTTGATTGAACTACAGAAGTCTACTTTAAGCAAGCAACTCAGCAACTTAGCTTGGTCACTGTGGCTTTTTGCCACTGTAGTTTACTGTAGATCATGAGACACTGCAGACATTTCGTTTATAATGAGCTGAGATATGTGTTAGCAGCCACGTCCTGTGCAGCTGGAAATGAGATTCGTTTTTTTAAAGGGATTATGTTTCAATGCAATGAAAGAGTACATTTAGAGTACAGAGTACATTTATTAATCAAAAGCAGAGCAGAGCAGCAGATGTGTGATGTGCAACACTGTCGTCGCACAGACGGCCCAGTGTCCAGTTAATACAGAAAAGCACTTTGCTAGATTGTGGTTAAAAAGGATGCTAAACTTGTTCGGTGTGAGGGGAATGGCCCTCATTTACAGGTACTCTCTTGCTTGGAGAGGAGTCGCCGATTGATTTCATTTTCATATCTAAGCACACCAGCAAGTTTATGTCTCTCCCTAAAGAAAATGATGAAATAATTTGTGCTTTTCACACAAGCAGACTGGCTGTTTGCTTTGGGTCTTTGTGCTAACACGGGCTCTAGCAGTACAGCTGTTCCACAAGCACAAAACTGTTATCAGTCTCCTCTTTAAAGTCTGGCCAATGAGGGGATACTGTAAAATTAGCTATTTCAACTGAGATGAGACTGGTTATAAGGATAATCAGAGAGTAAATTCTAAAATATATTTTAATACTCACTGGCAGTAAGAGTAAGAAAAATAATTTATTTATGATGACAAATGACGAATGTATAGTGCAGTACTATACTGTATACTGTACTATGAAAATGCCAGTTGCTTTGAGTTACTATGAATACATTTATAAATAACTAATCAAAAGACAACATATTTACAGTGTGATATTAAATATTCATTAACTGTAGAAAATAAACGATGCCTTTTTTTTTTAGCATTCATTAACTGCAGCACCGGTTGCAGCTCTGCCTGAGGAGCTTTCGTGATTGTTTACAAAAGCAAGAACAAGTACTATGTGTAATAAAATGTGCACATAAATGTTCATGATTAGCTCTTGCAATGAAAAGACATTCATGCAGGACTACTGGGACAGACAGTGTAATCCAAAGGCAGAGTTGTAGATGGCATTAACAGTACATTCAGCAACACATCATACTTTATGTTGCTGTCACCTAATGTCAGGCCGATGATATGAGCAGCATTTTCAATTCCAGTGGTTGTTCAAGTCAGCAAAATGACTAAAAGCATGTTGTTTGCAGCAGCAGCAGCAGCAGCAGCCTGGAGGAATAACTCTGCTGGGATTGAGGGATAAACCCACACATGTATACACATGGTTATTTGAGCTTTAATGGTACTTACAGATGCAAAGTCTGTTGTTTAGTTAAAGTTGCTCGAGCCCGGATTTGCATCGAAAAACACCCTCACACCGTGTAATAAAGAAGACCATCACACCTAAACAAATTACGCACAAGAGATTCACTGCTTTCACCACAATCTAAATGTGTATATTACATGTAGTAGTATTCTCTGCGGAGTAAGCTGTATTTCATTGTAATGGATCTGTTGTCTCTGCTTTTGGTGCACAGCAGCAGGTTGCAAATATAAAAAGAAGAATGCGTGCACCTTGCAGACGACATGTTTCGGGATTTAGAGGCACTGATGCCGCTTGCTGACATTTGGAGCCGTATACTTTTATTGTTTCCCTCTACGCTTTGATTTCATTTTGTCGAGAGCAAACTGGCAAAACAAGACATAACTTTAACTTATGTGCACTGCAAGGAGTAATGATAGCGGCTAATTGAACAGAAGGGAATTACACTGTGAAGTTGACGCCTCTCACTTAATTGTCAGGGGACACACGCGCCATCTTGTGAGGATCCCCCAGCTTTACTGTTGGTGATTTGGGGTCTGACTTTTTTATGATTTGAAAAAAGTGCCACCACAGTAGGTCAGTAGAGGAGTGTCGCCTTACGTTTGTGAGTATGTACTTGAATTGGTCGGATCCTGCAAGGAGCCACTGGAAAACTTCAAGCTGTTCATATATTTATTCTTATTACTTTTCCAAATATATCTCATCGCCATAACAGTTACTGCAACTTTACATTTGTTATAAACACCCAAAACGCGATGTTGTAAAGAGAGTAAAGAATCGTGTTAAAGCTGGTGGACTTTTGAGCCTGAGCACCTGTGTGAAGGTGTGTGGCTTTATAAAGATGATCCTGCTTAAAGTACTCAGCAAAATAAAGATTTAATGAAGTAAAATAAAGTGAAGTTACTTTGAAGTGAAACTCATTTCTCCACCTTATATTCTACTGCGGCTGAATATTCTAATGAGAGTACATCTACACGGTTCTGAATGTGGTGTAGCCGCAGGGTAAGCAGGTTCACATTTAAACATTCATAGTGACTGACACTGGCTAAATAGCTGCTGCTTAAATCTGGCTCTCACAGGCTGATTGTTGACTGCAGCTTCATTTCAATATTTATCATATGCATATTGGAGCCCTAAGGGCAGCTTTTGAAATTACAACAGTTAGTCCGCTAATTGCCAAAAATGCCACACAAGCTTTGGGATCTAGATGTTCCATTTTATTATTAATGAGCCAGAGAGTGGAGTTTGACATTTATGTTGGGCCCGTGGATGCAAATGAGTCTGTCTAAGAGTCCAAAAATGAAAGTGCATGCGCTGGTAATCTGATTTGTGCTAAAATGGGACAGCTGGTTTAAAGAAATATAGGGTCTTTGTTCTGTTGGGGTTTTTTTCGGTTGAATGCTGATATTTAAAAATCTAATTATAATTCAGATGTTTGTTCCAAACTCAACTGCTGCAGAGAAACACTTTTTATACTTTGTATAAAACTAAGCGCAGTGAAAGAACAGAAAAAAAACAAAACAACAACAGCACTTTTTTGGATGAATGGACATTAGTGTAGAAAAGAAGCTTATCACTTTTTCTCCCAAATCTTTCTCCAAATTTAGACATCAATAGACATCTTAATCCATTCAGACTTGAACCACATCTAGTGTTGTGTCCAGAATGAGGAAATATAGCACAGACAGAGGGCTTAAAAGGTCATTTCTAGTGCAGTCTCTAATGGGCTTTCCATATGTTGTTAGCTCCGCCACCTGAATTCCATCAGGCCTGCTAAATGGGTGGGGGGTAGGGGGTTGGAGCCAGCCCCTTCCTTAAACATCTGCCATTAGAATTTGGGCTGCAGAGGGCAGGATTAAAGTCTCCTAAGGTTTCTGACAAAATCACTTGTAAAAGCTTGGCTGAGGGTCAGAGGTAGCACATATCAGATGAAGTGCATTCTCGCAGTGAACGGTCTATAAATCACCTGCAATGCTGCCGCCGCCCATTTGCACCTGAAGCTCCACTGTTTTTCTGAGCCTGAGAGATTCAGACAGATAAACCCTCCACTGTAGCTCGTGAACTTTGCAGCTTACTGAGTGGAGGAAATGAGGACAGGGGAGCTGCTGACACAGTGACATTGATAAAGCACTTCAACGACGCCTTAGACCACTACAATTTGGAAGAGATTGATTATCTAATTAACATCCGGCGCGGTGGGGAGCTCCACGCGTTCGGAGCGGCACTAACGAGATGCGCCCGTGCTTTCTCCGCACGTTACGCAATTCCCTGTCAGCTGAAAAGATGGTGCAGAGGAAAAAGGGTAAAAACAGCCTTCCCACTGAGTGCTACGGAACCCCCCACCTCGTGACCCTGACCGTACAGGAACTTTCACAGAAAAGTGTTACAGTCAAATGTGAGGCCATCCAAAGTCCGATTCCAATGTGGTTTCCTATATGTTAATAATCATTAATTCAGAATTGACCTTTGCCCTCTCTCCTGTAGCGTAGGCATTACGGTTATCAAGACGTCATCCTCTTTTATCCTAATTGAAAACGCACTTGATGCCACTATCGTCTTGAATTCTGCAAGCAGGCATTTCCGCGACAACCGCCAGAACCTACTGGTGTCCCTGCCTACGCGTACGTCCGCCTGAAAAATAAGATTAAGAGTAGTCCTCGTTGCCAGCATTCATTGCCGTGATGTCACGTTACACAGGTCATTAAGCTCACAGGACACGAATGGTTAGTTGAGGACCACATTTGATCTCCCCTCCGCTCTATTGTTGAAGTAAATTTGTGTCAACACAATGGCAATAAGCTGGCCCACATCAAGTCAGCCATTCAAAAACCGGATTTAAAGTCTATTGTGTTTCAGCACGCTTGATGTATGTGAGGGAATTTGGTTCAGATGTTCTTAATGACTTCCAGTGGTGAGTGCATGTGTGCACTTATTGATTTTATGCTTGCCATTCTACGTATTTCCATAAAAGCCTTTAATGGTGGAATCTTTTATCACTGCTGACACTTTGACAGTAATATTGATTTGTTTTGAATGCCAGATAAGTATTCACAAATAGTACTTTCAGTGCAGACTGACAATTAAGATACCCACCAATCCGAAACTGCCACATGCAATAAATATCTTGAAGCTACAGAAACGATTGTTAGCCATGTAAAATGCAACTTTTAAGTTATTGATTCATTCTGTCCTGGCCAGTGATTGCTATTATCAGCTGGTCTGGTCTCCATGTGCCCCAAATGACTTGGACTTTAAGCAGCACATGGGGTGCGACGTAACAGGGGGGATGGGGAGAAGACATTTCTTACAGTCCAGTATTTTGCATTCAGATTACCTTAATCCCCCCTTTTACACAGATACATTGCTCCTTAACCGCTCACCTCTTTCTCGGGGAGCAATTAATACACGCTTTTGATGCTGGAGAAGCATTAGCTGATTTCTGACATCAAAGGCTGAGCTCAAATATTCCACAGTGGCTCCCTCGCAACACACAGGCTTTAGTTCTCTTTTCTCTGATGCACATTATAGGTTCTGGATTATAAACACAGGAAATGTATTTGTAAAACGATTCACCAGCCCAGACTACAACAAATGTTGTTTGAGTTGTTCCTCACAGAACCTCTGGCAGTTTTCATATGTAATATGTTGTAGCCTTGGACGAGAGCCTGACAACTCTTGGATTGTGTTTTCACAAGCCGGTAGATGTTTAGTCTTTCTTCTAAACCCTTTAAATCAGGTTCTTTATTATTTTTAAATGCTAAATGTGCAGACACCGAAACACATTTAGCATTCATGATTTTGGTCTTTATAGCTGTGAGAAACAGTGTTGATCCAAAACAAAACAACTTAGTTCAATTCTTTTACAACTCTGCGTAGACACATAAACCAAATGAGACGTCTTTGGCCATGTGTAGCTGCATTTTCTCGAGCAAAAATGTTATTAGCTATTTATTTCATTTTAATGTCGCAGTAAATCTGCGCCATCTTTATAAAACCTCCAGCGTAGCATCGCTTCTAATCCCTAACATCCAGATGAAGAGCCTTTGAGTGCGAGAACCATAAGAAATTACCATCGGCCTTATGCTGGGACATTTGGCTGAGACTGGTGGCGTTTTGGCTGGAGGCCAGCGCTCATCTGTTTTTCTGGCCCCCTTCTAACAGTCACCTGTGGTTGGGAACAAGAAGTAGCTGTTATTGTGTTTTGGTCTTCGCTGCATTGATGAAAAACCCACTTCTCCTGCTTTCATCCTTTCCCACAGTTTCTAGAGGAGAACAAACATGCTGTTTCCCTTTGTTGTGTGCTTCCTCTCACTACGTCCACACCACTTCAGACATGCTACCGCTGATTAGGTTAATTGCCTGCCCCCACCCCTATCTTGTCCTCCCCCCCCCCCCACTTCCTGACTAAAATTCAACTGTTCCTGGAACAGCCATTTGTCTTTGTTTAATGAAATCCCCAGGGCTCCACAAGCTGTAGCACCCCATCGCAGGAGCTATTAAATGCAGAGACGCAGGTTTCTGCTGCACTCTTATCAGTGGCCTTCCTAATCCCAGACCTCTTCCACTCTGCAGCCCAGTTGACACACAAACGTAATAACCCTAAATCAATGAGATGAGCAGTGGGATTTAACTGGGAAGGGGTGGAGTGGGCTACAAACCAAAAAAAAAAAGTAAACAAACTGATGGAGGTGTGATTATATGGACAAGCTCTTGAATTTCAGTTGCCTGCATTTCTCCTGCTTATCTGTTTGGTAATTTGACGCCATTACTCGACCCTGGGAAAGAGACACTTACCAATGAATTGCAGAGGATGTTTTGACTTGAAGCACCAGATGAGTAGTGTGACCTGTACAAGCCCAATTTGGGAATTTACTTTCCGAGTAAACTTTCTGGCATTCAAAGAAGAATTGTTTGCTGTGTCACCGTTTTTGCAGAAACAAAACTGCTAACAGCAGGTTAGCAGTCAGTTTTTGACTTGTGTGCCTATAATTGAATTTAAAAAAAAAAAATGGGGCCACTGATACTTTTAATTGGGTTGGTCCAATTAAAGATAAGTAAAATATCTAAAAGAGGTTGAAAGTTGGGGAACTTGGACATGGCTGTGTCCCACTTGTCAGTAATGTGTCTGACTGGTTGTAAGATGCTGGTTTTACCATCAGCTCATTTAGATCATGAATGAGTAGCAGCGCTACATCAAGCAGCTGCTTTCTATAATGCAAGTGTGGAGGAGCTGCCACTCATCCAACTTTTCCAAGTCCTTCAACTTTAATGTTCAGTCATTTGCCTCTACCCTCATACAAAAAACAGGGTTCATTGTTGAAATAGATGTATTTTTATTTGGTAGTTTTTTTTCAATCCCCTTGTTTCATCTAAACTTTTAAAATGACCTAAAGCCACATACACAGGAAGCAAGGAGAAGTCAAATTTCAGTTTGACTTTACATTTAACTTCTTGGACCTTGTGGAAAATATCATTAGTCAGTCAGGACAACCTGATCCTCCCCTGATTTTATTAATGATCCATTTATGTCCTTGAGGGATAGTTAGCCTTTTCCATCCATCCTTGATTAGATGATAACAATGATGATTGTAATGGACTGTCTTCACTTCGCTAATTACTCCGTGCCATTAATATACAATAGTGAGCTCTTGCAATCAGCAGTGAGAGCCAAGCAGAAACTACTAATTGGATTTGTAAAATCCATCCCTGCTTTTTATATTCTGCACACAGAAGATTGGATTCAATTCATCAATTCAATTCAAGTCCGATACAAACACAAGCCGGATGATGTAACACAGTGGATTAACGCAGTCATATCATGGGGCTTAATCCACACCAACAGCACATAGAGAAACAGTGAAAATACGAGCATGCAGTGGGAGTGGTAATACACTTTGTAGTTCACTGTGCTGAAGTGGTTTTCCTGTTATGTGTATTGCACATTGTAGCCACCAGTATAACCCCCTGCTTGCTGGCAGCAGAAAGACGCCTCCTCTGAGCACTAGTGTGCAAAACATGATGGATGGTTTTGTAGTGTACAGGTATAAGAGGCATCCTTTCACCACTCGCATAAACAGAAAACAAGCTTAGCCCAGCACCTTGCAAATTAGCTGTTGTATTAAGAGGATGTGAGTCCAGCTTGTGGGCTGTTGTGATTTCATTCACTGATACTCAACGTGCTCCCTCATAAAGCAGCCGGGGTGCAGATGCCACATAATCATAATGAATTCAACGGGTGCTGGTGGTCACGAGGTGTTTATTTCATGGGCCTCCAACCCACTGACAGTCTACTCATATCTGGACATGATGTAGAGCCCTGACCTGGGGATATTACGCTTCTGGGGTGCAAAGATATCTCTTCCTTTTGAAATTCAGCAGACCAGCAAATGCAGGAGCTGTGAAGCGACTAACCCCTCTGTCTTGTGTTTCAGCTGTGAAAAAAAAAAATATGGGGGTGGGGGCGTAAGTAAAGTGTCATCAAAAGCAGCATAAGAGTTAGAGATTACTATGGTCCAAATAGGTCAAGCTTGCCTGGCAGAAATGGGAGTGTCTGGAAGCCATAGCTCATCCTCAACCTTCTGCAAACCAAGGTGATTTATTTCATATCCCATAGGGCGTTTAGTTTATGAATAAGGACGGGATTCTTTTACCTTTTAAAGGACAGGCTTTGATATCTATATTGTACATGATACTGCATGTTTAACTCCCACATTTTAAGCAATGCAGCGTGTTTCTGAGGATGACAAGAGACTTAATGGGATTTTGCATTTTGAGGGAAATATCTCAACAACCATTCCATGAATTGCCGTGACCTTTGGTGCACATTTTCATGTCCCCTCAGTCCCCCGATACGTCATCTCTGTCCATCATTAGATAAAACCTTTAATTTGTCCAATACTTTGGTTAATGACATTCGGATACGTAAATCTGAGGTTGGTGACCCACGAAAGCTCAAGATATTTTTAGTCAATCTGTGGATGTAACATTGTTTAGTTATTTGTGTATCATATAAAATGTTCAGTGTTTCCAGAGGTCTACATGCCATTCAAATTTTGCTCACATTATGCATTGTTGCGTTAAGTAACACACTGTAGGGTTACTGTGCACAACACACTGCTAATTGCATGCTGGAGATAGTTACCATAGCCCCACTGCAGAATATTAGTTTAGTTAGTTTACATACAATAAATCTTATGGATCAAGGTTTTGCTGTAGGCATCGTTAAGGTACTGTGCTGTGCACGACTGCAAATGCTGACAATGACGTAAGGCCTCTTGGACATGAAGGCTTTAACCAGGCTGTCATGGCTGTACATTAAACCTGACGAACATCAACAAGTTAGCATTTAGATCAGTTCAAGAAAGAATCCCCAGTTTGGCTGCAGACATTTATTATTGTGTGTTTTAACAATAAAAAATGATCAGTGACATTAAAAGGCACCGTATACTTGAAACAGTTACGGTCTGTTTTTCTGTATGAGCCTCAAATAGTCACTAAACCGTGTGTGTTACAATTCTCTCATGTGTGCAGGGCACAGCGAGTGAGCAGCGGGGGACGGTACTGTCCAGCCGCACCATGTCCTGCACTCCAGTGAAACGTCAAATCATGAGAACTTCCCGGTTTCTCCTCCCTCCACTCCCAGCTCACTGGTAATCCAATATTCATTCCAGCATGGAAATGAGGAGTAACAAGATTAGGAAACAATTTATATGAATCGTCTCATGTTCGCTCACTGTTTACGCTGTCTCAGGAGGGAAAGATGACTGCGGTCTCCATGGAAACTGGGGCTGGCCAATAGTGGCTGTTTTCGGCCTGACTATATGACGTGCTGCCTGTTGAGATGAGTATTGAAGTTGGCAGCTGGAGTGTCTGCCCGTAATTTTAATAGCAAAGAAAGTAGGAACCAAGAAAATTGCATTACCAGAGAAATGATTTTAGCTCCTCTTGCACAGGCTTCAAATGTTTGCTTTTAGTTGTGACCTCCTAGACACAAAATACAGAGACAAATTTAAATATAGCTGGCTTCACTGTTATCATCAAATATGAAATACAGTTTAAATATTCGTTTTTATGCTTATAAGTGTGCTGTGGCAGTGCATCTGCATGCATCTGTGTTTTGAGCCGAATCTTCCCTGGTTTTGTTTGTGCACGAACCGCTTTGTGTCGTAGATGCCCAAATAGTTTACACAAAAAGTTCGTTACATGATGTAACGAGGCAGATGCAGCTGAGCCCCCGGGAGAGTGTGCTGCTCCCTGTTCTGGGCAATATGAGCAGCGGCCTTGAGACTGCCTGTCGACATTGATCAGCTGTGTGGCGAGCCGTCTCTGAGATGGGACTTGCAGTTATTAGAGCGAGAGGCTGTTAGATGGAGCAGCTTGTTGTCTGCTGCCTCTGATGGCTCAGGTAAGCCCTGAGAAAAAAACCAACCATCGCCACCAGGCACATCAGATCTACCTATCAGTATAGAATTTCAAGTCAGCAGGCTGGTGTGATGTACAGGCTCTTGCCAGTGTGCTCCCAAGAAGAAATTGAATGGCCATTCAGCGCCGTAGCTGCGAAAATTAGGACATCGTACCATGTGGCTTCTGAAGGTGGCGAGAACTGTACTATGGCAAATAAAAGGCCTGATCACAGATGATACTGATGCTTCATCAGTTTTCACATCTGTAGCTACAAAAACATCCAATTTCCAAGTGAAAGCAGCGTGAAGTATTACTTTAATATTACTCTATTTTTCACGGTGACATGTTACCTTATCAGGAGACGTTCATTTTAGGTATGGGCTTGTAATTAGCTTACTCCTCTCTGCTATGAAAATATGACTGTATAATGTGCATCAATTACAGGCTATAATAGCTCAAGGGGCTCGAAAGAGTGTGTGGGCCTGTAAAAGAGGCAGGATTTGATAGCAAATTTAAGCACATACATTCAGGAAACAGAGCGAGCTCAGACCCATGAACCAGTGCACAGGCTTTTCTTATACAACCTGTTCATTTCGGCAAAACATATATAAAATCTCAGCACTGTAGCAAATAGCCAGAATATGGAAATAGTTGAGTCCCTAAATACTTGAGCACTACAAATAAAAATACTCGGTGCAAGCTTAGAAAAAAATGGGTGATAATGACAGACAGCTGCCCAAGAAACTTGCACTTTGGCTTCAGTGTCATATGAGCTCCCACCCAGTTTGTCTTCAGTATGAGCACAGGGGCCTGGTGGCTCAGTTGGCAGAACGTTTTTTAGGATTTATTAGCGTTGACTGTGAAAAAAGCAGGCTGTAGGGGTAAATTCTTTTGGATCTCAGAGAGAAATGTTACTGCCGCCAGCACTATGCTTTGAGGTGGTCATCAGGGATCTTATGACCCCCCCCCCCCACCACCACCAACGCTGCTCTACATTAAAGCTTGTTTTTCCTCCAGCACTGGTGCATTGTAAGCTCGTCTGTCACTACCAGACTCTAAAGGTATTTTAGTCTGTAAATGACAAATTTGCGACACTCAGCAGTTGTTCCCAGCTCATTCTTGTGGATTGTCACTATGTCTCTAAACCTCTTTTCATACTTCCCTCTTCTTTTCGTACTTCGTACTTTACACCCACCCAGCAGGTAATACCTCTCTGGGGCCACCAGCGCTAGTGTCTTTCACCCCAGAAGTCAGACAGCATCAGAAAGAGCCCTGTGTGTGTTCATCTATTTGCCAGGCCCCTCCACTGTAGCCCTGCTCCATCGAGAGGCGGGCACCTCCTAAAACTGGGGACCCCGTTTAATCCATGGCGGAGATTACAGTAGTCACGACCAGCTGGCGCCTGCTCGACATAAACGTCTTTGGTGTCTATGCGGGGACCTGTTGCCCCTTTTCCTACCCTGCAGCCCCCTTACTGTGAAGGCGAAAGACCACCAATAGCCGGCACAAACACTGCGGTTTTTGATTGACGCCGCTGTTGTGTCACATCTCTTTGAGCGAAGGTCACATGGTTTACCGTCACAAAGCCATCTTACAGTGCTTTGTAAGAGGGAAGTCGTGAACTTGGTCATTTGTTTAAGATCATACATGTTGTACTATTTGATTTAGGTTTGTTTTTCTGCTTCTTAGCATCATGACACGATCGCAAAGACAAAGTTTTGTACACATCTAATTTGCAATCATGCTGGCACTGTGTTAACAGGTCCACAGAATACAGCAAAATAACACGGTGAAAGAGAGACCTTTATGTTCCGGGGTTATTTTTCAGCAGCAGTCATTCTTAAAATATTCACGGTCGTACTGGGTAAACCTTGGGCTCCGCCGTTGCCAAGGAAGTGTTAATAGAATTTGTTTTCCGCAACAGCTGCTCGGCTGAACTCTGAGCACCACACAACATCGCTGCTGGGCACCAGCAGATGAGTCACTATGAGTGTGTGAAGTTGTTCAGTGGGTTGTTTGTGTTCATTCAGAGAAAAAAAAAATCAAACAAATTCATTTTTAATGATAGCCTGATGAGTGCCATTGATTTTTAAGGGAGCTGATTGAGAGTCTGTTTTTGCTGCGTGAAGATTATGTTATGTTTACTTTGTGCATAGTTGGGAGAAAAGTGTAACACAGTCTATTACATTAGATTGGAACGAACTGAACTGAAGTTTATGTTTGTACTATACTTATAAACCAGTAGTATTATTACACAAATCCTAGTAATTTACTCAAAGCTGCCACATTCATTATTTTTGTATGAGCAGCACTTAATAAGTCATGGGAGCTGCTTTTAGTGAGGAAACACATAGAAACTTCTGTGTGTTTTAACATCTTTAAAGTTTTTGCTTTGCTTCTTGGCTCTGGTTCATGCAGGGGCTTTAGCCAACCCTGCCCCACTGGCCTGCTCGTTTACCAACTATCCCCACCTCAGCCAGTGCTGATTGCCTGGATCGGGTGTGTTCAGTCAATGAAACACACCATCGTACATGAGCTGCTATCTTGACAAAGCTGCCATGATTCCTACTTACAAAAGTCTGCGTCCTCCTTGAGAAATTAATGAAAATTAACTTTCTAATGCACTAGCTGTTGCAAAAAAAAAAAGAAAAAGAAAATGTTTCATTCTTTTTGACATTTTAAAATGTCAGATGCTTAATTTTGCACCCAACTGTACTTATAAATACACAGCTACAGTGAGTACAGTTTATCTCACACGCAGTATCATCATTTCTTAGTGTCACTTGCAGTTCAAGTTAATTAATTCAGGAGAGAAACCAGTACTTCTCCAAATGTTCATAAACAGATAAACCAAGGCTGACTTGTGGAAATAATGAGTGTTTCCTGCTGCCATTTCTCTTGTTCATTATATTTCAAACTAAAAGTAGAAGATCAGTAGTGGTTCTTGCTAAACTGTCAAAAAGTTTCCAATAGGGCTAAGAATGAAGACATTCATAGTACAGCTAGAGCAAAACTTTATCCTGTATCGTAACAAATTGATGGAAAGACGGACGTGTGGACGTGGTTTGCATTCAATAGTAATAACTAGATAGGGACCAAATCAGGAGAGAGGGGCCTAAAAGTTACAAACAGCAGCTCCTGCAAATAACCTCAGATGACTCTTCCAACCAATTCTCTCCAGAGGGAATTTTCTGGGCAGGGGAACAAGCAGAGCCTTGTCTGAGCAGTCAGGTAAGCGCTGCACAGCTCCATGAATGTATACGTTATGTCCTCAGCCAGGTGAAACTACAATCCACAGGTTGTTCCTGGGCAGTTGTCCCCCCCCCCCCCAAATGATGATAGAGAGCAGCTCCTCCCGTGATGCTTTAATTTTTATGGGATAATTATTATCTTTGGCACAGAAACAGAAAAGCTCCAGAGAGGGTTGTTTGGTTGGGATGTGTCATGCTGCAAACTCTGCCATGATGTCTGGGTGTCAGTCATCTGTAATGTGGGTTATGTTGATTTGACTCTGTGCGTTTAGCATGCATCGTAGATGACCTGTCATGTCCTTGCAGACGAACAGTGACAGCAATGTTTTACTTGATTCAACACCTCTTCTTGGGCTACTGTACTGCTGTAATCCTACATACTGTAGCCATGACTAGATTAGCCTTCCAGGGATGTGGGCAGGTTAATAACTCCCCTACACCAAAAATGTGCTCCGGTTACCCTCCACTGCTCCCATATTCTAAAATTTGCCGTCTTAATTTGGTTTATGAAATGTCTCGGTCATAACAAAATCATTTTGCTCAGCATGTAATTGCTGAGGTGCGAGAACACCATCATGCACGGACATAAAATGGCACTGAGTCAAGAAACATGACGTGCTACGTAATCAGGAAGCTTTAAACCAACTTTCCCCGTCTCTACGCTGTCTCCTGAAAATTATGATCCCATACATATAAAATGCAAACTTGATAACGTTTTCCATTCTTTACGATTCCTGGGAGTATAATGAGAATATGCTGACATGTAACTTATAAGCCAAGTTGCAAATACGCTGATACTGAACACATCAGTAAAATGTTAACAGGGAATCCTGGAGTACAGTGTCCAGTTTGTGTGACTGCAGTGTTATTAAAGCAGTTTAGGGCTGTGTTTAGGTTAAAGGGCCTGGTTAGGGTCAGAGGAAGATCGAGGGGTAGTGTAATACCAGGAGCTCATTTACAAAACATGTTGCATCGGAACATAATGAATATTGTGTTACGTTCACTTCAAAAACACATTTGCAGTTTAGTTGTGGGGGAAGGTAATTTTTAGGAGACAGGGTGGAAAGGCCAGGTTAGCAAATTAGGAAAAAACAAAAAAGGCAAATTAAGCAAACTTGCTAAGTGATGCCAAGTGGTTATAGTAACCATGACCAGTCCAAACAGAAAGAATACAGCTTGAAATGACTTTGTGCTGGTGTTTTTACCGTGAGGATTACACGCGATGCATATGATGTCACATAATGTTAAGGAAGCTGCAATATCACGATTAACCATTGCAGTTTAACTAAGCCTAACCCTGTTTATTTGGGCCCTAACCCAAGCAAACCACTATGTTTGCACATCTTGTAATCCAGCATTTGTTAATGTTCACAACAAAACAATTGTGTTACGCCAGCTGCCATTTTAGTATCATTGTAAGAGACAGCAGCTGCCGGGATGGTGCCTGGTGGAAAAGAGGTGCAAATTGAACAGAAACCTGCTGCCGCTCTTTCGCTCTTTCAACACACACTTCATGTATGTGAGTGTACATGTTGAAGGGATTTTATTGTGTTTCCAGATTGAAGATTTAAACTAGGTAAGCACAGTGACACAATGGCTAAAACTACAGAAAAACACTTCTCAATGAAATGGACAGAACGTTGACTGGTGGAAATCAGAGCACTTAATATCAAACCCCTCAATTTTAACCTTCCAAATGATTAGATTTCTACATTAATTTAATTATTTCGAATGACACGCCGTGCGATTAATAATTGCTGCTCTAAACTGTGAAACTTAAAACTCAGCTCCCACGGGAACTGAACCCTGTGTACACGAACTAAGTAACTAAACTTACTATCATAAATATTTCACTGGGAAAATTGCTTTGAGTCATAAATACATCATTGCACGAGGGCAGCTGGAGACCAGCCAGCTCTGCTGTAACAGGCGACACAGTATGCATCACCTCATAAAAGGCACCAATTAACCAGACCCTCGTATATCAGGTCCCAGGCATTTACAAAGTCATTGCTTTCCTTCCTGCTCTCATTATCATTACATACAGTAGGCACCCACAAGACCGCACTGCACGGTAGTCGAAGGGAAGGGGTGTCGTTTTATTAGGGCACCTTTTACAGCTCCATTGTAGCAGGAGGAAACACTCATACAGCGTATGAATTTTCTTACTAAAACATATTAATCGTCAGCACTTATATACATCAGAACGTCAAACCCACCATGTTTACTGCTTAGAAACGAGGATCTCGTTCTCTTGACATGGGTTGGAGGTCGGTACCTCACCTAAGTCCAGACTCATGGTCCCCAGAAGATCAGCCCTACTGATTTTGATGATCCTGCTCTAGTCTAACTATTTGGAAATCTTTTATCAGCTACTGAAAACGCCATGAAAGCTGCTAGAAGTATCCATGATGCCTAAGAGATAAATTCTACTTTGTTGATCAATTTGTATCACCAGCAGCACGTCAATCTTATCAAGCCCAAGACAACACAGTGTCTTTTTATTACAGCTTCACAGAGCTGCAAGCACGGCTGTAGACTATTGTTTTCCTTTGGATT